>NW_024884475.1:38397047-38471531 GCF_019232065.1 Centrocercus urophasianus | reverse complement strand
CCAAAAAAAAATCCCAAAGAGCTCTTATCTAAGCACAATTAGCAAAAGCCAGCTACTCAAACAGTTTAAAAAGTTTGATATCACACTTTTTTTCTTCCAACCAACCTGGTAAAAACATTCCTTTACATAAATTAGCACAAAATCCACATTTGCCAAGGCAAAAATATTCTGTTATTTTTAAAAGCAGGATGAAGAAACTAGCGTAAAATCCTTAAATTATTTTTTGCCAAAATAATGCTGTTTTCTTGGGTTGTCTGAGGGGCATGGCTCATCAACTCATGGAGAAGACGTAATGTGGTTTTCCAGTGATCATCACATAGCTAACAGAACACTATGCAATGTCCAAAAAAGGAAAGACAAAACCAAACAGCCTAGAGAATTAAGCATCTCTGTGCTTTCCAGTCTGCAGTAGTCTATTTTGCAGGCTTTAATGAGTGGGCAGTGATGCCTGCAAGTATTATCAAAGCCCTCAGGGTGGTGCAGGATGCCATACATTTAGGTGCCCAGATGTGAATTTGGGAGCTTTATAATACTCACCTCTTCTGCAAACTCCAGTCACAAAATCCAGATCACATTCTAGTAATCCTGCAAGAAACAAAAACAAAACAGCACATTTACATGATGAGCACCTCTGCCATCACTAAGTTTGATGTTTCTGCACAACACTGCTTTGCACAGTCCTCTTTCATCTACATCTTTTGTGCTCTCAGCCTTACATCTTAACCAAAGTACATTTCCTATTCCCAGTAAACATTATCAATCCAACCGCAATTTTTCTGTGCTCACATGACCTGATGGAAAGATTTCCTAAGCATCGTAAAAAAGCCAGGTACTAAGATCAATCCTCATGAAATATTGCCTGGTTTGCCAATCCCTATCATTATATTCCAGATTCACCTTCTGAAACTTTCTTCTCACACCCACACTGGAACAAGTAAGCCACTAACTAAGACACATTCAAACTGTGCTGCTTCCTGTGCACTCATTTTCTGCAGGATGGATTTTCAAAACCTTTCTCCACGTTAGAAGCCTATTATCACTCCTAACAGGACATGACCCCGCATCACTGGATTTCAGTTTCTGACAGAACAAGTCAGAGACAGTATGTGATCATTTAAAGATGCTCACAGTGGCCAAAGTAAAAACACAAAAGCAGGGAAGAAAATTAAGTCACGTTAATTTTTACTGACATGAGCTAATTTATGGAGATTTAAAATCATGAATGTGAAAAAGGATAAAAGGATGCAGAATTAAATACAAGTTTTGCTATAGATAAGTCTGAGTAGTGAACAGATAGTTGTGATTACTGGGCTCTGTTAGGACAATAGGACAATCTAAGTCCTATATAGGGTTGCAGGCCTACCATTGGCCAGATACCTTCTACTTCCCATCACTGTGCAATAGCCATAAATCCTATCTTCCACTAACTCCTCTCAGACCAAAAAATCCCCAGAGTAGTAATCATGCCAGTATGATTGTACAGCACCGAATATAATAGCATCTTGTCCACTTTAGGCAACAGTGGAACATAATTATAAACAACAGTGAAAACCCAGTGTGATGTCCCATAGTTCCTCCCAAAAGCATCAACAAATGCAAAGATCTCAGGCCTACTCAGAAAAGCATTAATTTTCAGCACAGAGCACTTCTCAAGGCCAATGAACACCTGCCAATTTAGAAGTCTGCATTCCTGTGAACCTTGCCAATGGCAAGAAGGAACTCATCTCAGTATTCCCCCTACTTGGGGTGCAGAGCCCAGTATGGTGAAAGACACCTTGGTCTTTCTCAGGGAAATCCTTTTTCCTTCCCCAAAGCATTTATCCTCTATCTGGTCTCAGTGAATATAAATCCTTCCAGACCCAAGAAGGAAATGAGCATGAATTAACTGATCCTCACCTATGGAGTTCAAGTGCCAAAGAGCAAGAAGGATATCATTCAGTAGCAGATGGAAAATGAGAGATTTGTTTCTGAGCTTGGGAACCTTTTTATTTTTTATACAAATCTCGTGAGATCACTGTGCTAACAGAAAGAATTTTTATTAAATCTAGTAAGTCACAGTAGTGTCATAAGAGTGAAAAATATCTATCTACAGAGTATGAAAGTAAGGAAGAAGGGTGAATTGGAGGCAATTACAAAATGTTAATTTGGCAGCAAAGGAACAACTTTTTAAGGGAAGAACAATTTAAGGATGACAAACACAAAAAGAATAAAAACCATAGCAGGAGCTTACCAAAGAAATCATGCAAGAATTAGTTGGCAGCTTTCTCTAAAAAGATAACTCATTTTTTAGATAAAGGGCATTCAGGAATGGAGTCTAGTCAAACTTCAATAAAGCACTGGTTATAACGCCACAAGGGAAATACACTAAATTCAGAAAATGAGGACTACCAGAGGGACTGAAAGTAGCTACAAATCCACTAAGAAGACAGAAGGCAATGGATTTCACTGGAGACAGATGAACCAGTCTGGAAGGTGAAAACAAACAGGCAGGAGAGGGGGCAGCTATGAACTAGGGCTACAAAAATGACAAAGCTGGTGGCCAGCTCAGTTTAGAAGAAAACTAACTTCCTATGCTATATGCAGCAAAACAGAAGTTGAGGAAGTCCGAAACTTCTTCTCAGCTCACAGAAAATTCCAAAGATGGTTTTTCAAAACAGTGTTAACTTAAAGATGGCTGGATCTGTCTCTGTTATACATACGTTTAGTCAGAAAGCAGGATGGCTTCTAACAGGAAAGGTACTGATTTCTAGCACACCCCTGCAGCAGAGATAAATAGGATATAATAAATGCAGATTGGGAAAGCAACGATTGCACCTGTCTTCTCCATTCCAATATATCATTTCTCTTAAACTGTGGAACAAGAAGCACTGCCTCTGATTTCTGAAATACAGTCCAGTTGCGACATGACTTTCTCCAAACACATTTAGACACAAATATTATCAATTGTTTTAAACTCGTGTTCCTGCTGATAAAGAAAGCCTTTCAGTTGTAATTACACATGGATATTTAAACCAAGAGAAAAAGCGTATCAGCATGAAGACACCCTGTTTTCTGTACAAACATATACAATTAAGGCTGAGGCAAACTGCATCAGCAGTTGTGCACACAACTGCTCGAATCTGAGGGGGAAAGCCTCTCACGAAGCCATTGCTCCCCCACTGATCCCTCAGTCCTGAGCTGCTCTGTGAGCCCGGCCAAACTCTGCCCAACAGTGAACATAAAAACAAGACTGATAGCTCTACTGGGAACTGGAAAACAGAAAACTCAATAAAGATATTAGTCTGATGGAACAATATAATCTCTGTTCCTTGCTAATCTTTCCAGGTTTCATGTGCTATAGAGCAATTGGCTCTCGTTTTCCTCCAAGAGATAAGGCGCTTATCAATGCCTCTCCCAGTGCAGGCATTTCCACTATGCTATAGGCACCTGCCTTTAGTATATTTTTTTCTTTCAAAGATACTCTAACTCATATACACCCAGTTGAACTTTCAGCAAATGTTCTTAGCTTCAAAATCTATCTTCATAAAGGACATTTACACTGAAAAATATACTACTTTTTTCAAATATAGTAGCCAGTTTAACAAAAGATGTGCTTAGCTGCCAACACATTTTGACCATCAAATAGTACTGCCAACAAGATTCCAGGCTGCAGAAGGTTATCTCTTGAGGCATGCAAGTTGAAGAAGCTGCATGGTTACCCAAACAAAGATCCAGAATATGGTTGGAGTTCCCTCATATACACACTCAACCACTCAGAGGAAAAGCTTTGAAGTACTGGTCACCAGATTTTCAGTAGTTCAGACAGGCTTTCATAGCAAAAAATACTTTTTCCATTGCAGAGAACATGAACTCCTCCAATGCTGAACACAGACACAGAATTTAAAACAAACCAAAAAGAACTGAGGCAGCTAACAAGAAAAAAAATCTAGTGTTTTGAACTTCATCTCTTAGAAAAAGTTTGGGCTACTTTCAAACTTGCAGAAGTAAAACAGTGCAGTAATCCTCCTTGGATGTGTTAGGCACAGCAGAAAGTTCAGATGCCAGCACTCATTTCCTGCTTCATTGCATAGGCGTTGCTTCATTTCTTGCCATTTATGAAATTTTTCCCCATACATTTTGATGGTTTCCTCATGACCAAATCTTCAGAGAAGCTGGTAAAAATGTTCTGACTCAAAAACTCATCCTCATGAAATGTGAAGTTTTAAAGTAAATAAATAAATCAATTTCCATCCAAGAAAATGTCACTTTTGACAGGATGCACAGCTATTTCTATTAACTCAAAATACTTCTAAATTAATTCTAAGGACTTTCTGCTTTCAAAAGACTAAAGAATAGAAAGTTGGGTTGCTTGTCTTTTATATGTTTGTATCTGGATAAAATCAAGGAAGGCCAAGAGGAGAAGGGAAAGCACCGACTAACTCCCCTCCCTCTCACACAATGGGTTTCATGCAAATACTGACAGAAGCTAGAGGAAGAAAATTATTGGTAACTTGTAACACTGAAATTTTCACTATTAGCCACTATGAAGGCACAGAATTAAATGCATCCTACTTACTACGCTATCCATTTTCCAAAACCAGGTAAGTATTGATAAGTCACGTAAAAAAAGGAAGCAACAAAGCAAAGACACATACTAATGCTTAAATATTTCATTAACAGCATAGAAAAAATTAGAGTGTGAGCTTCTCTACAATGAAAGGACACAGAAGATAAGAAGGGGATGCCTGGGCGGAGGAGAAACACCACTTCCTCCATTTCTCCCTTCCTGTCTGCAAACACACTTAGCAAGCAGTAGTGATGCATCTAAGAGCACAACAGAAGACATAAATGCTGAATTCCAACACAGTTGTTGCATCCTGGGCTAATTCAAAACACACACACACACTCTGTGGCTCATGACAATGTATGACACTGCCATACACATCCCAGGGAAACAGAGTCCTGCATTCTCATTTAAGCCAGGCATAGAAACAAGGGTGTTATCATGGAAAAGAACAGATTTGTTCCTCCTGTTTTCTGCCACAAACACACTTTGGTAGATCTCCATCCCTTTGCCTGCCAAAGGTAGTCGGCTACCTCTGGTTGGTCTCAGTGAATTGACAAGGGAAAGTCAGGAAAAGACCCAAGGCAACTACCAAACCCTCCCTCCGCTTAGTTTAACTACTGTGGTCCATTGCAGGTGGAGTAGGTCTTCACTGACACTTTCATTTCCTTCCCACTCCAAATCACTCTTAAGAGTTAAACTTTCTCTGCCAAAGTACAGATTAACATGCTGAAAGGACTGACTCTGATGGGATGGAAACATCAGGTTTATCTTCCAAGCCCCAAATGCTATTCCCCAGCATGTATTTGCAAACTGGCAGTTGCGTAAGAGCGAAAGATGCCCTGAGAAGCGCGCGTGCGATAATCACAGTGTAATCACTGCTGATGAAACTTGATGTTCCTTCCATAATCGCTGTAATTTTAAGTGGATTGAGTGCCATTTAAGTGACAAGAGTGTTATGATGGATGAAATATATGCTTCCAAAGTTATATCAGCCTCTTTGACATTCATGGAATGGAATGCTTAGTGGCATTTCGTGTTTGTAAATCTTTAGAAATAAGTTAAATATGTTAATTACCACTGGAAAAAATCTCTCAAGCTGAAGTACTCAATGACTGTATCACAGTTGTTGCTAGTGCTATCTTCTCTTCTTCCTAGACACTGAGCAAGCATGACATCTCAAATCAGTGATCACACTCAGGATTTGCATTTGTTTGGATGTTAGTTCTTCCAGGTAAGCCAGTAGGCTGGCAACCAGCTCACACTGGCTGCTCTTTCCCTTGCCCACATTTTGAGCATCCTGAGCTGTGGGCTCAAACTATCGCACACCTCTCCTTGCTGCATCAGCTTGTCTGGGACTAGGATCTGGGACCAGGATCAGTGAGATGGCTGTGTTACACCAATTCACGCTCCAAAAAACAGGATCAGGAATGGTGAGATGTTGAGCATCATCTGATGGCAGCCTGTGATGTGCTGGAGTCAAAACAGGTGGCAGTTTGAGGCTAGTGTTACTGATGGCATCATGCACTGTCAGATTTGAGATATATTTTCCTGCATACAACCAAAAAATGAAGAGAAACCACCCATGAGCCAACCTGTGAGGAACGGCTTCCCATTCCTGCCCTGCTTCTCCAGCAGACCCTAAATAATGCATTTACACTCCAGAAGTTTCCTGCCTAGAAATAGAAAATCATGGGGTAGTGACTCTGAGCCAGGAACAAAAGTCACCAAAACAGGGCAAGCGATAACAGTATTAATTTTCGGCACCTTGGCAACAATTTTGAAAATTATCCATGTGAGAATTACAAGCAGTGAACAACAGATTAAGGCAGCTGACTTCTTTAGAACTTAAAAAGTCTTGTCTGAAAGTGATGGGATATTATTTAAGCATTTTTAAAACAGGCAAAAATATCAAAATGAAGTAGAACATTGTGTACATTAAATCTTCACAGACCCTCAGTGATTATTTTCTCTCCCCCCACGACCAGCTTCTGCAGAAAGCAAAACTACTTCATTTTACAAAACTGGTACTCCCAATTTCTTATTTTCAAGTAAAGTTAAAAAAAAAAAAAAATGCTAAGAGAGGGCACTAGCCTGAGAGTACAGAATGTCTGACTGGCGTATCAGCCTGCTAACTCTTCATATGAAGAAATTATCCTCAGCAATACGAGACAGGACTTCCCATTCCCTAGCAGGATAAGGGAGCCAGGACAAGACCCTAATCCATTTCAAAGCAGTAGATCAGGCACTGACCAGAAACACAGCACATCAAAGCCAACGCATCATTACTGCACAAAGTGACTGAAACTCATGAAATGAACATTAATAAGTTATAAATAAGCACTTATTATTTGTTCCCTTGTCAGCAGTTGTTAATTGCAAATTACAAGCTGCGATTCTGATTTTTGTGACTCAAGCTGGAGCACTCACTTGCCAGCAGCCTCATTAAATGCAGGCATGCTCCAGGCAGGCAACAGAGCCCAGGCGTAAGGCATGAGCTGGAGACAAGGCCTCTGATACAGGACAGTGACTGAAAGGGATCCTGTATTTCATTGCCAAACCATGTGCTTCACTTTAAACATGAGCCCATTCTTAATTTTAAGCATACGCTCAAGTGCTATGCTGAATGAAAGTCTACAATACCATATTGAAAACTCTTAAGTGTGTTACATTAAAGCAGCTTCATTGATATTGAGAGGATTTTTGTATTCTGAAGTTAACTGCTCATGAGGATGTTTGCAGGATTGGGTCCTACCCAATTCCAGGCCAATGACAGATCTGTAATGTTGATACTGCTTTTGGATTATTTTTCTTGTAGGCTGAATGCATTTCCATCAGATATAGACTACATTTTACGAGCAAAGTATTGGCCTCTTTGATATGAAGGAAAACCCTCTGGGCTGTATCATTCTCCTTAATAAAATAAACTAAGATAGAAGTGAGATGGAAACCTGGAATCAGTAAAGTGACCGAGCTGCACCATAAAAGCTATTTACAGGCTTGAAATAATCCGATCAATGTGCAAGTCAGAAAGTTCTGCAGTTAAAGGCACAGATCTCAGAACCAGCTCCACACCAGTCAGAGAGGGATTCCTCAATGAACTTCATTCCCATCAGAGGATACTGCAGGGTACTGTGTCCCCACAGCCTCTGGTGCTCAGCATGGTGACTGCTGAGCACTTCTGAAGACTCAAAGTAGCCCAAATTGGCAAGCTGTGGACATTTTCCCCTACAAAAGCACCCCTCCATTCCTTAGGTGTAGTACTGACTTACACAATAGGCAGGCATCCAGATATATTTGGCTGTGTTGGGGCTAATAGGAAAGAAAAACATTCCTGCTGAAGGTCGTCACCGCTAATACAATCCTGTCTTCATTTACGCCCCTAACCAAAATGTATGGGCTTCCTAAGCAGCCACTTCATTTGCTCCATTCAGCAAGCAACACACCATCAGCTCAAAAATGGATTTAATAACATTAACAGGTATACCAACTGAATAACCAGTCCTTTTATTATTATTTGAACACAGACTCCAGATGGCAGTGAAGAAATTGTTAATGCATCTTCTACTGCTTAGTAGACGCACTAACAGTCATAGAAGTATTTGCAAGATGGAGGGGTTAATATAATTGACCATCACCCCAGGAACCCCTTAACTTACCCCAAAACGTACCTAATTCCCAGCATCTGACTAGACCTATTGCTTCCAGTGAAATACCTCAAAAAGCTCAACTACAACTACATAACACAAAGGAATACCAGACCTGCTCTTCTCAAGAAAAGTGATTTTGTGAGATGGTAGGAAGCATAGCATACGTGGCACATAAGCTATATAACAGGGGAAAAAAAAAAAAAGAAAAAAGAAAAAGAGTTGAGAATATTTTAGAACAATACATCATTTTTCACAAGGATTTATCATAACTCTGCTGAAATCAGTGGGGACTTTGCCGCTGAGAATAAGAGGGATAATATTTCAGCCTGTGTTCTCAGACATTGATCTGAACAGGCTAAAGTTTCAACATGTCATTTTGCTGTTTGTAAAAAGGAAGAAAAGAACCCAAGCCATTCCATTTTCATGAAGATAGCTCTCCAAGACAATTTACTCACTTCAAAGATTTTTCATTTTAATCTGCTTCAGAAGCTAATGGCTTCATTTGATAATGTCCAAAAACCAATAAAGAGGTATTGCTGATAGACCCTTAAAGTTACTTAAACACTGTAGCACAGTTTCTCCTCCCTACCTGTACTTGGCTCAATAGGATCAAGCACCCGAAACTAAGAAAAAAGATGATGGAAAAGTATTTTCCACCAAAAATAATCCACAGAAAATGAATGCTTAGAGAAAATAAGAATTTGAGTAAGATTAAAACGTTGGTGGCTTCCAATTCAGGATAGTCTGTTATTCTATGAAAATTAAAGGTGCTCAGCTATTCACTTTTTGAGTTTCACACAGCAGCTTGCATTGCCTCAGTCAACACACAGTTGTTAAGAGCTTGCATCATCTGTGCAGGAATCACAGGTATTGCTAGCTGGGCTCTCTGCATTGCACCCAAATAGCATCACCCATGTTATTTTGGTAGAAAAAGACCACAAACTGTGCTGAATTAACCATAAGATGACATGAATAGTTGAAGCAGCAGCTGATGAGAATTTTAAGAAAGCTGATTAGAGATGCAAAGGAAGGAAAACTGAATAGTTTATACCCCTTTCCAGTTCAAAGAAGAGGGAAGCCATCACTTAGTTCTGTCACAGAAGTGTCCAGGTACGTCTTTTCTGGAACAGGTGAACTGGGGAAGGGAGGCCTTTTGAGAAGATCAAGCAGATATGAATCTGAAACTTGTAATAAGGATGTAGCACAGGACTGCCCATCTATTGTCCTTGTGGCCACCTGGACAACATTGATAAAATACCATGTAATAATGTGTCATCTTTGTTTAATATGAAAATAAGTTCTGCCAAACAGCCTTTTTTCCCCACTCCAGTCTCATAACTCTCAAAGATTGCCATTAGAATAACAAAATGGGGGAGGAAACCTGGAATTGCCCCAGTAAAATTCACCACAGCCCGGTAAGGTACAAATTCCCAGGTGAGAAGCTGTCCAATGAATCAGTTGAAGTGGCTGACTGTAGCAAGTTGTTCTTACCGCAAGCAGAAGGAAGAAGCTCACTAGGATAAGAGGAACAGTGGCAGAAATACAAATAAGGCCACATCCTGCACAATTACTGTGGAGCCACTAAACACAGCACTGTGTGACTGCACCGAAGTCAGGAAATCAACTTTTAGGACTGAAAATCTCAGGCTTTTACTTTGCACCAAACCATAAGCAATTTCCATTCAAATCTAGCTGTCAAATTAGGAATTTGTAGGAAAACGTTTAAAGCAAACTACTGGATACACATGCAACACAGTTTGTGCATGTTAAAACAGGCCCCCATCCCACACGTACAGACCTGCTCTACACACATTAGTGCCACTTGAAGTTTGTTGAGGATTTACCAGCTTGTCTCATGAGTGAGGCTGGCATTCACTTGCTCCAGCTGGCAGATAAAACCTGCAGCTTCACTTGGTGAGAAACACCACGCTTCAGAAATGTGCTCTTACAGTATGAAAAACGGAAAGAGTTATTTTGAAAGCTTTTGCTACAAGATGCAAGGTAGAGCCTCCTGGGCTGGCAGCAGCCTCCTAATTAATCATTTTAAGGAAATACTGGCAGAAGTCCCTGCTCTGCCTGGCCTACCCCTGGAGGTTTTGACTGGAAATGGAAAAAAATCTGAATTTCCCCACCCTTGCTTCTCCATGAAGTCAGGTGCACTCAGAACAACCAAGCCTTGTTAAAAGTCTATTTCAAAAAGCTGGGCATAAACCATATGCACACAGTACAGATTCTGCCTCTAAATTGCACACAAGAGTTTTCAGTGCTTTGGTGCTGACGTGAGAGCTGAATCCTGCAAAATCAAGTAGGGAGAGAGGAAGACTGAGGGAGGGGTGGCACATAAAGAAAACCGCTTCTGAGCAGAAGACCAAAAATCCAGCCCAAGTGTGCTAAGTCTCCAGTGTCAGAAGTACTTTCTGGAAGTGGCAGAGCCTTAAAACATCATAAGCATCTTAATTTTGTGATTAAAAGCTTTTCTAAAATTGGCCATCATTTTTTGTAAATAGTTTAGGAAATCTGAGAGAAAAGAAAAGATCCATTTTTCAAACTTGGCTTGAGCATTTTTTGTTTCAAGGTAAAACCAGACTAAGGCATCCATTTATATACACAACCATATAACTGCTCTCTGGAATTCAGTTTAATTTGTGCCCTTGCTTTTAATAACTCTTTAGATTGAAGAAGTAGTTTCTCATTTCAGCTGTGCCTCCCTTTAGCGTCCCATTATTTCCTCTAGGCCAAAAGACTGTTTTGTTTTTAATATACTTCAACTTTTCAGCTGCCTTTCTGGGCCTTGGGCTTCAGCAAAATTCACCTGTGATTAACAATCGGCTGTTCATTTGCTCTCCACGCTTGGACTTGAAGCTCAAATATTTTTTTTTTTTTTTTTTTTTTTATTTCTGGTCTCCACTGCATTGGCTTTTATTTTAAGCAAGTCATCCAACTCTGCTCTGAATGCTACAATGCTTTACAAACCTAGGAAGCAGTTTATTTTTCACCTTGAGGTATACTTCACCATTTGAGATTATTAAGCACAGTGGCTATTGTATGTTTGGCTACTTGTTCAGAAGATGCACTATTCAACAAACTCATAAGATTTTTCCAAAGCAACCTGACACCATATCAGCCAGCTCTCACAGCCTCCAGTGCTCCTTGTGAAAACCAGCAATCCTGACCCCTGACACACACTTCTATTGGTCTTTTCAAAAGGAGATCACTATCACTAGCCTCATAATTTCTGAAAGAAAAAGGAATCCAAAGGAATTCATGTGCAAGCCAAGAGACTGGAGCCATGGGCATCTCCCAGAGCACTCTGCTCCCTGAGTAGAGCTTTGGCTGCAACAGAAAAGTCAACACAGGGAGATAAGGAGAGCCTCCCAAAAATAAATGGATTTACCCACCCTCAGGAGAAGTGGGCAGTCACTCAGATTGCTAAAATCTATATCTTCGCTTAAGACATGATTTGGGGAAAAGCATGTGCTCCCTCTGAATTTTCCACCTTTATGGCATGTGCTATGGAGCAGCTGCTCATCACGCTCCTTGGCTGAGCAGAGCTCAGCTTTCAATAAAGTCATCTGACTCCACGTGACATCCAGTACAAACCCCTTTTTCCTCCTTTTTTTTCCCTCTCTGCTTTCTCCTTTGCCCATAAATCAAAGAAGAAAGGATCAAATGGACAAAACAACAAAGTAGTAAAGTGCTCACTTCGGGGTTGTAGCCAATCTAATTAATTTTTCATTTAGGTCTGATGTATTAGAGGCCAATCAATCAGGGATTATGTTTACAGAGATGTAGAAAGAGAGGAGACCAAGTCCTCATTTGTTGTCTGGGCTGTCCAAATTAGTCAGTTAAACGATCCCAGGGGAGATCATAAAGGATATGAATAGGTTCTTGTAAGTACCTTTCTTTTAATTACAGACCAAACAGTCAACACTTCCTGCAGTCCTTGCCTTCCTGCCTGAAGGGCAGACCCAGCTTCTTGGAAGCCTGGTGGACTGTGGGGACTCAACCTGCTCACCTCTGGGACAGTGCAGTTGCTTTGTCCTCAGAGTACCTCCTCAGGCTCAGGCTGTGCATCCTGCAGGGCTGGCACCTAGCAAGTGCCCCTGCCAGCAGGCCCCAGTCTTCTTTAATTCTTAGAGAGAACAAGAAAGGATGCAACAGCAACCAGAACTCATCTGCAGGACCATCTCTATTTCCAAAAAGGCACAGAGAGGTTTTTAAGAGAATCTGAATCAAATTTGATCATGCTGTATTTTCATTTTTTAATTCAAAGCTCTTTTGGAGGTAATCTAGTTGACTCTATCCACAACAGCCATGCCAATGCTTTATTATTTCAGTTCCCACTGCTTGACTTTTAAGTTACAGTATCAGTGCAGGCCATTGGGGCTTATTCCCCTCAAAGTGCAGTACTTAGGCAAGGCACTAGTTTTGTCTCTTACAATTACCTAGGCTACAGAAGCAGCATATGGCTCTTACAATATTAATGGTCCTTAATAGCAATGAGTCGATACACTGACAACTAAGTAGACAGATGGCTTCAAATGACCTGATAAACACAGGAGGAAGACAAGGGGAAGCTAGAGAGTCACTTGGTTATTCTGACGTGACCTTTTCCTACAGTCACTTCACACGGCGAGTTCCTAAGGACCTTTTCAGACCTGAGATGATCAGCATTGAAAAGTTGCTTTCTGTGTTCAAAAGCCAAGTCGTTCAGGTGGGGGCAATGCACAGCATGTCCAAAGGCCTTGCTCCTGCTGAAATACAGACCTAGCACCCATGACACTTTTGCTGCACAACAGATGAAAGCCACAATAACTACAGCTGTAATTATTCAGCACAGAAGCAGTCCTCATTGCTGCAAGTATTTCAAACTCTTCAGATCTTTGTGACTTTGAAAATTCAGTAACTGTCTCCATAAAATCTCAAATTAACAAAAAACTCAAAAACATTAAGGCAGCTTTGACTCAAGAATGTCATTCCTTAAGCTTTCTCTTCACCTGCTACTGCAACACACCTGCTTGGAACACAGTGTGTTTCCATTTTTATAAGTTTATGGAGTGCTATCATTTTGTGCATGAGCTGTACTTGGTTTCTCAGGGAATTGAGGGCACAAGGAGCAATAAATAACACAGAAATTGAGAGCAGATTGGGCCTTTATATATATATATATATATATATATATATATATATATATATATAAATAATAGATTTTTATATATGAGAACAGAGCTTGAGAGTGCTCAGATTTGGCTTTTATTACAAGTTCTCTGACTGGCCACCCTAAAAACACAAAAAGCAGATGGCAGCAATAGCCTCAAATAGCTGCATCCCGATGCCATCCATAGCCTGCACTGGTACACCTCAGACATACTGGCACCCAATGCCATCCTGTCCCAGCCTTGTCAGACTGAACCTCCCTGTTCTCCTGCAAGACAGAGTCCAATCTGAATCGGTTCAAGCTGATCCAGAGCAGCTTTCCTATTGATAGGAGTCTAAAGAGACTTACAGAAAGGTCTGGATGCCTAATTGGTCCAAGTACTGGGGAAAATAAGAAAACTTTTGAGATTTTCCTCAAATTATAAATTTTACTGGATTCAAATCAGCTTTTCCAAAAAAGTGACTACTTGTAAAACATTATTAACAGTCTTTGAGAACATCATCAAATACAATTACTGAAGTTAACCTGCCTTGAAATCCAATGCCTATAGACAGATCCAAACCACAGAGCTCTGAGACTGACAAAACTTGAACAATCCATGTAAGAACAGCCATCTTGGGAGGGGTCTCACTGACTCTGGTTTATAGAATCACCACCATGCCTAGCAAATCATGCTCCTATGAGGCAACGTCTCCTCTGTCTTGAGAAATATGGTTTCATCTTTATTTTGGATGGCATGCTGGGTTTTGAAGGTGAAACTAGGTTAGAAACAGCTTCCTGTTCTCAAGGGAGCTTTTAAAAATGATCTGTTCCTGCTTAGGATGAAGAGGGAACAGCCATATTCACATATTGCAGTGATGTGTAGCACCAACATCATGGGTCAAAACAAGTTTTGATTTTTAAAAAGTTGCTTTGGATAAGGAGATGATACGATCTTGTATTTTACGCAACAAATAAATTCTTATAAGAATTTATTATAGGCAGAGTCTGCCCCTGTTGCCACTGGGGGGAAAGTCAGCAGGTCTTTCCTTACTATTAGTGTACAATGGCACATCAGCTGCAATTGATCTGGTAAGACTAGGTAGGAAAGGCTGGGATTTGAATCCTTTCAGCAGGGAATAGATTAAAGAGTTTGTTGTGCTCAAAGGAATGGTGATACGAGGGCAGAACGCATTTACACTGAGCACTGCTTTTACTGTTTTTCTGTTTCTCTGATTTTTTTTTTTTCCCTAGACACAAAGGTGCATTTCCAGTTTAGGTGAACATATAATAAAATATCCCAGCTTGTCCTAGGCTTCAGGCTAATTTCTATTTACACTCCAGAACTGGACTTTGTATGATAAAAAGTTGTTGCTGGTGGGTTCATCAGTAGCAAGGCAAGAACAGTAAGTACTTTGCCCTTATATCACTACAGTTTGAATATTACAAACTAGAGGTGGAGAGGCCTCTGGTACCTACTGGCTGCTACTGTCAAAAACTCCTTTTGGCTGGAAATTTTACATGAAAGTCTGCTTATCTTTTCAGACTGTTTATTGGGAACTAAATCCTTTCTGAGAAAAGAGGCTTCTTCATAATATACAAAAGTTAGTTTTCTAATATTTAATGCCTTTCCTTTTAGACTTTGTTTTATTTAAAGTATTAAACAAACAAAAAACACCTAAGATTGTTTACGTGTTTAGGGATGACATCCTTATTAGACCTGATCCAGAATTTTGGTTAGCTCAGAGCTTCAGGGCTCTCTATCCTAAGCAGGAACAGATCATTTTTAAAAGCTCCCTTGAGAACAAGAAGCTGTTTCTAACCTAGTTTCACCTTCAAAACCCAGCATGCCATCCAAAACAAAGATGAAACCATATTTCTCAAGTCAGAGGAGACATTGCCTCATAGGAGCATGATTTGTTAGGCATGGTGGTGATTCTATAAACCAGAGTCAGTGAGACCCCTCCCAAGATGAAGCAAACAAAAGGAGGAAGAACAGCTCCTCCTCACCTCCGAAGCATTAGCCACAAGCAAGAGTCCACCAGTAGTTAGCTCTCCCTGCTGGCTCATACTGGAAAATAAGTAATCAGGTAACGCACCTCTGTTCCATTAGCCATAAGAAACAGTAGTATAGTCTTCCTCCACTAAATCTATGTGACAAACTTGATCTACAAGTAAGAGGAAAGGCCCTGCAGCAGATAGGAATGTCTTTTGTGCTTATGCATGCACATCCACACAACCATTTGCCTAGCAAGGGAAAAATCTGAATCCAGTTCCTCTGCTCAAAGCAACATTTGCTCAAAGTCACGCAAGTGAGAACTGTGACATGGTGCCTTGCAGTTCAGTCTTTGCCATAATAGGATTCACAAGACGGGTGGCTATCTGTTCCCAGTCATAATAAAAATCCCTATGGACTCTAATGAGCAATCCTCTTCTATCCATATTAGAGTTGTAATGCTGTACATGAGATTTAGCCTTTTAATTACCTGTCTGGAATAAAGCTTTAATCTTGGTGTTCCTGTTTCTCAAAGCAAACTGCTTTTGAAGTGACATAAATCCAAATTACTAGGCTGAGAAAGTTACTTTAATCCTCAAGTATTCATACTATCGTTTTTTATGCAACAAAAATAATTGATTAAAATAAAGTGAAAAAAATAGTAGCAGCTGGCAGAATATTAACTCCCATTTATGAAGCTATTGATCAAAAATACTAAGGTGCCAGTAACAAATCAATTCAGTTCTTCCTGGCAAGGACTGTCAGCACTGTCTAGAAAAACAGTGGGCTCTTATCTTTGCACACAGGACTGTGCAAGACAGGAACTAAATGCAGTTGTCAGAGTAAGTGCTTCTTACTCCTGGTACAGAATAGCTTAGTTTGGGAAGGACCTACAAGCCCATCCGGTGGCTGGCTGCCACCCACCAGCTCGGGCTGCTCAGGGCCTCATCCAACCTGGATTTGAGCACCTCCAGGGATGGGGTATCCACAGCATTCTGTGCAGACTCTGCCAGAGCCTCACCACTAAGTAAAGAGTTTCCTTCTAACATCTAACCTAAAATCTCCCCTCTTTTAGTTTAAAGCCATTCCCCATGTTTTATCATTATCAGACCACGTAAAAAAAAAAAAAAAAATATCAGTCTCTGTCCTGTTCATAAGCCCCCTTTAATTGCTGGAAGGCTGCAATGAGGTCTTCCCAGAGCCTTCTCTTCTCCAAGCCAAACAAGACCAGCTTCCTCAGCTTTTCTTCACAGGAGAAAGATTTCTTACACACCTTATCTTCTAGCAGCAGTTGGGTTATTTCCCAGTAAATTCCCACCAACTCAAAGCAGCTTTCTCCTGCCTCATCTCCTCTCAACGTTCTTTTTGCAACCTGTTCCACAACTCGCCAGTTCTTTACATGCCAAGGAGACGTGGAGCAGCTGTAGTGCAGGGAATATCGGGCACGGCTGAGGCACTTGAGCATCAGGTGGTGCTCACAGAGGATGAAGAATGGGTCAGGTGAAGTGCAGGGGATAGAAGGTTACAAGTAATGAAGGAGGGTGGCTAAAATCATGTATACAAATCTCATTGATTTTTAAAGTATAATCACTGTGATCTGCAGTGAGCAGAGAAGGGAGTTGCTGTGAGAGACATCCCTTACTCTCAAATCTATGCCTGAAAGTCCTGGAGCTTACTCATGTTAACAGTACTGAAACAGCAAGGGCTCATTTCTGAGAAAAAAAAAAATGAGTTTTTCCACACTGGCCACACCAGCAGGTCAATCAGGCCGTGTGTGTATATGGTAGGGCAGCTGAATGGCGTTCTGACAGAGCACCTTATGTGCTTGCCCAGACTTGGCACATCAGAGCATTTTGGTTATATTTTAAGAAAGCAACAGAATTTCTCTTAATGGCATCTGCCACCGTATAAAGCTAAATTGCTTCTGTACACATTTGCCTACTATACTTTCATTACGACTGTTCAATCCATATGAAACCTGAACAGGCAGGAAAAAATACCAAGGAGATGAAAGGAAGAAAGAAAACCATTCCATACTATGCTAACCCAATTCAACGTTCAATATAGAAAAGAAATTGCCTGCTACCAAGAGCAGATGTTCCTTACAGCTTATAAGCTCCCATCAAACACCAGGTTCCTGGTCATACATGCACTTGCTCAAAGCTTTGATCTCTAATGTTACCCAGGTGAGTAATTTCAGCAACTTAAAATAAAACCTATAAAGGGGCACCTGTTTTTATTTGCATTCAAGTAGCACACAGAGATTCTGGATAGGGATTGTGGCTCAGCTGAACTAAGGTACATAATAAGGCACCAACACATATACACAGAAGAATGGATCGGTCTCAAAGAGCCACAAGCTACAAGTTTTCTCTGCAGTTCCTGTAGCAAAATGTACTTTGTCTCATATATCACAGGCTCATCCAACTTCCGCAAGTTGAAAAGACCTTGTCTCCAATGCTACTTGAAGCAGTCAAGTAAAAGCAGTCAAGTAAATTGAAAGATCCTTCAAAAACACCTTCGAACTTTCACATAGAAAGTTTCAAAGCACTTTGTTCACATGCATCTTATTGTGTCATCTGGCTGTGGTTCTCTACTAATTCCTATCTGAAAACAAGACTCGATTTTAATTAAACTGGATCTCACGTAATTTAGCTGGGTGCTATCCACAGCATACATCATGGCCCAAAAGACACATGTTCACTAAGGTGACTAAATAGCCATGCTAACACTGCTCAGCAGTATTGCCAGCCCCAAGGATGTCCTAAGGATTGAGCATACAGCAGCTCCCAATATCTGGTCTGTGTCTGAGCTCTAAGCTCCCAAAAGGCCAGACTCAATGAGAACGAATTTGGTGGTTCTGAATTCTCACCCAGACTATAAAAAGAAAGCTGAATTCTATTAAGCTAGACACACATATTTCATACACTCGCTGCTTCTGTTGTTGAAAAATGTATAAAGCACATCTATCGCTAAAACAGTTTTGAAAACCAGTCTTTAAGAAGTGAAAATTTGGACAAAGGAAGCACATTTCAAGCAGTTCACCATATGCAACCTGTCATCAGAAGTGATGGATTAACCAGAACATACATTTCTTTGACAGCATAGCTTGAAGGGCTTGGTGAGCCCAAGTTCTTTTCCCCCTCAATCATGCTGGCTTATGTGAGAGATTCCTTTTTTCCTCCCTTATCCACATTTACATTCAGTCCAGTGGCAATGTGCCTTACAAGCTCTGCAATGACTCCCACAAACCCAGTGAATTGCTGGCATCCTTCCAATCCAAAACTCACCCCCCTCCCAACAACCAAGCTGGCTGTGCCATCTAGCTAACCAAAATAGATCATTCATCTTGGTTCAGTGGCACTAAAGCAGCATTTCTGTATATGTCCTAAAGGGTGCAGTACAAGAACTATTATTGTACCATTAAATCTCTTATCCATGTCACATGTCAGAAAGCTTTCCTCCTGCTGGACAGCAAGAATTTTTTGGATGTAATTAACCATCTGAGGCAATCCATTATTTTAATGAGTCTGCTGAAGAGCACTGTTCCCTGATAAAAGGCACACGGAAGGCAGAAGCCCTCATTATTTCCCAAACAGAGGCAAACTGCAAAAAAAGGGGAAAAAATCCTCGCACAAACACGAGAAAGATGTAGACACTCTCTGATGTCATGTTTTAATTCTGTGAAGACAGAGGCAGTAGTAATGATTGTTTTTTCATTGATGACAGATGGTGGAGACTCCTCTCATTGCGCTGTTAAAGGTGGCATTGGATCTGGAGCTACAGACTTTGGTGATCTCCATCTATTTGCAGAAGTCATCTTCAGAGAAGAGAAAGTTAGAATAAGAAGCATACAGGCTTGCTGTCAATTGTAGAATTAATTGCCCTAAGTAAGACTGATTCCCTCCTCTTCATTCCTGCTCTCTGTCAAAGACACAAGTCAAGCTTCCTCTCCAAAAGCACTTTCACAAGGAGAAGAGGGAATTGCCCTTAGCTAGGCTAGCACGAGAGGTATTTAGGGAAATGAGGCCTAAACCACAGCTAGCCCCAGTGCAGGGCACAGCAGCACTACTCACCACCCCCAGCTGTCTCACTAGGATCCCACTGAATGCCAGCCCACAGGACAAGCAAAACTCTGCCAAAAACAACAAAAGCACTGCCTGACTTTATGTCTCCTATGCAGAGGAGGAGGAGATAAGGCTGGCTATGAGAAACATCCTGGTGAGGGCGCAGAGAAAAGTAAGGAAAAAACAGCCAACAAAGCTACCAGCAGCATTAACAGACTCAAAAAGCTGGAAAGGCTATAGACAGTAAGCAGAAGAAAGGCCCCAGGAATCTGTGAACACACAGCATTTAAATGAGCAGACTGTGCACAGACCTCTGAAGTTTACCACCTCCAGCTTCCAAGAGCCCTGGGGACATCTGGCCAGCCAATTTAAGAGATTACCGAGCTATGCAAAACTTAGCAGCCACATGCATGGAAGAATCCGGTGTGTTAGCAACCAAAATAAAGACAAATCCCTGCACAGCCCACTTCGGTTGAGATCCTTCAACAGCCCTCTATGAGAGCATTACATTCCTTAAGCACCTCAGCAGCCAAGCAGGGACTCTGTTAGCATCAGCTGGAAAGCCCCCAAGCATGATACACAGCACACAGCTAGGAGGGAACCCAGGGGCAAGGCTCTCAACTGGTTGCAATTGCAAGGAAAGAAAATAATAGCCAAAATTAATAAGCTCAACTGCCTGTTTTGTTTGCAGCAGATTTGAAGCAGGACTCAGCCCAAGAGAGTCCTCGAAATGGCTGCCAGTATGCCCAGGGTAATTGTGCTGTACTGATTACCGGCTGAAAGGTTTGCTAAGCAAGAATAGTTTTGAGTAGAAGCACAAAAGAACATGTTACAGAGGTCATAAAAGCACTAAACCTATTATCTCGGTATGTAATAAACATCATCCAAAGCAAAGAGATTATAAAGCCTAAGAGTGGAAAATCCTGATGTGCCAAGTTATTTTCAGCTAATCTGCCTTAATATGATAAACTAGCACATTAGCACGTAGGATTTAAGTGGAACCCCCAAGCCAGGCAGTTGGAAACATTTTGTTTCAAGAGCAAAGATGATGGTTTCCAGCATCAGAAGAGAAAATACTGCAGACTACCAACATAGCATCCTGCACTCCTCTGTGTTGTCTGAAATGGCTCAGGCACTCTTCTCAGCTGTACATTGAGTACAGCAGGAAAAGCACAGAAAATAATTATATAAAGCATCTATACAGAGAGGCTTGCAAATAAACCCTTCTGTAGTCCTGACTTCTGCTGTCTACTCCAAAAGCTTTTAGTCTGTGTGTTTTGCTCAAGCTGATCTCTGCTTTGCTGCTAAGCCTCTGATCCTTGTTTTTAGTATAATAACAAGAACTGTCAGGTTCTCTTCCCCATTTCAGACGGCAGGAGATTGCCTCAGAATCTGGAATGTTTCAAGACCACCAGGACATAGCACAGGAGCTCAAGGAAACCCTGGAGTATCAGCATGGGATCCAACCTTCCTCACTGCTGCCTACATGAGATTTTTTTTTTTCCTTATAGAGCCTAAAAAGTACTGAAATATTTGTTATGCAAAGAAAATTAACGGAGTATATGACAGCCTGATGAGAATGCTCTGACTGCATGAAGCTAAAAGGGTCTACCTAATTCACTCATGGTTTCTCCATTCAAGTGTGTTATTTTGATTTCACTCCTATTAGGCATTCAGACAACTTGACAACATCAGGACTTTTTCACCCATCTTTCCTAAGTCTATGAAGAAATGAAATTGAAGAAATGAAATTATTCTTATTGTGAGCACAGGAAACCAAGCCTATCGGACACAGTTTTACACCCAAACCCTAAAGTTAGTCTTTACTAAGTAGCTTATGAACTAGCTCTGGGCTTTATAATCACTGCCTGGATTCATCTCTTACCACTTACAGCTTGTACTCTGGGAACGTATAGATCCCCTTCTGCTCTTTTGGATTCACCTGCTTCCAGACAAGCTTACAATATTTTTTTTTTTTATGTTGTCTCAAGGGGATGCGTACAACATCAAGGAGCTTGCTCTTTGATGGTTATTCAATAGGCACAGAGGAACTTAAGTCAATGGACTGTATATTATTTCATTCAGCCTACTGTACAAAGGAAATACCCTTTACGCTTTATATTATATTAAGTACGCTTTATATTAAGTAGATGTTCCTTTTAATTAACCAAGCATACAGCTTGGCCATAGCTCCTATTGTATGTGACAACCTGTAACCAATGAAAACATAAGTTGGAAAGGAGATCTGATAAAGTTGGAGAGCAGTTCAGTGCTCCTGGATCAAAATCCATGTAAAATCTGAAAGCAAGGACATGTGCAGAACTGATATGCAAAGTCCCCTGAGTCTTCACTCCAAAACACTCATGGAGTTTCTTACTGGAACGAAAGCTAAGTGCCATCAATTGAGCTAGTTTCACTTCTGTCTTCTTTTCCCCAGGACTGTTTAAGACTTTTCTACCTACAAAGGGGTGGAGCAAGTCAATATTTTGATGGAATTGCTGAGACATAAACAAGTCAGCCAATAGTGCTGTTCATATGATTGGTAGTTAATCTCCCTGAAAGAGAATGCCAAACCTTTTCAAAACACCTGGGTGGATTTTATTATCATAGTATTCCTGCAGCAAGAGGATTTGAAAATAATCAGTTTCTTGCTCACTGCTTGCTTTGACCGCTTTGCACAGGACATAATCTGGAATAGCAAAAAAAAGTTTTACAGCAGATAGAGGCAGAGGCTGCAGAGGTTTCCTCCCACATAAAAAAAAAATATAAAAATGAAAATGGTCAAAATTCCTACTGTGCCTCAGTATGGCACAAGGGATGATGTGCAGAGAAGGTACCTAGACAGATATAGTAGGTATCCACTACATCTTGGGAAATATTAAAATCCCATTCCTCTGCAATTAAGTGGGATCTCAGTACCATGCAGTTTTTGAAGTTGTTTTTCTTCCTCTGTGCTGAAATTAATGTGTTTATCTACAGGGAGATGCAAGAAGCAGGAAGAAAGAGGCCTCTGAAGGCAGCCTTTGTGGCATTCTGCCTAATGATTCACCTGTCTATTAGTCACCTAATTTCACAGTTCATAAACTTTAAAGGTTGCATTTTGAATGGGTCCAGCGGTCCTGGGATGCAAAAGTACTCATCTTCCACATAGAACAAGAAAACAGCTATACACGATGCTGCTCTCAGCTGGTATAAATTCTCAAACATAAGTATGCATGAGAAGAGAGGAAACCCATTTAAGAAAGGCCACCAGCACCAACGCTTTGGGATCTGAAAGGGAGAGATGCCTCAGCTTGCTCACTAAGATACCTGATATGTCAATTTTCAAGCACTTTCATGATAAACCTGTCTTATCTTACAGATAATAACGTAGTTGCAGTATGAGCACCAGACCCAATGTAAAGCTGGATATATGTGCCACCAATCCCACTGCTATGGAAGCTTTTCCATCACTAAAAAAAATGAGTAAGTCTGTATTCTTCTTTTATATATATATATATATATATATATATATATATATATATATAAAAGATATATATATATCTTCACAGCTAAATGGATTTGGACTACACATTTAACAACTATGTTGCAAGAGCAATGCATCTTCGAAAATGAAATCCTACCCTTATTAGTAGACTGTGATCCAATGTTACGGATAAGGTGCCCATGGCACTAAGCTTTCTATAGTGGGAAAACACTAAAAAAAGTCACAACAGGAACTGATCAAGTTCACTACTACTCTTTCTCAGGAGGATTCCTGCTCCTCCATAATCAGTGGTTCCATGCAAGCAATGACTTAAATAGGAGGAGTTAAAAGAAATTTTATTCCAGAAATGCTTTTAAGATCCTGTTAACAGTTCACTGTTAATTTCCCTGGGCACATGAACAAAATTACTTTGAAAACACAAGAATCAGCTGGCAAATGTCAATGGCACAGTAATGGATACATCCTGAAATTTGCCCTATAGGCAGAAATTAATTTGCTGTCACCCCTCAAGCAAACCCTGAGTAAGCAGATGGTTTCATAAGATAAAGGTCAACACCTGTGATCTGCTTTGGGACAAATAGGGAAAGAAAATGAATGCCCAGATGTCCCCAGCCTATAGACATTTTAGGCGAGTGTTACCTTCAGTCCCACCTCGCATCAGCTGCCATGGTTTCTGCAACCTTGGTTTGTGTGATCTGCCACCAGGTAAAGCATGGCTGGATTCACTGGAGAAGCTTTAGCTCTCAGCAGAAAAAGTCAAACAGTGAGCTGTGCCATAGAAAGCAGAGGTTGGCACTGATTGCTAGATCTTTGATGGCAAGGGGTAGGCCCAGTTGGAAAGGAAGAATTCAGAGACTAAAGGAAATCAGTTGCACTGGGGATCGCAAAACAGAAGCTGTACCTTAAGAGAGTGAGGAATTATTTGTTGAATTGACTGGAATGGCAGAGGCTTGAGGTACTTGGGAAAACCAAGCAGGAAGCACAGAGGCAAGTGAACTCCTGCACAGCTCAGTGTTCAGCGCTGTCTCCCTCATTGACTGGCAACTCATGCCTGCAGCTATATGTATTTGACAGAAGAGCCCCTCAGTGGCTGAACAGTATAAATCAGAAAATAAACCATTTACAGTCATAAACTTTAATCGTCAAAAACTGTTCTCTCAATACTTGAAAGAACAAGTCTAGGAATAACGGAAAACAAATATATTTCAACAAGCAACCTGATGTACTGTTAGTGTTTGGTCTTCAGATATGGAGCCTTCAAAAAGTCTGCTCTTCAGGAAGAGGCTTGCCTGAGCTTGGGAATATGCCCCAAAATAAGTTTTCCATGGATCATGTGCACATCACCTGATAAGCAAATGGTGATCAACAAGTCGTAAGGCTTTTCGATCTCAGTTACTGTACTAACACTTTAGAGATCCCACGACCACTTGGAAAAGATGGCAAAATGGAGCTTCTTTCTTAACGAGTGATGAGTATGCTTAACTGACTACCACTAAGGAAAAGAATAATTGCAATTTAGAGGCTTAGTCTCAATCTATAGGCTTTGAACCAAGCAGCCTGATTTTCAAAAATGGCCAACCAGACAAACTCCATTTTTCTAAATTAAGGTTAGACTCAAAGTAATATTTTGATTTTCAAAGACATTGGAAACCTTATGGAAACTATTTTTCCAGTCCACCAATAGCTGCTGAGTTCTAATCATCTTTGTAGATGGGCTAAGTCATTTAGCTCTGCAATGGAAACCAAATCTTTTCAAAGTTGAGCCCTCAAAGGTTAAAGGAGATGCAACATTTCGGTAATGTCTCAGGTGATTTCCTGAAAATACATGCAAAAGTACCAGAGTAGATACCATTTCCAAGAAGAAAATAAACTATCAGAAAGAATGCAAATTGACAAGTGCCATTATTCTTTTCTTGACCAGTCCTTGATATCTCTCAATTGTCCTACTTTTTTTAAAAAAGGATGTTGCCATAGTGATATTACAGAACCTGCAAAACTGTCCCAGCTATTCATCACTGGAGATTAAAATACATTATGAAATGGGTTTTAATATATTATAAATTATACATACTGCCATACCAAATTCTATTATAAAACAGGCTTTAAATAACATATTGTGAAGCTAGAGTAGCTGTCCTGCAGTTCAGGTGGAAGATTGCTTTGTATTATAAAGTCTGATTTTTCAGGCTCACTAATGGCCCTGAGAAGGAATCATCCACTATGAAATTTTATCTCCAGTGTTTTATTCATCACCAGGATTTCTCCAAGTAGCTGGGGCTGAAGGGAGACACAGTGTTGGATTCAGTGCAGCTGCCCAGGCACACAGCATCACTGAAGATGCTTCAGCAGGGATGAGACCTTCATCTGGGGCCAATAGAAGCAACAAGGAAGCTGTGGGATAATGCTGCTTTTCTTGATGGCAACTAGAGGCCAGCAGGAAAGTTCCAAGGCATCTCTAATAGGACCAGAGGCCTATTTTAAACTGGACACGGCCAGAGAAAGAAAATGAAGTTAGCAAGAAAATTACCAGATTTGCTTTTAAAAAGGGAGTCTTTCCTTAGCATTTGTTTTCCCTGCATTTAGGAGGGCAACGGTACATCACACAGTGAAAGAAGACTGACATTCCACCCCCAAATTCTTCCATCCATCCCATATAGTTACATATTTAGATGCTACAAGTCAGTTTTATTATCTGGATTGGAAAGAGCCTCTCTGGAGCTCAAGCTTGACAAGGAAGATCACTTCCTGGTCTCAGCCACAAACTATCTGAACCTAAAGTACTGGGACACTGGCACTAAGAGCAGGAGCCTCCCGTGCCACCTTGAAAATAACTGATGTTCCAACTCAGTAAGACAGTTTTCATTCCTCTAAGGAAATTTCATCCTCACAAGCAACAGAGAGAGCTATAAGTAGCCAAGAAAGCATTCCAAAACCCCCAGGTTAGCACAGGGCTGCCTTCAGCTGTGGGGTAGGTAACTGCTGGAGCCTGCTGGAGCAAAGAGCAGCTCCTTGCAGGGCTGCAGAGCAAATTCCTGAGTACTGGCACAGCACAATTAATCCCATAAATAATAACCGTTCTTCATATCAAACTGGATCTTTAGTACAGTATTTCCTTTTAAGTGCCTTGCCAATTTTATATCCACTTCACATGAGTATCCTGAGCTTTAAAAAAAAAAAATAAAAAAAATCACTGCTTGCAAGAGTTTGGTTTAAAGCACAAACACTTGCATGACCCCAGGGAATTCAAACAGGGTCACAAATGCATTATGGGTTCAGTGCCAGCCCCAAGGTGTTTCCATTAGATAGCCAACTCTTCTGGGTGCTCTTCTGTGGACAGATGACTTAACTCATGTCAGAATGCTTCACACTGTAGATTTCTACTGTTCTTCAGCACACTATATCAGATACAGTTCTCCTGGCTACACTTTAGGACTGCCAGTGGTAAGGGCAGAAACAGTAAATGGACCGTGTCTCTTAGTAAGCAAATCACAGACTTTATGACTAACGCTATCTGCCACCAGGAGACAGAAGGAGCTGTGGGTTTCACTAAAGCTAAGCAGTGTCTTCTTTCCCACAGAAATGCAGTGAATTATGTATAGAGGATTCACACAACTGGAGTCACACCAGAGTCCTCCATAAATCTTGGTGGCAATTTACCGTTTTTCTGAGCAGCAGACAAGTTGTTTCCTGATTTGCTAGTGGAGCAGCGCATTTCATTAATCTGGCTTTTATTCATCCTTACTCGAAAGGTCAGAACCAGTAGCCTGAGTTTCCTTGCTTTAACAAGGAAGCTTGCCTTTTGATGAGCGTCAGGCACTGCTGAGGCCTCAGAAATAAACATTATGCTCAGAGGTCCCTTAGGCATGGCAAACTTCTTGTGTATCTTGAAGCTGCAAGGCATGAAAACTTCGCACTGCATTCTCTGCCTGCTGCTACAGAAAAACTGCTTTAGATCAAAGCTTTCCCAGGCTTTTCTGTGGTTTTAATCACTCCCCTTGTGCACAGGACACACAAGAGCCCTGACATTATCTGAGCTCATCATCAGTCTCTTCAGGAAGACAAACCTGCGCGTATTTGACTTGTGTGATCCACATGTTGTTTATGTCTGTATCAGAAACCCATCCTAAATAAACTCTGAGCCTGAGGTTTTTATGATCTTACACTATCCAAGGGTTCAAATAGACAACAACTTCCCATTCAGAAGATCACACAGGCAGCCAATGGAGTCAATCAATCTGCTTTGCTTGCTTGCCCTGCCTCATGAGCAAGACCCGTACTTGCGCCCTTAAACTATGTGGCACCAAAGGTCAGCATTTGTTACATGAAATGAAATAAAGATGCAAGTTGCATAGGAAGATCAGACCATTTCTGAATAGGCAAGAAAACCAAAGATTCCTTCATAAACTTGATTACAGTTCAGCCTGTTGTGCTCCTGTCATTCTTGACCATCTTTCTGTGCTGCCTTCATCAGTATTACTGAGGTACCCTGCCTGCAAGCATCCTCTGCTCAAAGTAACAAAAACCATTGCTTCTACTGATGCCCAACTGGAAGTAGATTCCTAATTCACATGCGCTACTGTCCAAACTACTTCACATTTTAATTTTTCCCATCTTTTTGTGTGTACCAAAATCAGCCAGCATGCTTCTTTCTAAAGGTTTTGGACACCAAATTAGAATTTGTATAATATACTTTGAATGGTCCCTCCAGAGAAAAGGGCTACAGCCTGAATTCACCTTCAACAGAGTAGATGGAGAGACTCATTCCACATTCACCCCAACCATGGGCTGAGTTGGCAGATTCTCAGTCACCATATAATCCAATAATGAGACATTATGTCATCAGGCACCGAGATTTTATAGTCCTGCTCCCTGTGAAAATACTTTTTCTCCCAGGGTGTTCTGTTTAGCACACCTGCTGAACCTGGCCTTCTGAACAAAAGTAATTCTCAACAACCTCTTAGACAAGATCAAGTCGGGGAAGAGGTGAGTAAGCCAACACACAGAGCTACCATTCAGAGAGATCTCCATGGGCTGGACAATCAGAAGGAAATTTCATGAAGCTTCCAAACAAAAGGCAGGCCCTTCATGTGAGATACATGCAACTATACAAGGCAACCAACAAAAAGAAAAACCAAGACAAAACCAACGAAACATACGCGGCATGGTTTAGTGCCATGGGCACTGTGAGATGGACTTAGGAGCTGAGAAAGACCTAAGTGCTGAAATGTGGTAATTAATCAGCAACACAGAATCCTCAAGAACAGATGCTGACCCAGAGGACTCTAATTTGCAGACTCATGTTGTAGAGATCAGGCCTTTCTCTAGCATCCTGAGTTAGGCATCCATAAACCAGAAGTTAACATTAAAAACCTGGGCTTGCTTTATTTGCACTATCAAGTGCAGTGGCAAATAAATGCATAGTTTTTCCTAGTTTTCTCCATTTAAGCAAAAAAAAAAAAAAAACAAACAAACAAACAAAAAAACCAACCCTTTGCATTGAACTAGAAGCCTTCCTGGAATTTAGGAAAAATACAGACAAGTACAAATTGGCATTTTTTTTTTAATCAACAAACTTTTCAGATGCAAAAGAAATGAAATACGAATTTGAACAAATGCAGATAAACCTTCAGCAGAGAGTGGCTGAACTGCTGCACATGTTGGCTTGATCATTTCACACATGCTAAATAAATCCACGTGAGTGCACTGATATTCAAAATTAGAGCAAGTATCATTTAAATTGCAAACTGACTCTAGTCAATTATATACTTCAAAAAAAAAAATCTGAGAAATTTAGCCAAAATAGATAAGCAGTGAAACCAGCAGTAATGTATGTAGATGTAAGGCTGACAAATCTTCCAGAAGAGTGTCTCGATCATGTTTGAACACTTTGAGGCATGCAGGAACAGAGCCACAATATTTTTCAAGACAAGCAAAAAAAAAAAGCATGGGGAAAAAAGAAAAAAAAAGGAAAAAAGATGATCACATGCTGTTTGGCTTCTGACTGTCATCTCATCTGACTACAGGGGCAGAAGGGCACAGTCATGGCAGGATGCTTGCAGAGTCCCAGGCTGTCAGTCAGTGTGCAGCCTGACCACCCATAGCACACCCCAGCTCGCAGGGCAGCAGCAGGCAGCTCCTTTGCAAGTTGGGGGATTACAAACACAAGCTGAAATGATCCCATGAAGCCACAAATTAACCTACAAACTGCTCTTGCAGTTGGCAGGATGCTGGGCTCACTCTGGGTGATGAAACGTGTCTTTGCATGTTGCCTGCAGCACCTTCACTGGCTGGGTCTGGAGAAAGCACCTGAATAGTTGCTGAGCATTCAGAAACACAGAGCTTGGAAATGAGTGAGAATTATGTCAAATATCAATGACCACATGAGACAGGTTCCCACAACATTGATACGGTGAGGACAAGAACACAGCTTACACTAAGCTACCATGTGACGGATACATACTGCCACACAATGTTCATCACTACACCAAGGACATTTAACACAAATGCTGTTTCATGTTTCTACTTGTTCATTTTCAGCATCTTTTCTAAATGGTAGGCCCTGAGTCCAAAATCCCTTTGCACAGAGACCGGCAGTGCTTCCTGTGAGAAGAAACACAGAATGACTACAAGAAACATCGACACTCACCTTAAGGCCATCTAATCTTACCAAAGAGAGAAGAAATGACAGGCACAAGTGACAATTCAAAGTTTTCACTGATTTAAAAAAAAAAAAAGAAAATTCCCATGATATATTTGGGTTCACCAAAAAGGAGAAAAATAAAGGGGAAAAAAAAAAAAAAAAAAAAAACAGACCTCCTATTTTCCTTAGCTTTGCTTCTAGGAATGGTTGAATAATTTTCATCTCTAACTTTTCCAAAGAATTAGCCTGAGGCAGAGAGCAAAGGCTGAACACTGCAGCACCATGGGAAAGCTCTGAATATTTGCTCCCAGTTTAAAGTCTCCTGCAACACCAAACAATATTAAAAGCAACGCTTCACAGCATTGTCAAAATTACTGCAGCAATGTATACCCTCCCTCATCAAAGTCCCTGTAGCTGGGGCAAGCCCTCTGAAGGTCTGAAGGCTTCATTTCCATCTCTCCATCTCTTTATGTGCCACTGATACCCATTTGCATCCAGAAAAATGGCACTGCTCCACAGCAGCAGAGAAGAAAGCAGCAAAAACAACCCCAAGGACTCCTGAAAGCTTCTGTAGGCACCACAAGGGCAGAGTGCTCAGGGCAAATGAACTCTAATCTACAAATGAGCATTCACTGCTATTTTGCTTGCTTCAAGCCCAACTTCCCCTGTACAAGTGACAAATAGGTTTCCCCTGGCTGACCAAGCCTCAGTACCTGACACAGTCAACAACCTCACCACCAATAAGTTTGTGGATGTGCTGGAGCAGTCTGCAGTGCAGTGACTGCCTTCATCAAGACCTAGAAACAAGAGTTAGCACAAGCAAACACAGAGCTTGCTCACTGAGTTGTTATTTCACAACCTCTAAACTACATTACTATGGAAATGAGGCTGGCATCTCTGCAGGATTGAAAAATTCCAGGAAACCTTGGAGGACTTTGTTGATTTTTTTTTTTTTAAACATGGCAGTTTTAGAAATGACAGATGCTGAAATTCTAAAGACAGGAAAAAGCTGTACATGTACGTTCACAACTGAGGAACGTCAGTCTCCAGGAATTAACATTTTAACTTGCGTTTTTCCTTCTTAAAAAGCAAAAGCAACAAAGCAGGGAGGAGCTCCATCTTGAAATCTGAAATAGATACTAATAATTTTCAGCACACACAACAATATTTGCTGATTACTTACTCATTTTTCGTATCCCTATAGATTTCCACTGAAAGCAAAAAATCTGTTGCAAGTGAAACACCACTGGAATATTAAATGATGCATAATAATACACTGGATGATCAAGAACCTTTTCCTAGTAGATATTTCTGCTTATGAAAAGGGGGTTCTGAAATTTTCCATACTATCAATCCTGTTTAATCACACTTGGCTACTGGAAAATAGAGGGGGAAAAAAATCCTACTCATACCCCAGATATTCATTCATTGCTCCTGCAATTTAAGCATTCAAAAATTGCTTTGGGATTACAAAGCACAGAAAATGCCACAGAGCTTTAAAGCCAAATCATTCATCTCCTGCTCCCAGCAGGTCCTTCCACACTGCCACCATTTTATTGTGTGAAGAAAAAAGCTATAACCTCACACATATGTGTACTATCTTTCCCATGGGGGGCTCCATGGGTAGCAGGTGGGCAGCACTGTTATCCGCACAGGGCAAACACTGCAAAGGACAGTCACTGTCTCAATATTTTTGTATGCAGGACAGCCGGGCATTCAGGAAATGATAGAAAAGCCACATTGAGGCAGAAAAGCCCAGGAGAGTTTTCTGCCCCTTGGGTCAGCCCACCAAACTCACTGAGTCTCTCTAGGGAGAGTTCAGAGGAGAGGAGAAGGGCGCTTAGCAGAGTTCAGCTGAGTCTGAAGAAAAGCCAGTTCCCTGAGGAGCAGCATTTCAGTGACGGAAATCAGCAATTTCAGTTTTTCTTACAACAACAGTAAACAGACAATTTTACCCATGTGGTAACCAAGTGAACAGCAGCTGTAGAGATTTTTCTGATCTCAGACTAATTTTTGGAGAATGCTGTCCTCAAAGGGGGGGGGGACTGGAAAGAGACATCTGATTTTCTCTTGCTGCTTCTCACAAGAGCCTTGAATCCACCTGCAGCCCTGGCATATGCAATGAAAACTGCAGTTCTCACCAGAAACAGCACTCACACAGAACATTCCAAAGCACTCCTTACATCAAAACTGCAAAAATATCTATTGGGACCTTTGCTGGGCAAAATGTCTACTGGTTTTCTAGCAACAAGTCAGAAGAGAGATAACCTCAAAGTATTTATGCTGCAGAGAATCTTCCAACTAGTCCAAAAAGCACACAGGGTAAGTTCCTCCCATCTTTATTTTACAACACCAGGGGACACTCTTTGAAAGTTCAGTTGTTTATTGTCTGACTTACTGATATCACAGGTAAGGATCAAATATTACAGGCCAGTTGCTCCAGTAGTAGGATTTTTCCTTCCCACATGTACTCAGTGAACCACAGTCACAGACAGAGGATGCAGCCTTTGCAGTATCCTACAAAGTCACCACTGGGATTAATGCAACAGATGTGGAAGAAATATGAACTACTGCCAATGCAACTCCTTGAAACAAAGACTAAAGTGGTAAACAAGCTATTGTTTGAGACCCTACAAAGCATTCAAATTCCCAATATCTCATTTTTTACAGTGAAGAACATAAGAAGAAAGGCGACGCAAACATGAATCTATCGGGTGACTGTGATTGACACTGAGCTGGTGAAGGACAGCACTGAAAATGGATCTATGAAGAGACCACAGAACTAATTCCTTTTGTGATATAATCCTGATCCTAAGCTGCAGTAGAAATGCTAATACATTAATCTATGTCTCTAATGTCACCATTCTAATTTAATACATTACTAAGGAGATAAATCTCTGAATACATCCTGCATAAATAGCATGCATTGTTATGATTTCCTTAATAAGCCATGGAAAATTAACATAGGCATTGCTAGCAGCTTCATATCCTAATGCAAATGCAATTTATTGTTTTGGAGGATGTAATGCTATACACATATATAGATGAGTTATGATATTACACTAGTTTTTGCAGACAGCCTTGAGACAATCAACAGTAACACCCGCACCTTGTCGAGCAACTTTGGATGGGAAAAAGATGGGAATGCAGAGGAGCACCATTTTATTTTATCCCACAGTCCTCCCTGTTTGACTGCGCTGGAGAACAAAGGAATAAACATCCCAGTATCACCATACAAACCCATGGTGCCTTGAACACTGCAAGCAGAGCTGGCCTCACATACCAAAAAATTAAAGCAGAGCTAGAAAGGTATAAATAACAGCAAGAACGACTGAAGGAATGAAAAGGCTTTTGCGTAGGGGGACAAACACCAAATGGCTCCAGCTGGAAAATGTTATTGTAGAGATCCATAAAAATCAAGAGCAGCATGGAAAAGAGAGTAGGAGTAACAGCTGAGCATTTTCTAATGAAAAAAAAAAAAAAAAACAAAAAAACAAAACCAAGAACACAAACCTCAAGAACATCAAGCAAGGCAAAAAGCATGAGGTTCAAGAACAGACCAAAAGAGATACTACTTCATGAGACAATTGAGCTGTGCAGCTCAGCCACAGGATGCTTCCCTACAGACAGGGGTGAACTGAATTTGAAAACCTCACATTGGGTCTTGCAACCCAGATGCCAGCCCTCCAGCTGCTCACAGCACTCATAGTGATCCATTAAACATGATGCTGCCAGCTTTGCTCAGTGGTAACCTCAGGACTGCCCATCTCCAGCACAGATTGGACTCCAACCCAAAAGGGACCACCATTGGACACCAAAGGGGTCCTTGCTGCACGGGACATCAGGAGCACTCTTATTATGCATGTAGAGGAAATGTGCAAAGCACCTCGCTGCAGGAACAAGCCAGCAGCAGTTGAGTAGCACAAGCCTGGTTTTACAGAGACCAACTCCAACACAGGATTGGCCAAGTACTGCAACAAGCCTTTGCTATAGAAAGATGGAGCTGCTGAAGAATTAATCTGCACTCATTCCCGCCTTCTTTGACCAAGCACTGTGCTGCCATACTGCACAGAAATCGAGTCAGCAGGGCAGGTTTGATCTTTGCCAATACCATGACAGGTTTGATTTATTTTCAGCTATAATACACACTCAGACTGTGGCTTCTGGCAACTTGCTTTATTTCCAGATCAATGAGAAATTATTATTGTGGAAAAGCAAGCCTGGGGAGTGGTTCTCATTTACTCCCAGGCACAGAAAACCCCCACTATTTACATGCAGTCAACTCACTTGGCTGCATGAGGAAATCAACAGGTTCCAGAAGATTCCTCCAACCAGAAGGATCCACTGGCCCTATGAACATCAAGTGGTGAAACACAGCAATGAAGATGTAACTGGATCACAGCCTGTAGTGTTTTTGAGGAGAAAAAAAAAAAAAAAACAACTATCTTGAGCTTTGAAAAATAAGGATTCTTTCTTTTCTGCTGGAGCCATTACCCACACCTGTAGATTGAGAGCCCCTTTGGATGACCCACATGACACAAAGCTTAGTGAAACTTGTGAAAGTGATTGCAATGCAATTAAGAGTTACCCAAAATTGACTCCTCAGGGGGTTCTCTTAGGTGGAGGAACTGTAATAATAACTGTATAATTCAAACAACCCACATTTTCTGTTTCTTCATGGGTTTGGAAGATTAAGAGAAAAAAGAAATCTGCATAGCAAACAAAAAAACCCTTCATTTATACTTTGTGAGAGACACTTGTAATTTCAGTGTTTCATTTCAATTCAGAGAGAAGTGTTGAGTGTTCAAGTTTAGAATACGAGCAAAGAATCTCAAGTGGTTTATTTGGGACTGAAACATTTAATCCAACTTCAAAATGTTTATCTACCAGCATACCAGGGGGATAAAAACAGGGAGAGGCAAGGACATAAGAAATCTCTCAACAGAAGAGGGGCACCTAGACTACTCAGCACTAAAAAAAAATAAAAAAATAAAAAAATAAAAATCAAGATTTTACTCAGAAATCTATTCTGAAGGAAGATTGTTTTTGAACAGATATGTGAAAAAAATAAGCTTCTCAGACAGCTTCTTTGAGAATCAATTTTAGATAAATATTATGAAACCACAAGTAGCATGATAAACATGCACGCTAGGTTTCTTCACCCAGCTGCAGCTGGGAAACCAAGCAATAAATACTATTTATTTATTTTAATAGTATGCTTAGTGAAAGTATTACCAATATTTCCTGAGCTTAAAATCATCCGCAAATGTATTTTACCATGAGGCCTCAGCATTTTCATAGTAATTTACAACTTTAAAATGGTAAACTCTATTACTCTGTCACACCAACAACTGGGTAAGTGCAGAATGCTACTGTATGAAGTATGATGAAATTTATTGCTGCAGTCATTAGTACATATTGATTTTGTTTATAACAACCCAAGGGGAATACTAAACCGATTATGCCTGTGCTGTGCTCACTTTCACTCCCTGACAGGAAGCAGATGCTGCAATGCCAGTGTATAAGCCACCCTTCTCCCTCCTCAGGTGGCTTTTTGCAAGCAATCAGTGTCACTCCTTTGCTTAGCACTTTGGATTTTGCTCCATTTTGTGGCTACTCCATGCATTGCTCGACTTACAAGAACTGGCAGCTCTCAGACAGCCAGGACAGCCACACACACAATTGTGATATTAGTGAATGCATGATTAAATGTATCAAATCCTTTCTAAGCACAATTTCCGTGGTTTAAATCAGGTTTTGAGTCTACTGACAGTATTAGATTCCCACACTTATACTTGAATCCCAGGTCCTGACAACAGTAGTACCAGCTGAGGACTTTTAACATTATTGAATTATTTCTGCAAGATACAAGTGAAAAGACTTGTACATAGGAAAATCTGCAGACAAATGAGTTTTCTTGGTTTGACTTGCGTGGTGAACAGCATTACAGACAGTGGCTGATCAAAGACATGGCTTTTCATACCTCTGTAAGAAAACTTAGTATGAAATTCAATTTAAGGAATCAGAGAGTTTCATTTCAATATTTAATTGAAAAATATTTAATTAGTGTCACTCTGGAACTAGGACAAAAGAGGTGTTGAAAGACAACTTCCCATATTCAACTGATTTTGAACTTTGAGGGTAGCTCAGAAATTCCACCTGATTAATCTGAAAAGACTGACATAGTTATTTCATTCTATTCTTTCTACTGCTTTTACTTGAAAGGTATTTCTTTAATTGAACAGAAAAACAATTTCAGTCTTAATGACACTAATCCAAGGAATTGAGATTTATGGAAAAAAATGCAGGGAAAGGAAAGTCACCAAGTTGAGTGCAGGGTCAACTTAGGCATCACCATCCTCCAGCCCAGCTCAGCAGTGGGAGGCAATAGATGTGCCTCTCAAGCTTTAGAGTTGCAATAGAGATACCTCAATGTTTGTTTTGCTTTTTCTGCCCCAGGACAGGAGCACAGCCTCACCAATGGCAAGTCCCGCCTGATCAACCTAGTAGCCTTCTATAAGCTGAAAAGCTCCACACTGGAGGGCAGTGGTTGCAGTCACTGTTCCGTTCTGTTTCTTCCTTTGAGCTTTCTCCCAGTTGCACAGCAGCACAAGCAAGGGCCATAACCAACAGCCCATAACAGGATCTGTGCAGTGGCCATAATACATTGTGTCACACAGACGTAACTCAGCACCCAGGAGTAAACTTGTCCTTATGAGGAGCATTCTGTGAGGATCAACAAGCACAGGGCCACTTCCCATCAGTAGCTGAGCATTTCCTCCTCTCTCCCAAGAATATCATTTTGCAATGAAACAAGCCACAGCATACAGAAAAACAGTTACAACAGCATAGGCACACATCAAATGAAGATGGTGACCCTTGGAATCATAGAATATCCCAAGTTGGAAAGGATCCATAAGGACCATCAAGACCAAATGCAATTCATCTTATTAAGGCCTACTTTTAGCCAGACTAATCTCTGACTCTGCTCTCACACACCTCATTTCTTCATTGGGGCATACAAACCAGGTCATAGCAGCAAGATATTTTGGCTCAGCCTGGCAAGGCACACACTTTCTGGCAGAGCTTGCTTTTGTAGAAATCAAGCAGCAGCCCCTAGTGAAAAAACAAACACAGGCACTCCTGGGAAGTTATTTGATCTACATCACATCTCTCCACTTGGAAAATAGCATCCTAAATCCAGTTATCCATTGCTCAAAGGCCCTTATTTTCCACTCATCTTCCCAGATTATTTCTTTTCTTACAAACAGAGGGCTGTGTGCACCTGCACGTTATTTTTGTTCATGGGTTTTTTGCCCCTTGTTTGTTTTCATTCTTCCCTTTTATGTAGCAGCTGGCTGCTGGACACTCCAAATCCCTCCTGAAGTCACTAAGTAATGTCACCACTTACTGTTTCCCACCTGCAGACCCATCATCACTAATTACAGCCTCCATAAATTAGTTCACCAGTGACAACCAAACAAAGCCATTAACAAATTGCCGTAATACCATGCAGCCCAGCTTCCCGATACAAGTAATGACTACCTGTAAACATCATCAGATTGCACAAGGATGATGTGGTGAATTCTCTATTGTTAGTGTCCAGCAAGTAGCCATGATGGCACAGCTTTAATTTTATCCCTTGTACATAGGATTTTGCTCTGCTGCTCAAAGCAAAGGATATATACTTTGACTGCCAGTGCTTCTTGTGTTCACTAGAAACAAAGGAAAGAATCTGGTACTGGAGAACTGCAGTTCCTTCTCAGAGAAGATATTCCACCAATCTGTACATTAGCACAGAAGGTGGGGTCAGCAAGTCTGGCTTACATACAGCCCTCTCCACCAACACCAAGATGCTTTGAAGGGTAAAAGCACTACTCAAAGTAAAAGCTGTGGCCAAGAAGCAGAGTAGGCAGAGGCCTCTATATAAGATTTAAGACAATTTACTGTCCTTAGAGGGGTCTCTGTATTCCCTCTGAAGCAGCCATGGAGGAGCACACAGACATTTGCACTGCCAGGTTGCATCCAGATACATCTCAAAATGATCCTCTCCATGAAATCAGTGCATTCCCTGACACTACCTTGTGCAGGACACAGAACGCTGCTGCGAGAGGCACCCACCCTGCACTAGGACCATATTCTGTCACCTAACCCACTTGAAAGGAAATCACTGCTCACACTGTGGGAATGGCAAGCACAGAACAAAGAGCTATAGGTTCTCCCCACAAGCCAGAGTTAATTTCATCATCTTTTGCTGCTTTAAACCAACACTCCATGAAGCATCAATACAGAATAATCACTAGGTAGTCATTCTGGAAACATCCACATCACAGGGCCCTCAATGAAAGCATGGGGGAGAGAGAGAGAAAAAAAGAAATAATTTAAAAACACCAAACCATTAGTTTTTCCATAGATGCTATTCTAAGAGTTTGGAGGTAAGGTGCTTATTGAAAACAAGGCTTCCAAGCTCATTGATTGTTTCTTGCTTGCGGAAAATCCCAACTTAAGGCTCCCATTGATTTATGTCACATTTAAAAGCCTGGTTCTCTGGAGTTATTCCACCATAGTTCAAGCAAAGCAATTAATTCTTGGGGTTTTTTTTGTTTTTTTTTTTTTTTTTTAAAATAACTTACCTCCTGCATAGAAAGTTTCTGGAGCTGTACACAACATTATAGAAAAGAATCTCTTAAATGCTAAGCATGCCTGTTCCAACTCATTTCACAGATTGAACTACTGCAATGTTGGCAGACCTTTGTACCACAAGTGTGTGCAGGCAGCATGCCTGGAATGTTTGATCACTCTGGTGGTGTCTAGCATGAGACATCTGTCAGCATTCAGTATAAAACACATCCTATTCACCCATCATATAAGCTCTTTGTATGTGGAGATAACACATTAAACAGGTTAATTAAATGACCACACAGATCATAGAATCACAGCACGGCCAGGGTTGAAAGGGAACTCAAGGATCATGAATCTGCCAACCCCCCTGCCACATGCAGGGCCACCAATGTCCCCATTTAATACCAGACCAGGCTGCTCAGGGTCCCATCCAATCTGGCCTTGAACACCTCCAGGGACGGGGCATCCACAACCTCTCTGGGCAGCCTGTTCCAGCACCTCACCACTCTCTCTGTAAAGAACTTCCCCCTGATATCCAATCTAAATCTTCCCTCCTTCAGCTTAAAACCATTTCCCCTTGCCCTGCTGTTTACCCTTTGAAAGAGTTGACTCCTCTCCTGTTTATAGGCTCCCTTTAGATACTGGAAGGCTGCAATGAGGTCACCCTGCAGCCTTTCTAGGCTGAGCTCAGCCTGTCTTGGTGCTCCAGCCCTAAGATTATCTTTGAGGCCAAATGGATACAGAAGTGTTATTCTTTCCATTAGTTAAAATTTTATTAGAAAAAATTTCAAGGTAATGTATTCTAGCAGCTAAAATACTGAGCCTGCACACTCTCCTAGCCCAGTAGCAACCTGCAGCTCTCTCACACACCTGCCAGTCTCACCACCTGCAGGACTTTTCCCTGTTAAACAAACACAAAGGTTGGGCCAGGTACATCCAAACCCACAGCCTGCATGTGGCCCAAAGCAGCTTGCACTGCAACCCTGCTCCAGACCAATTGCCCCTCCAGCAGCCAATCAAACATCTGGGCTGAAAACAGGGCACAGGGAGGGTGCCATGCAGTGATAACTCAAGTTACAGCAAACAAGTTTATGACTTTGATGCACTGGGTAAACACCAGCCTGTGAACAAAAATTATGTAGCCATGCTTTCTATTTTGATAAATTTGAGAACGGGTTTCAAGACTGCCAAAAAAATATCAATTTTTAGTATATTTGTAACTCCATTTTCAGTCAACAAATATACACAATCTGCATACTTTCAAATGGAACATACAGAGTTGCAATCAGACATTCAGCTCAAAGAAATATCTGATCATGTCTCTCTAGCAGACTTCTATAAGCCCTCTCTTAACAGAGAGAAGTATCTCTCACTTCACAGTCACGCCTTATTCATGTCATCACACTTGGCAGTATGGATATTTGTGAACAACTGTCTTCAACGATGAAGCACAGGAAGTGTAAAACTGCATTAAAGTCTCTAACAAATACCTCCAGAGCTCACAGAGAACTACAGCCACTGCCATTTAACCAGCCTCAGGCATTAGCTTCACAAAACTCTGGTGAAATATCCCATTATTTTTATGGTCTTGTTGACCTCCTTTTTATGTTTTGATTAAAAAACCCTAACATTTAAAACATTTTGCTACTTACGTACATTAACTATATTGTACATTTTTGGGGAGTGCTCCAAATGTAATGCCTACTATTTTACTATGTTGGCCCACAGTGTTAGAGGTGGATGTTGGTGGTATGGAAGCAAAGGCTGAACCTTCCCACCAATATCCCATTCCAAGTTGTTGGCATGTGACAGATAGCAGCAGATGAGCAGCCTGACAAAATGGTATCTGATGTGGAAGTGTTTATGAAGCAAACGGGTGTCACTGAATTCCTCCATGTTAACAAGAGTTCAGACTGCTGCCAAAACAAAAGCTGCATCAGCCAGCATCTCCTCCCAATACCTCCCTTGAGTATGAAGTGCAAAGAGTCCTTTGCAGCACTGATTGGTGCCCCAAGCCAAGAACAGGAGCTGCTCTGGGGGTCAGCACCTCTAGCACACTTGCAGTAAATGTACCGCCATCCAGAGAACCCAGTGCTAGCCACCCAAAGGAGCTGGCAGTACTGCAGAAGCAGTCTTTTCCTGAGGCCACAGACCATGCTCTGGATGCCTAATTAACAACAACACATTAAAAAAAAAAATGAATCTCCCTCCATCCAGCCTGGTTTCACCAGTGCAAAGGCCTCACTGCTGTGGGATCGTAAAATATCCTGCATTGGAAGGGACCCACAAGGACCACTGAATCTAAACCCTGCCACAAACTACACAAGACCACCCAGAACCCAAGCCCTATGTCTGAGTGCCCTACCTAAACGCTCCCAGAACTCCAGCAGCTCAGGGCTGTGCCCACTGCCATTGGGAGCCCGCTCCATGCCCACTGCCTTCAGTGGAAAAACCCTTTCCTAACTCTTCCCTGACAAACTGCCCCAGGTGGTTCCCTTAGGCCCTGCCACAGGGAGCTGAACTCAGCACTGCCCATCTGCTCCCTGTAAGGAGCTGCAGCCACAGTGAGGTCTCCCCTCAGCTTCCTCTGCTCTGGGTTGAACAAATCCAGCGACTTCAGCTACTATTCATGCCACCTTTGTAGCCCTCCTTTGGATACTGATAGTTTTGTGTCTTTTTTTTTTCCCTATGGCACCCAAAACCACACCCAGTGCTCAAAGTGAGGATGGCTCCATACATGATGTCTTGGTATCAGCACAGCTATTAATACATTCATCAGCATTTGCACAAAATTCACTAAGTAGGCAGTTACTTAAACATCATTACATGATCATCACTGAATAAACAAGAAAACACATCAGCTTGTGAAAATGCAGAGGTAGCCCAGATCAGCCTGGCATAAGAAAGTATCACTTCCTTATGGGAAAGGGAATTCAGCCTGGCCATGCCACCTGCCCCAGGTTTGTTTGCTGTGCAAAGGCACAGTCTGACCCCGCAGAAAGAGACCTCCCCATTTCCCCAGGACTGCTTATATGATAGTTTTGTGCTTAGAGGCACAGCATAAAGTTGTGACAGCACACCAGTGGTGCCAGAACAAAGGCAGAGGACACCCAGCCAGCCTTTTCAATGAGGATGGCACTCTGGGCATGAAGAACAACTCCACACAACATAGGAGCTGTGGCACAGAAAGGAAAACAAGCCTGTAAAACCTCAGCAACTTCTTCACCCCCATCCCAGCTCTGCACCTCCCTCTGCCTCACACATCTTAAAGCAGCCTTCACAGCAACAAAATCCTGTTCTAGACTTACTCATAGAGCCACCTCTCACATGCCATTGCAGAGCAAAGCAGGGGGAAAATGGGCTACTACATCAGCTGCTTGCCTTATTTCACATCAAACAAATCACCCTCTCCAGCTAACATGCAGTAACTAAAGAGGATTACATCACCCTTCCCACCCTCACCCAGACCAACCCCATCCAGACATTCAAGCAGAACCAACATCTCATCTCCTCACTGCACAGCCCGTCCCAGCTTCGAGCACTACACCCTGAGCCACACAGCTGTACTCACTGCTACTGATCACCCCAATGCCTCTCCCACCTAACACTGGGGATTTACAGCACCTGCATACAATACCACCTGTAGCAACCCACAGTGGACCCAGCCCAAAAAACTTACAAACCAGCTCTCAAGATTTATTTAAAAAACAAAACACATTTCTAGCTCTGACTTCAAGGCAATGATATGATTTAGGACAGGCAAAATACATGGTGTTAAAAGTTTCAGCAGACTGGCAGTGCTTCTTCAGACCCTGATTTTTTTGCTTGCCTTCTAAGAATCTAAAAAAAAAAAAAAAAAAACCTCTAGTATTTCCCCATAGGGAAGCTTTCTTTAAAAGCTACACTGGCCAAGCATCTTTTTTTTTTTTAAAGAGTTCATCAAGGATTCTTTTAAATTTGCCTTTTAGCTTTCTTTTTTAAAGATTCCCTTTGAAGCTACAGTACCTAAAACCAAGTATTTTATTTATTTGCTTGTTTTGAGTACTGGATTCCTGTGCAATTACAGGGAACCCTACAGCTGCAAGATTCCAGTAGATTTTCAGGAAAGCAGCAAATGCCACAAGACTGAGAGATAGCAACACCGTGGATCTATCACAGCAATATTGTATCTTCCCCCGACTGTATAAAATTCAGGAAATTACACAATGACTGCATTTTTACTCATTGCTTGTTCTAAAGGTATCAAGGAAGTGGAGGTTTGCAAAGAGTCTCTGTGAAGAGAGCAAAACCTGGGACAGCCTCTCCTCTAAATTAGTCTAGGAACAAGGTGAACCTAGAGGCTCACCAGCTGCAGTGCTTTACCAAGTACATTTGTGCTTGTGCCACCACCAGCTGCAGGCTTGCTGCTTGCTAATTGCAAGGAGGCCAGCTCCACTTTTTTTTTTTCTTCTGTTTTTAGAGAGGATTGGAGTACAGCCTGACTTACTACCTAAGTTTCAAGACTATAGAATAAAAATAATTTGCTGTTAGTCAACCAAAGCTGTCTTTTCTCTCTCTTTATTGATTACTCCTGAATAATCAATCGACATTTGGCACAGTCTTATTTATAATAATTCAAGTCAGCAGCAACATAATTTAGAAACTGGCTACTAGGCATGTGTTGGTAATGAATCGAATCCATGGATAATTCAAATTCATAGACTAAAAAATTACATTTAAATAACGTTAAGGTTGCGACAACCTGACAAAGGACCATAAGTCCAATGTGAAAACTTTGCCTTTCTCTGGGGAGGAGAGGAAAGCCTGAAGAAAACGTGTGAAGGGACCAGCACTTGCTGTTTCACCAGTGATCACACCACACCCTTCTGTTCCCACCTAGATGGCATCACATTTTCATGGAACTGAACGGCATCCTTCTTCCTTGTTCAGTCATCTGTATTAGTACCCTTTTAGCCCACGCTTTACAGCAGGAAATATTACCGAAGGAAAAATGGGAGAAGAAACAAACAGGGAAGGAACACTCACTTGCATCTGAAAATGTAGGCTCACAGGAAGGACTCCACAGAGGAGGGATCTCCAGAAAAAGATCCTTCCCCACTGGCAGTCAGCCCTTAAATGAGTTCTGAGGGAGGCACAGCCGGGCTCTACCCCTTCTGGTCACACAGCTGAATTGCCTTCACCTGTGCTCCCAGGACTGACTCAGTCCTTTCCTCAGGTGATTAATCAGTGGTTCAGGCTGTGACTCAACAGTTCTTATACACCATGGTAGCAAATAAATTCCTATTTTTACACAACATATTGCTTAGCTTGGTATGAAGCCAAAGAAACGGGGTGTGTGAAAGCCCTACATCTCGTGGGTCACTGAGCTGGTGGTGTGCTTATCCACTTGTATGGAAGCAGGAGAAACCAAAGCCCCTGGCTGTGAGGCTCCCACTGACCACAGAATCATAGAATGGCCTGGGTTGAAAGGGACCATAGTGAACATCAAGTTTCAACTCCCTGCTATGTGCAGGGTTGCCAACCACTAGATCAGGCTGACCAGAGCCACATCCAGCCTGGCCTTGAATGCCTCCAGGGATGGGGCATCCACAACCTCCTTAGGCAACCTGTTCCAGTGATTCACCACCCTCTGTATGAAAAACTTCCTCCCGATATCTAACCTAAACCTCCGCTGTCTCAGTTTAAAACCATTCCCCCTTGTCCTGTCACTGATACTCAGCTCCCATTGCAATACCCTAAATGGTCTAGCATGGAAGATTATTGTTAAACCTGTAAAAGGAGATACCTGGAAATTGTAAGTGGACTCACTCTGAGCAAACTAATGACTTTAAGCAGCTTGTTTTCCCATAGGATTTAAAAGCCACTGAAAACCACCTGGATGGATGGACATGATTACAGCTAGTCCCAGAAGGAGATGTATTACCCAGAAGCTGATGCTATCTGTGACCACCAGCCCTTGGCACTCCCCTACCACTGCGTGCTGAGATGGGTCTGTGCTTTAGAATTGCTGTAGTGCAGGACAAATTATTTCTGTTTACTCTAAAAGCATTTCAACAAATTATTATTTCTCCAAACGGAAATCACATGGAGAGCTAGTGACTGACTACATTTTTACTTTTTAGTGGGATTAAATAGCTAATATCTCATTAAAACAATTGTGCAGCCAGACTAAAGTGCCAGAGCAGCCTGGCTGGGCTCAGCTCAAAGCATCACTACTTGTGGGTCACTAGTCTTGGTCTCAAGACGTGGATGTGGTACCTGGGCTCTCTGAAGTTGTGAAAGATGAGGCTTACTTCAGCCAGAAGCGTGAAAGTATCAGTGCTTCCCTGTATTTTAATATCAGACAAATTTGGCTTTTTAACCACTGGAAAGTAATGTAGATCACAAGAAAGCCGAGATATATAAAAGAAACACCTCTCCCACTGCTCTAAATGCTCTTGAATACCTTCACACTGATGTAGGGCTTTTGAGGTGCTAAGCCAGCAGGAGCTCGTAAGAGCCACATTGAGGCAGTGCCTAGCTCATAAATGTACCTTAATGTTAAAAAAAATTGTGTTTCTCTAACAAAAGTTCTGCCTGCAGCCTGCAGGAGTGTCAGAGCCAGAGACTTAGAGCCAAATGTGAATCCTCTGCCTTTCCCATGCAAACAAAATCAACGTTTGGGCGTCAGACCCATAGCACAGTTATCTCTCAAACTAGATTATTAATATTGAACTGTACAGACAAACACAGTAATGAGTTATTAGACATTTTAGGGATTCAGCAGGAGGTTGATACAAAGCAGCCCTTCATGGTAACCTACCTTATATATATTGCTATCAAAAAAAAACCAAACCAAAGCCAAAAAACAACAGACAAAGCTTATGGCTGTGTGCTGGATTGCAAATACTATGGTATTTGCAGAGGAATTTCAATTATGGGAAAATGCACTGTCAAGCCCTCATTCAAACCTTTAATTACCAGTGCTTAACCACCACATACTGTTGAAGGAAACTATAATTCACTTTGAAAAGGACCTGGTTTATACCTATAATTAAACTAATCATAATTAATTCCAACAGCTACTGCTATAACTATTGAAGTATTAAATAAATGCATTGTCAGGGTTTGCCTATAGCAGTGCTGTGGTGGAAAAACAAGTGTGCTACTTTGAGAACTGGGGCCAGAGTTGCTCTGCTGCCATGGTGGCTCGTTCAGTTGCTTTAGTCCATTACCTCTGAGCACTGTATACGAGCTGACATACTCCAGGATTCCTTGCAGTTCTGCATCCAGGTCATGTATTTAGCAAAGGACAAGAAAGTTTTCTCCTTCATTTGACCCTTGTTTTTGAATGTAGCCTTCTCTTCAGCCTAAGATATGTCAAGATATGTTCACTATGTAACATTTCTAAGATCTGAATCTGTTCCGTTTGTCTTTTGCCAACTCCAAACATTGCCAAGGGATCACCTTTTCCAGCCCGTTGCTTGAAGTACATTGCTTTCCCTTGGCACCTTTCAGCTGGACCCCAGTCCCAATACAGCAGACCCCAATACAGCAGAGCCTTTCCTCTTGCCCATGAGGCCCTTTGTCCTCTGCTGCAGCACTGCTTTCCCAACAGTGAAAAATATTAATTTTTCCTCACCTACTGCTGCTTGAGTTCCTCTGCTGCAATTTTCTGCGTATTCTTCCTATCCCCTCTGCAGTCTCTGAGGAACACTGGGAAAGGCTAAGCATGAGGAAAACTCAGCCAGAAAGCTCTCAGGGAGCAGCAATCAGAGCTGGGGGACTGTAATCAAGAAAAAGAGGCCAGAGAGAAATAGTGGTTTCTTCTTTTTCTTTAAACAAAGTGACAGACAGACTGAAGGGAAGGGAAATATTCCCCAACAAATTCCGGGTTATAGTGGCAGTGTGGTGCACTAACAGATTATAGCATTTTATTGCAGAGTACTGTTAAACAGCAGGAGGCTTTTCAAGCATCAATGTCAAATATTGTATAATCTGCAAGTAATAAACTAATAAAAGAATACAGGGCACATCATATTTCTTGACTTGCACAGTTTGCTTATTGGCTTTTATATATGTCTGCTTTTTAATTTCACCACCAGAACACATCAAGCTGCTTTTATTCCTTCCTTTCACAGGGCTGCCTGGGCTTTGTTTTGTGTTTGAAAGGCAGCTTCTTTCAAGTGTATGGGTTCATATTCCCTTGCAGCCTTCAGACAAAACCAACTCTACAGGGCTTTCAATGTACCATTGGCCAACAGAGCTGCCTGCATTGTTTCTTCTTTCTTGCAGCTCTGAGCTTTGCTCCACTGGCTTTGTCTGCAGTGATGCCAAAATCTTCCTTTTTCTCTCAGGACTTCCAGTGCCCATTCAGTTCTGTAAGTGGGCTCCCTATGAAAATACATGGGTCTGAATTTTTTAGCAAGTTCAAAGAGAGAGTATTCAGTGCTTTAAGTCTGTCTTGCAGGATAGGCTTCTTGTTTGAAGATGTGATTATTCATTAGCTTCAAATTAAGTATGAGATCCTTCACTTGATCAAGACATAAACTGTTGGTACTGGGCTCTCCTGAGCAGCAGCTACAAAAAGAAGTTCTTGCAGAACTCTTCCTTGTTTCACTGGTGTAAGAATTATCACTATTGGCAGGACAACGACAAGTTATCCTAAATGTCCTGCTCTTCAGTCATTTACTTTGCCTATGTCTCAAACCATAAAGTTCAACAGTCTTCGCTGAAAAGACTGGGGGAGCAATGGTGTTTTCCTCCAGTCTAGAACATTTTTGTTCCTTCTGTGAGACAATCTGAAACCAAACACTTGAACACACTGTCTTCAAAATAAGATGGCTTTGATCTTTGTTACAACTTGGGAATATGATTCTGAAAATATACATCATCTCCACTGTTACCCTCCAGAGAGCCCTGCTACCATACATACTGTGCTAATCCAGCTCAGAAATCCAGAGAATGAGCAAAACAAAGAGTGTTTCTTTTTTGAAAACAATCCTCTTGAAACGCTATCCTGAATGCGTTGCTTCTTGATGTTGCTTCGTTTTCTCTTGCTTTTATTACTACTATATCTCAAACAGACCCTGCAAGCAAAGCCTCTTAAAGTTGATTATGAAAAATTCTCTTTGTAAACATGTTTGGTTATTTCTATTGGTCCCTCCAAGACTTTTTCTTCTGGGGGAACAGAAGCCTAACATGACTCAAGACACCCTGCAGGTATTTGTACAAACCAATGAGTGAACTGTGTGAGAAAAGAAAACAGATCTTTCACCACTTATCTGCTTTTTTTCCCCAAAGGCTTTGAAAGAAAGAGATTCAGTAGGAGGTAATACATCAAGATGAACAGCATCAGTTAGCAAGGTGGGAGGTCCGTGACTTCCCAGAGACCTACACACACAGGTGAGAGGTTTTAGCCTATCTGATGTGTCTACTGCTGGCAGAGAGAGAAAATTTCTTGATAATCTTCACGAACAGGTCTGTAAGCCAAAGCTGCTCTTACACTTTAAAAGACAACCCTTTGGAAGGAAACAAGGCATACACATGGGCTCTTGCTGGCATCTAGTAGAATGATGCCAGCCTCTCCTAAAAGTGAGCATTTATTATCATGATCAGGTCTGCTGTCATCTGATGCTAGGAGGGATGAACGGAGGCATAGGATGATGATTTGTACTGTTGACTGCTGAGGTCCAGTGGCACTTCACCTGTGGGTTCCAGTTTGTTTGACACATTGTGTGATCTGCTCTGAGCCTTGGGCCATGCTCTGCACAGACAAACCAGGGTATTTTTTCAGCTGGTTGTACCCACAGACATTTGCATCTCTGGTGGAGATAGTTCCTCTGATTTCAGCACAGCTGTTCCCTTTGCCACTTGGTCGCAACCTTGGCCTGTCAGTACAGGCAGGGATCTCACAGGAAATCCCATGATACAGGTACCAAATCTAAAAGCTAGTGGCTGACCTCTTCTGCACGTCACTTTGATCTTAAAAGTACAATTAACCTTCACCTGGAGTTTTTGTTCCGTTAACTTAGAGAATATTCACACATACCCTTAAGAGCTGTAATGAGCTGATGGCAGTGATTAATTATCCACAGAAGTTCTGTAATAGATGAATGCATATGATATCTCATTTATCAGGGAAATAACCACTTCTTTAAAGTCCGTGATCAATCAAGTGAAAAGACACAGTATTTGTTGACAATGCCAGATGCACTTAAGATGAGAAGGTCTTTAGCTGGTGAGGAGACTGCTGTTTTAAACAAATGATTTACTGAAAACGCAAAACTTTCAGCTCCATTCTGCCCCCCTTCTTGCTCTGAGCATGTTCGGTAAGCAGCCTCATTATAATCAACACATTGAACACTGAATATGAAAGGCAGGAGTTTTTCCTACAAATTGAAGAATCATTTGCTTATTTGATAATTATTTTCCTTCCATTTATACACAGACTTCAGTAGCCAGCCAAAGCTGCAAGTAGTTTTGACAGCTTCTCTAATTTAGCTATTTATATGAGATATCACAGTGGGACACTGAAAAAAACATGACTCTGATTAGGTAGTAGAGTACTAAGAATGTACAAAGTATCTCTGATTTCACACTCACAAAGACATCTACACCATACCTGGTCTGCTGGCACCTGATGAGATGCACCTTTCTCAGAGAAGGAAAAGGCATTTTGCACTGGAGCTAGCAGAGCTGATTGATAGAGCTTTAAACTGCATTTGAAGGGGGAAAGAGATAAAACTAAGCTCACCAGCAATAGGCTATGGGACAGCACACCAAACTTCAGGGGACTGTGTGCTAGTGAGACTCTTCTGTCTGCTCTACAAGGTGCTGGGTACAACAAAGCACATTTGAAATGCTCCACACTAATGCATCAAGAAGAAAAAGCAAGAGGAACTAGAATCCTGCCTCAGTCCCAGAGCGAAGACTGGGTAACACTGGCTATAGGTACTGTCTAGGGTATGAGAGACTGGAGAGCAGCCACATGGAAAGGGATCTGAGGGTTCTGGCTGAATCAGCACTGTGCTCTGGAGCCAAAAGGGCCAACTGTTCCCCAGGGTGTATCACACCCAGAGCAAGGGGAGGGGTGTCCCACTCTTTTCTCTGCTGCTGCAGCCTCACCTTGAGCAATGTATGTGATTCTGAACATTAGAAAATAAAAAGGACATAAAACTACCAGAGAGCATCCAAAGGAGGTCTGCAATGAAGGATCTAGAGGGCAAAATGTACGGAGAGCATCTGAGGTCCCTTGGTTTGTTCAGCCCAGAGAAGAGGAAACTGAGGGAAGACCTCATGGCAGCTTACAGCTCCTCACAGGGAGAAGAGGGGCAGAGCTGAGCTTGACTCTGACAATTACAGGACCCAAGAGAACAGCATGGAACTGTCAGGGGAGCATCAGGTTGAATAATAGAAGGTTCTTCTCCAGAGGTTGGTCAGACATGGGAACAAAATTTGAATCTTTCACTACATTCTTCCCTGATGACTTGGCAAATAGGGTATTTTGTGCTTTGTTGTTTTTATTTAAGATATGTACATTCAAAGGTAAAATAGCTTTGAAGCATTTGTTCCAAAATGTCCTATTTATTTTGCTTTTCTAGATAGAACCTGTGAGTGGAGCATGAGCTGATGGAGAGTAAAGGGCCTATCTTTTGCCAGCTGAGTGAGCTCTAGAGCCAAGGTTTCACCTGTGTGACTCTTACACTTTACGTTTTATTGTGCCTTATATTCCTCCAAGTAGGATGAAACACCTTGGTCTCAGCAGGCATTTCCTCTTCTCCCTTCTTTGTCGACTGATCAAATATAGGCATATTTTAGAGCAATAAAGCCCCTAGGAAAAAAAAAAGAAAATGAAAGTCTGCAGATCCCAAGGAGAGGATTGGTGTGAGGGAGCAAACTGTTCAATTCCTGGCTAATCCAGTGCAAGGTGAAAACACCTAATGAAGGAAAATAACTGCTCAGTGATTCTATACAGAAAACATTTTTGCTCCAAGCACTGATGATCCTTACAGGCAGAATCTGTAAATAGCAGCAACTTGTGTGGTAACCTCTGTGTCACCTCCCTTCATCTCTGACAGAGAGGTGAGACACCCTGGTCAGAGCAGCACTGGGGAAGGTTTACCTCTTGCCTTTCTCTCTGACCTTGAAAAGGCTATCTACCCTCAGCCAAAACAGCTCCAAGGTGAGGATTTTCAATTGTACTCAGAAGCACTCTATTTTCATATGAATTCAAATGTATTTGGACATCAGCATGTCTCATTATTTAAAGAAAATTGAGTCTGAGATACATTAATTAGCCCTGTTAAGAGTTAACCAGATCCCTCTCAGGTTTAAAATTGGTTATCTGCTCAATAAGCTATGAGTTCATTATTTTTTTCTGAAAGTTCACTGTAACCAAGGGCTTTGCTACAGGCTCCTGTTAATGCACAAACTGCCTTCTTGGTGGGCAAGGTGGATTCAATCATGTACTCAAGCCACCTCAATAATTCACCACACCACCAGATCCCTGTCATCTCCACCTGTCTTTCCTGTGCCATGCACTCACCCATCTCACCCACACTTGCTCCATCCTCTGCGTTCGAGGTGGGCACTTGCTAGACTCTCCTCAAATCAATGCTGTTTAATCTTTGTACACAAAAAAATAACAGTGGAAAATACAGCTGATTCGTGGTATGTCAGAGAGGTGATCAAACCACTGGATCAGAAGGGCCTGCAATAAGTGCCAAGATAAGTAGGGAATTGTATGGACAAGAGCTGGAGTGGGCAAAGGAAAAGAGGTGATCTTTCTGTAGGGCAAATGATTGTGAGACCAGTTCAGTCACCTAACAAAACATGCCCCTGAACCATAAGCACCTCAGAACAGTTTCTGTCTCACTTGGCTTATGCCAAATATTACCCAAAGGCCTATTTGTAGTTAAGTTACTCCTAGTTGGTGCCTCCACCTACACGGTGATACAAACAGGAACAGCTACTGCAGAGCTGAGGATGGGCCCAAAATGGGTGTAGGCATTTTTAAACCTCATCAATCCAGGGCATTTTATGACAGTGTAATTAGCACTCAAGGCTGAGAGGAGTGGCAAAATACATTTATCCCCAACAAAGGCAGATAAAACCTGTAATTCTCACCTGAATTATGGTTTTCAAAACCTATCTAAGGAGACAGATGTTATACCAGACCTTGCCATTATAGATTGCATTTTTTCTTGAAAATAACAAATAGCTAATTAGTTACGGGCACCTTCTGCAAAATAGATAATTTTGTTGCAGGGCAATGTTTTGATCATAAACAATTTCTTTCATCTGAAGTTTGCTCTTCTGACTTCTGAGTGCACTTCCCAATACATGGTAACTGCAAATCACACTCTGAAAATATCAAAAACATTTTTTTTTTTCTTAGTAATGTAATATTAAGACATGCTCCATGTTAGCTTACTTTTTACAGGCAAGAGGCACTGTGGTTTGCACCTGCATATGCTGGACAGCCACAGAGGCCCCTGTGCAGTTTCTAGAAGCACTCATCTCCCCTTGGAGTTTCTCCATCCCTCCTCCCTGAGTGTGACTGCAGCATTAGGGTTCAAGTTTGGGTAGGGTTCAGGTGGAGCAATTGCAATAGTGAGAGTAGAAATGACACATGGAGTGCTCAGCCACTACTAAGGAGGGGCAGGAACAAGCAATGGAGGGATGCAAGGTAAGGACGATAAGGAAATGAATAGGATAGAGTGTGACTGGAGCAGGATTTTAGCTGAAGGAACGAAAACCCTGGATTTCTTCAGCTTGGAGAAGAGAAATCTGAGAGAGATATGAGGAAAGGTGTCAAAATCCCATGCCACAGAATCATGGAATGGCCAGGGTTGGAAGGGAACTCAAGCATCATGAATCTGCCAACTCCCCCATGCAGAGCCACCAACCTCCCCATTTAATACCAGACCAGGCTGCCCAGGGCCCCATCCAGTCTGGCCTTGAACACCTCCAAGGATGGGGCATCCACAACCTCTCTGGGCAGCCTGTTCCAGTACCTCACCACTCTCTCTGTAAAGAACTTCCCCCTGACATCCAATCTAAATCTTCTCTCCTTCAGCTTAAAACCATTTCCCCTTGTCCTGCAGTTATCTACCCTTTCAAAGAGTTGACTCCCCTCCTGTTTGTAGGCTCCCTTTATGTACTGAAAGGCTGCAATGAGGTCACCCTGCAGCCTTCTCTTCTCCAGGCTGAACAAGCCCAGCTCCCTCAGCCTGTCTTCGTAGTAGAGGTGCTCCAGCCCCCTGGTGCCATGGATGAAGTCAGTACAACACTGCCGTTGGCTGAGATCACTGCATGGAGACTAGGGAATATATGAAAACCTGCATAAACTGATACAGAATCTGTTTAAAATAGAAAACAAAGCAGGTCCCAAAAGGGATCAATCAAATTCACAGACAACTCTATGGGAATGACACAGCATGTGAGAACTGTCTAAAAATGCGATCTTGCCAATATGTGGAGATACCACCTTAAATATGCCTTAGCTAGTAAAGCAACCCTATCCCCTTCCCCTGAAACACACACATGCGCAAATTCATGGCTACCAGCAGTTAATGACAGATTTGTTAATTAACAGCATGAGGCAAAGCCAAGGTTGATGTTCTAATAAACAGGTCATTAACTTTGGTAATGACCAATTTGGGAAGATGATTGCTCTTACAAACTGTATTCCACGGCTTATAAAAAGCAACAGTGCAGCTCTGAAATACAGCTGGCAGCCAAGACTTTAACAGAGCAGTTGGTCTGAAACACTGTCCATTCCCTAGGAAGTTATCTTCCCCATTTTCAAGCAGACAGAATGTGTAACCAGGAATCAGAATAGATGTATTTCAAACTATAGCAATTAAAATTCATACAGATGTAAAAATGAAATAAAAATCAAACAGCTTTAAGACAAGTGGCTGTCATCACCCAAGGTCATTCAGAAAAGGCACGTGATTTTCATCAGCAGCTTTTCCTGACACCTGTCTGCTGCCATTAAAATCAGCCTTTTCTCTGTATTTTCTTTTTATGAAGCCTAAGGACATGCTTGCTCAAGAGACAGGCCACTCCAAGGAGAGAAGTCTTTATCAGTACCGTGTCATTGGCACAAATTTTCTCTCTTCCTACAGAGGGAAGCAGGGTGGTAATATGCATAAGCACTGGGATAAATTGTCAAACCACCTGAAACAGACACAGGAAAAGGGCTTTGAAACAATAACCCAATTTGCCATGACACAGGAGAATGGAAAGGCACATGTGGTTTCATTGAACTGCAAAGGGAGCCCCAGAAGAGACCTATTTAGAAAACTTGTGATCAGTGAAATACAGAAATATGGGAACAGAAGCAGACTGAGATCATGCTGTAAAAACTCCCTTGTTAGCCTGATCTGTGCCACTTTGTGATGCCAGTGGAATGAGAATCAGAAGCCAAGGGGAGTAATAGTAATGTGTATCATGAGCCAGAGGATCCATTAGGAACACTCTGGAGCCTTTGAGGGGATAATTAAATATCCTAAAGAATGGTCACTTAATATCACAGCACTTTGTAGTTACTAGAGAGTTAGTAGCCAGATACCCTATCCATGGTATACTATCAATACACGAGAAAAGAAGGTAACTCTGAAGTTTCATACCTTAGAACTGAATGAGAACCACAGCCTGGATTGGATCCTTGCAAAGAGAAGTTGCATGGACATGAATACTATTTAGGGAAGCAGAGTTCATAGTGGAGACCTACCCACAGGAAAACCAAAGCACTTGAAAACGGTTTCTCTATCAGGAATTAGTCCTGATAGAGACTTAATGTAGCCTGCAGATGTAGGGTCTGCATTTGTGGCACAGAGATAAGAGGCATGCACATGCAACACTCTCAAGTTCCGCAACTGGTAGTATTGTCTACAGGAATGCTGTTAAAACACCATATTTTAAAAGCATAATGGAAAGTAAAGTTTTCAAAAAGTGATAAAAATGAGCAAAAGAGAATTCTGACTCTGATACACTGAAATTGCATTTACTTGTAACATGATATAGACTAAAAGTTAAACTACTATGCTTTTCCAGGAGAGATACAGATGCTGTATTTTTCTTTCTCATATACCTTTCTTTCATACCAGCTCTGTTCTTTGCAATTTCTTCTTTTTATTCTTTTGGAAGAATTTATAAGGCTAAAACTTAGGAATGGAGCACCCCAACATCAGGCAGGGATCTCTTGGGCTCCACCATGGACTGCTATGTAATCATCCACAATCCTGGGAGCTGTGCCAGAAATCCTCTGACAATTGCATACACAGTCATTTGAGTGCACTAGTGCTCTTCCCTGCTAAGTACTCTTACTGCGTCTTCCTACCTGAAAAAGGAATGGAAAGACATGGGTAACTGCTTATTCCATCCCTTTACAGTGAGCTCAGTATCATGAAACACTGCATACTACTGTAGGTAGCTATATGGATTTGAACTCAGGAACCAAAGGCATCCAAGAAGCTCATTAAGTTTTCTTTGTTTCTATACCTGAAGAATCAGACCCAATAATGGTACATAATTGTGTATCAACAACTTGAAAATATTGACTTTCAGGAAAATCCAATTGATTTTGCATCAAAATGTTCTTACTAACATTTTCCTTCTTAAGATATTTAAAATGGGCTGAAGAGACCCATAACTCTCTAGAGTTCCAGAGATTACATATGAACACCTTTCTTACTCTGATACACGTTCACTTTTGTCAAATGTAACATCACTCTAGAAGCAAAAAATATTGACAAATGGGCATATGTAAAAAATGATGCCAGAGTCATTTTTGTAAACAGACCCTTTCCTAAATTTGCAACACAAAAAAACATGAGAGCAGACATAGACAAAGACTAAATGGACAGAGACTGACTATATCCATCCATCGATACAGCAATGAAAACTCATTTTGGCTGCAGATGGGAATTTACCAACATAAGACAAACGATCATATAAAGCAGAAGAGAATGTTACTGAAAATAAAAGTGAGAAATGACAAAGCACCTGCTGTCGTCTGATGTAGCAATCAGAGCCGACACATTCCAATTGTCCATCCTAAAAAATGGGCTTTTTCACCAAAGAAGGTCTCAATTCATTATTTCTTCATTGATGTTATGTCAAATATGCAGGTCACATCATGAGCCTGCTATCTAAGCGTGAAAAAATGCTAGAGAACACGGCTAAGGACACGGAATGAATAAAATTTACAGGGGTGATGGAAGTATTTTTAAAAGTCACAACCAAGTAGGAATAAAATTCAGCAGGAAGAGAAACAAAGTGAGCAGACACTCCCTCATTTTACTGTTAAGTTCCCGACTATATATATTGGCATAATATTTCAAAGTGACTGGCATGTTTAGGTCTTTAATCTTTGCGGACTGAACTTGAGGGACTTATAAGCAGGCTAAGCCTTTGCAACATGCCCTAAGTTGAGGTCGAGTTAGCCGAAGTTGGGCAAATTCAGAATAAAATAAGAGATGCACTATTTAACACAGAGGTGGCTCTCCTTTGGAGCATACCTGCAGACACAGATAGTAGCTTCACCTTCTTTCAAGTGAGTGGTGGGTTTTTTTGACATGTACACCTTTCCATTCTTTTGGCCTTTGATTTTGCTCCACGGGAATCCTTTCTTGTCGCTGAGTGAGAGAGAGGCATAAATGAAGAAACCTAGGTTTATCGAGACCTGGCAAGAACCAGAATCTACTTACTCTGTAAGTGACAGTGCTCAGTGAAACAAAATGCATAATCCAGTATCTCATACACGCCAGAAAGCTCTGAGCAGTAGCTTATCTCTGTTCATATGGAAATTTATATCAATTTCACTGGGAAAAGATCTAAGCCAATGTCTGCCCCTGCTCTCATGACTCTCACAGTATTTGTTGTCTTTCTTAAAACACCAGTTCCTGGACTCACGTGATCACACAAGAATCTCAAATGCAATCAGCCCTCTGGCCTATGCAGAAAAGCTTGAAAATCAGCATACTCAAAGGGAAAAAAAGTCATCAGAAAAGAAAACATCTGATTTGGGGGGGGAGGGTGGGGTACTTTTTAACCCCCAGATATACCCTCTTCTTGTAATCACCATTCGTCCAAGTTGCAAGAAATACTGTGAGGCAGTAGAGAACAAGATGCATGGGGGGAGATAGTTTGCATGCCCATCCAGCAGCAAGAGACCCTCACTTTGGTTTCTGCAGAAAAGGGCTCATTCTGTAGAACAGAGACTCCTGCAGACAAGCAAACCACCTGGTCCAGAGAAAGTGCTAGGGCAAAAGAGGGAGGATTTACAATCATTTATTTGGAGGGGAAATAAAATTGTTATTCACTTGGAGCTGTTCTTACTAAATGTAACAGGGAAGGAGCCAACCCCATCAAACACAAGCAGCAAGTGCAGACACTGAGCAAGAACAAGCTGCGAGGAGGTGCCTGTGCTTTGGAAACATGGTGCTAGGCCTGTGATTTGCAGCTCTGACAGATGCACAATACCGCATTTGGCTCTGAGATTGTATCTGTGGTCACTGGGAAGACCCAGTTTGATGGCATCTAAGAGAATTGGGATTTTTAAAAAGGGAATTAATCTTCAAAGGATTCAATGACCTTTGCTATCTTCCAAAACAAAAGAAAAAAACTCGTGGATTTTTATATTCAGTGTGCATTGGTTGCCCATTCTCTCTGAGGTGATTTTCTTTTTTTTTAGTTTTATTTGCATAAAGCACAGCCTGCATGAAAAGACAAGCCAGCAGGCTTTGTGTGTGCTCATACAAGATTTTGCTGCAATATTTTGGAAGATTTAAGGATATTTTCCCCACTATTTGCAATCTCCCATCATTTCCGTTAGGAGAAACAGTTTATTTCCAGACATAGCTGTACATAGCCCTCTCAGACCTGACCTGTTCTCTTTCCACTGCCGTTAAAGCCAAATCACATTTATATTTAACAGCTTAATTTCCCAAATTGGTTTTATCGATGGCCTTGTTGCCCTGTGAAGACAGCAGGGGAGGGGAGATGAGACCTGAACTGCATGCCCAGTGGCATTGCTGACCTGCTGGCTGACATGGCAGTGCTTCCTGTACCTCTTCTCTTCTAAGTTTCTGCTGATTTAAGATGCTAAATCCCTCAGAGAAGGATCTACCTTTTTCTGAAGGGCACACAGTGGAACTGCTTTCTGCCCAACAAGATGGCCAGCGGTGCAGGAAGCTCAAGGCAGATGTGAGCAAGCAAGCAGGATCCCATTAGAAAACTGCGCAGACTTTCAGATTCTGCAATGTATGGGCATCCTGCCTCTGACATGGCATTTGTCACTCCCTTGCAACACTTTTCTTTTCATGTGAGGAACCTCAAATTAATTTCCACACCTTGCCTGGGTGCAAATGTTGAGCTTATTTTTCCTTATTACCTTGAGAAGTGTCACTGATTGCTCTCTGCTTATAGCGCTGCAGCTTAGCTTTTCCCCATCTTGGCCTAAGTCCAAATAGTATGAAGGTCAAGATCTCAAGAGTGTGAAACTGTTTTTGTTTAATAAACAAATTCAAAATTGAAAGGGGACATTTAAAAATAAAAATAAAAATCCTGTGAACGAACAGACCAGAGTCTTTTGCTTTCATTATTGTGCAGAAATCTCACTTCTTTCTTGAAGAGGTCCAGAGCCAAAATAGGAATTCATTCTGAAATGTAATTCAAGCAGTAAAGTGAGAACAATGGGAAAAATGCTCCGTGCTGAAGTAGCAATGACAGCATGACATCACCTGCAGTCCTGTGCGGGAGTATAGAGAGAGGGACCTGTAAATGAACCAGTCAGTAGCACACAGAAACCACGTACAGCCACACAGAGTAATATGCGTCTCTGCTTGAAAGAGATACATCCCATCACACCTATTCAGAGAAGCCTAATGAGGTCTCAATTTCCAGGTTATGCTCAGATGTCAGTCTTGCGTTGACAAGAGCACCGCCACAAAAGCGAAATATTTTAATTCCATGTGTGCCAGGATTCTGTCAGTTTTCAGACATCTCTATTTCTCCTCTCACAAACCTCCTCAAAATTTGTCCCCTGGGAATACTGCTCAACTGCAAAATACCAACTAGGAACCGGAAAAGAAAAAACACGCAGATCTTCAAAGGCAGCAGAGAATTATACTGCTGGAAAGAAGATCATGGCACTGGAAGGAGAAAAAAAACAACTGTGTATCTGCACAGAAGTAGTCATGGATTCTGCCAATCTTTGCTCACCCCGATCAGCAGCTAATTGCAGAAGTGCTGATGATCTCGGTGGTGCTACCCAGTGAGCGCTCGAAGATCAATAGCTGTCCTCAGTCTATGAAGGCAGCCATGCCATTGCACGCTATAGTATCACTGCTGCCCTTCTGCTTTGCAGCTGTAGTTTCTGAGCTGTTAAAAGCCCTTGGGGAGCAGAAAGGGAGTGAAGGCTTCCAACTACAGGATGAGGAGAAAATGGGGTAGAAAGCAAAGGCCAGAGGCAAACTGTGGGGACCTTGCTTGCATATGAGGAGCCAGACAGCATGAACCTACAGTATTATGTGCAGTACTTACAGCTGTGAGTCCTGAGCATCTGAGAAATTGAGGCATAGCAATGGATAGAAGGGGGCAGCAGGGAGAGAGGCATAGGGGCTGCTGGAGGGCTTGGCAAAAGCCAGGATGCACAGAAGCAGCAGATGAAATGATGGGATGGCTGCAGTAAGACAAGGTGCAACAGCTTGCATAGATCACAGAATGCACAGCAGTGTTGTCTGAACGAGGGATCTGGTAACTGGGACTGCTTTTACAATTTTCATGTTGGAAAAGATTGACGAAAAACCACCAGGAGTCACTCTGCATTACTAAACAAACAAACAAACAAACATTTAAAAGAGCTCCCCAGTTGGAAATGTATCAGAAGCTATCCACCTAGAGAAATGTAACACACAATGTTCCTTTCTGGTGAAATTTTCTGAGAGCAAGGTCACCTGCCTACTCCAGAAATAGAAACAAAGGGCAAAGAGAATTAAAGCAGAAACTGTTTTGTTTAAAAAGGAAAATGGACTTTTTGATACAATCTCTTTTCTCAAAGGTATTTAAAAGTTTTGCTCCATCCCAGAGACATTCCAAAGCCACTTTGTTTGTCCTTCAGTCTGTCCCATCTGCAGCTTCAGTACCATTTTTAATGTATGCTTTACATAATTAGTATTTACATTTCAGTAGCAGCTAGCAGCTCCAGCAGACACTGAAGGCACTACAGTGTTAGCACGAAAGAGAACTGTTCCTCTCTAGTATCAGACAGGAAAGTCAAAGACCAAGGGGAGGGAAATACAAACAGGTTACAGAAATGGTTTACACAGGGTGATTTATCAGTTCCAGGATAAACCTGCGAATAAAGCTGAGGTCCCTGTCTCAGGAAGGGAGCTTTTTGGGGCTCCAAATTCAGCTGCCCAAGGTCAAAACTTGAACCTTTTTTGAGCCCAGCCTTATTTATTCAGTCTGGGAAGGTGGGTGCGGTTCAGGTTTCAGCCATAGAGAGGTCTTAGGCAGGTCACTGAACTCTTGCCCTTTCAGCTAGGAATTACAGAATGGATGATTACAGGAGTGTTGGAAGTCCAAAATACTGTTGGCTATCATGGGTGAAAATACACAAGACAGAAGGACAGACACTGACAGAATTTCAATTAACTTCAGAGATCCACATCGCCAGCAGCCACAGATGAGCTAAGGGAACCTTTCATAGCCAAGAAAGCAAAATCAGCTGCTTACAGGATGCATCTGATCTATTTTAGGCACTTAAAGATTAAGGCAAGATCATACAGATACAACCAGAAGAAAAGTATTTTCTAGATGGATATGTGGATACAAACCTGAATATGAAACTTCATTCCCAACAGAATGTTTTATGGTGGACTTTTTTAATAGATTTTTTTAACGTGAATAACACATAGCTGTCCATGTGACATCCTTACATTTCTGGTGGTCTCTGTCCTTGGTGAGGTCTTTTGAAAAAAACTGCTGTGCTTTCCACCTCTGCCCACATTAATTGTTACCATGATAAAGCTACCAAAGGCATCCATGTACAGCATACAGATAGGTGGATGTGGGAAGGCTGAAGGCCTGCACTTGTACACTTTTTGTCAGGTGAGAGATGGTCGAGGGCCAGGCCTGGGTAATTGATAGATCAAGGGAGAGGCTGTATGCTTAATGGAAATGTTGAACCAAACATTACTTCTGTCAAGATAAGTAATTGGTTGGCTTAATGGCAACAAAAAGTTTTAAGATGTTGTGAATCGATACCTCACTAATTGTTAAATTAATTGCTGTCTGTCATCATCTTCCAAAGTACTTGCTTGAGTTTGTATGTTAAGAAAGTTATCCAGCTGCCTTGCTGGTACATAGGCAAGTTTCATCCCACTTTTGTCCATTTTTAATTTCACGAATGAAGAAGCAACCCTCCCTTTGAATAAATGTACTCTCTCAGTTTCCAAAGGATGTTTGTATTCCGCAGAGTTTCAATTTCACCTGATTACCTAAAAGAAGGGATGAGAAATGAAGTACCTGAAGAAGGAAGAGCCACTGTACCTTTGTGAACAGTGTGGAAGACTAACAGGTCACAAGGAGTATAAGTTACAAGCAGGGCCACAGAGAAGGTAGAAATGCGACCCAGAGGACCTTCTTCCCTGCAGCATCCCACCATATCATCAACTGGAAGCACAGACCAGCGTTCAACTTCATTATGTCCTAGTCAAGGTCAGATTACTGTGAGGGTTTTGATTAATGCATAAAACACAATCAAATTAGCTGAGTCGGCACTCGGCTCTGATGTTCGTTAAAGAAGCTGCCATGCTCATTAGATTGAAGCAACCCACCTAGAAGGTCAAAGCTAATTTTGAAAAGACTGCTATGAACCCAGGGTGGCAAAGCAAAGCCTGGCACACTAAGAGAGGATGAGAAAGCTGCCTCACTAGCTGAGCACTTCTATGGACTCTGTCATCAGAGTTTTCTGTGTGCTGCATTTATCCCACAGCAGACCTCACAAAAGGGTTCTGTCCTTGCCGTGTGGACATCGCAGCACCTTGCAGTCAGTGATTTGTTCCCAGGATGCTCAGGCAGACAAGGTAAGTGCCAGCGCCTGTCCAGAAACCCAGGCTGAATGGACAAAATGCAATTTGAGGAAATATAATTTGAGATGTTGCAGAAGCAAGAGAGATGCATGCTGCTGTTGTTCTGAACTGTAAAAGGAAGCAGGATACAAACAGAAGTCCTAGGGCTTTACCTTGACTACAAGTTCTGCTGTGGTACAGCTCTAGTAATGGGCAAAGTATGCTAAGAAAACTATTTTAAGTAGTAAACTCAGACAAAGGGATATCATATTTCTCAAGATCTCCATTAAGCTTCCAATAGCAGACAGCTGACTCCAAACAGTAAACTGCAAGGAACAAACAAGTATGGTAAGATTTTTATGAGAATAAAGGCAAGAAAATTACTGAGCTAATGCTGATTTTTGTAAAATAATAAGGCCACAAAGCCGCAGAACAAAGCAGTAATGTTTAACTCTCACTGGGAGCACTTAGCATTGCTGAACTGCACTATTAAGACACAATAAGATGATATGGACCAAGAGACTTTGTCAACCAGATTCTCCACACAGAACAGTGATACCTAGGTCTGAAAGTCCTAGGTCTGAAGAATGTGATTTTTTTTAGCAAACCCCTGACGTATTTAGAATCAGTCATATCCATGTTTGAATACTTTGTTGAAAAGTGCCAAGCACTCCAAAATTTTTTTAGTGTGCTTCCTGGAGTCTTGACATCAGACCAGAAAAGAAATTGGAAAATTGGACCTATATCCCATCCATAAAGGGAATAACCCATGCACTGAAGAAAAGCGTGCAGGAATTCTGTACAGTAACCAAATTTGTCTGGTATATATGGTGGCAATTTATTCTAAGAAAACAAAGATAATTCTGACTTTATCTAGTCAGTTGGCACTGTTTGAAAAGATACAGAATGAACCAAAAAGTCAGTTCAAAAGGAAATTTTGAAATTTGGTTATGACAGTATTTACATGAGGCTGAAACCTGCTTTTGTCCTTACGACATATCCCGTACTGAGATCATACTGTTCTCATTGTATATGTTTTAACAACAAGCCAAAAAATGAGGAATCTTAAACAGAAGAGGCATCTCTTTTTTTTATGTCTGCAGTAGATGAAGATATTTAATATGTCAGCTCCTGCTCCTCAAACACATTTCTCCTGAATCTCCATATGAATCTTGCTGGGTGAGGGGGACAATAAGCCTCTGTTTTGCTATTAAAATGCTAACTAGCCAGAAGTTTTTGTTTGATTCATTCATTCCTCCTGTGATTGCTTTGCTTAAATTGGAAACATAGCCATGTCACCGGCTGAGCCATTCACAAAAAGATAACTTCATGTCTTTAGAAGACTGTCACTTAATGTTACAAATCCTTCTTCCCAAAGCAGCCTTGCATGTGAGTGTCAGCATGCACAGACGTATTTCAGTTAAATATATATACATACATATATAAATCTCAGAAAACGGGCATTATCAGGAGGAAAGAGATTACAATTTTGTGGGGAAAAATCAGAGTTCTTCCTACCCTTTGTTCACCATAGCAACTCTCACACGCACAGACAGAGGCAGAAAAAAGAGAAAAAAAAGAAAAGCTCTTACCTCATTTTCAGCCAGGCCTTCTTCAACAACAAGAACAGAGCTTTTATCTTCCACATAGGGATAAAATACTATTCTAACAGTTCATTTCATAAGCATGCATGGACTTTTTAAGCAAGTATACATATTTGTCCCCCTGCTTGGGAATTTAGCACAGCCTCTTAGGGAATGCCTGGGTACTTCCCAACACAAACATTTCTGTGGCTTGTAATGGCTGTCCAGCTAACATGAGAAATCTAACAGCTCCCAGCTTGTTCACCATGATGCTCCATATGCATGCACACATGCATGCAGACACACATGCTACCAATTCACTTCAGCTTTCCAGCACTAGCAAAAAAAAGAGGTAGAGGATAAAAGGAATGGCGAATCACCTTTTATTTAATTCTCAGTTTTGCTCACTGAGATATGTGCTCCAGTAGCACTTGAAGAGCCCACACGGTAGCACATTGTCCAAGGTGCTGTACATACTCTTATAGGATGCATGCAAGTCAAGGATATATATCTCTAATACTTCCTGAAGAATCCACAGCCTGAGGGTGTGAGCAATGCCTACTGGGGTCATATCAAAGAAATCCACTGGCAAGCCCAAATTAAGCAAACATATCCACAGTTTACAAACAGGTCACTGAAACACAGGAAGGTTAAAGGACCTGTTCATGGACACACACAGAGTTGCTTGCAGAAATGCTTGATCATAAATCTCCCAAGTTCCCTTGACGTCTTAACAGTGACCTATCTGCCCTCAGTCGGAAAGCTACATTGCTCTGTCTGCTACTTTGCTCTGTGTCGCTTTTTCTTCTCTTTTTCTGGAGAAAGCAGCTCCACTCCTTGAAATCTGCTACTAGCATTATGGAAGAAAATAGTGAATTGTTCACCCTCAAACAAGGCCTGATATCAGAGCTGCTTTTTCACTGCAGCTACACCTATAATAGTTTGCGTAGCTGCAGAAAAGCTCTAGCTGGGCTAAGATTGAGCCTGTAATGAAACTTCTTAAGTAGAAGGGATCTGATTTGGCAGTTTTCCAGTGTTACCTTTAGATGAAACTTCACTGAGTTTTGGGTTAGCAACAAAACGTGCCAGCCATCAAGAAAAGTCATTAAGAAAAGGCATGCCCTTATGGCCTTCTTGGCCAAAATAAGAAGCGCACAATTTGCTTTCCCCGTGGGCCACCTTCCAGACTATTGCCACTTCTAGCATGTCATGGGTCAAGGGACTCCAATGGTAGGAATGCAAAGAAGGCAACATGATGCCAGGCAGATGTCATCACTGAAAAACACCATAAGCTGCAACCCATGAGGCTGAGGGAAAGAGACAGCTCCCTACTTAGTGCTCTGCACGTCCTCTCAAGAACAGCACTGGCAGCTGGTTGCTGCACATCAGGTTACTGGATTACTTTGTAACTCCATCTTCACCAGAGCCTGCACTATCAAAGTATGCCTGTAGTTTATTCTGCTTATTAGAGGCATCATTCAGCTGCTGATCTGTCCTTTATTTTGTCTTCACCCAATAGACATGCTAGCTTGCCAAGTCAGGTCACTACTCTTATATCCTGGAGAATATTGCCCCTTCTGCTGTTGTCCTAGCACTCAGGAGGGCCTGTTCATTTGCAAAAGAATGATTGATGACAATAGAAACCCATTTTCCCTGGGTTTCAAGGTCAGGATGCAAGTCTAGCTGGCATGCAAATAGTCCAAGTTGAAAAAGGACCATTTCTATTTTGATGCACGTGCTAAACATTACAAATAAATCATACATTCAGATTTTACTCTTTCAAAATATGACACTGGCAGTAAGGCTATGAAATCCGGTGACCTGAAATACTGTTATCTAATAGATTATTTAGCACTTCACTCTATGCTGCGGCATCATTGTTACCATCAGTACCTGAACTACACCTGCAGAAGGATCTCAGGCACGTTCACCCAGACTGCATTCCCATCTTGGGGTGCAGATTTACCCTCAGAGAGAGAATCAGCTGGGATCCTTCTCCATGTGCTAGATGATTATTTTTCTTTTTTCCTCTCCTAAAAGAATGCTTAGGTTTTTTCTTCCACAACCCCCCATTTTTGATGCAAAACAATTAGATTGCCCTAGATTTCCTCCTCTTGCACTTTTTGAAAAGGCATCTCTGCCAAGTAGAAGACTGGAAGGCTTGGTAAATAATAGCACATTTTTGTCGCTGCCCCAGGAACGGTGCTGCTGTATTCAATACACTCACACACATCACTTGTTTGTTCATTGTCATTCATGCTTTGGCTTGTATAACATAGTGATTGAGTATTTCCTCTAAGTAAATGTGTAAGTATCTTCTCTACTGAGGCATACATGAATGCACAAGGTCTCCTTGAGGATGTAAATTCATTTTCCCATCTTTCTAACAGGGTGGTTGATTTTGGTGTCATTAGCTGATCCACACTGGAACTTCCTTGAGCCATTCATTGAGGTAAATGTCTAGGCAGGTGAAACTAATGTTTCTCTTTCCCAGCCAGGATGAACCAGTTCATCTACTCAAGTCAGACATATTAAGAACAGTAGTCTACTTACTTTATAGACAAGAATTTTAAAAAGAGCTGGCCAAGGGGCACTCAGCAAAATCAGCATTGATTTTTCAGCACTGCCTGGAATATAGCCAGGTCTCACAGGGCCAGAATAAGATGAATATAGTACCCAAGTCTTAAAATGGTGAAATGCAATAGCACGTACAGGCCTGTCAGCCAAAATCAGTTTGGGCAGGTGAGAGGAAATAGGTTAGTAAAGAATAAAAAGATGGGATAATTAACCTCATTTAACACGGGATTATGAGGGCAAATGACCCTGTCAAGTTAACGTAATACTGATTCTGGAAAAGTCCTACAGTTGCTACCACAAGGATTGCCTCCTACTTAGACTTTTGTTCTTGGGCACTTTAATCACAAAAGTTTGGAAGCAACAGAGCACACAGAACAGATCTAAAAGTAATTAATTTATATACCTTGATTTTTTGGGAAAATCTTGAGGACTCAAGGGTGCTGCTAATTGGGTCCCAGCACTTGCTCATTTGCAATACTTGAAGAGAGAAGCAAAGATTCAATGAGAAACTTCCTCCCGCTTTTGTCTCCAGCTAGGCTGGAGTGTCATACTGTGCAACTAAACCTGTCAGCATGAAACATCCAGCTTGTTTTCTCTGCCAAAGAGGTTACGGCAAACTTCAAAACAACTGGAACATCTCCAGACTCCTGGTGTCCCAGCAGGCATCCTTTCGATATTCAGTCCTGGCCATTCTTAATAATTTATCTTGGCTTTGATTAATACTAATTGACTGTCAAAAATGCAGCTGAGTGCCCAGTGCTCTCTCTGCTGTCCCTAATGGGAATGTGCTGTATGAAAATGGATTTGTTGCAACAAGCTCCAGCTTTGCCTCCACCTGAAGAACCAGACCCTTGCAGCGGTTCCAGCTCACATGGTGGGGAGCAGGGCTGTGGCCAGGACTGCAGGACCAGTGTGTGGCACCTATTGCTGTCCTTCAGGCACACCTGTGAGCTCAAGTCTCAATGAGATGCGATTGCTGTGTGCCAGCAACACAGCAACCAGCCCTACATTGCTCAGCACCTCCCCAGTCAGTAACAGCCCTTTGCTGCCAATTCATTTTCCCCAGCAGCCTTCAATAAATGGTGACATAGGGTCCTTAAAATGCCCTGAGGGCTCAGCTTTTGGACAAATTAAACTAGGCTCATTTGCTGTTGTCGCATCTGTGAAAAATGCTACTTTTTTGCTGCAAACAGCTGGAACAAGTTCAATTGAATTTATATCAAGACTGGGTTTGTTTCTGAGCTGGTGACTCATGTTCTTGTCTATTTCTGATTAAATATTATCCCTATAAATGGCATACACATTTTTTTCCTATTTAATTGTCATGGCTGAGGGATTTAATCTATGTGCCAATTCAATAAAATGTTATCATCGACTAGCCACGCACAATGCAATCGGACTGCCATTGCATACTGGGCTCAAATGCACACTTTGGGGAAAGGCATTTGAGATGGGGATCATGTCACTCAAAGAGAAATAAGCAGCTAAAAAATCAAATTGATACTGCATTCAGAGCCAGATGTCTGATAGGCAAACAAAAGGCAGGAGCAGCAAAAGAATAATCCCTGTACACCATCATATTTAACTGATGAGTGTTGGACTGTTCAGTGAGATTCCCACATATGTGCTTACCAACAGGAGGAAGAGCAGCTAGGCTACTAGTGGCTTTGTACCATATCCCAAGACTCCTGAAGGTAACGAAACCTATTTGTGCATCTCCAGGATTTGTCTCGTGTAAAAAAAATGAAGATGCTGGATTTTATATCAGTGTAATTCTCGCCACTGAGGCTAGGTATCCAAAAAAGCTCAGCTCTATCTAATGCAATTCTGACAGATTTGCGTTTATATCAAAATGCAACATGCTAAGAAACACTTGGCAGCCGTGTTTGTTATTGAAGCATGCTAGGTTTACACAAGCCACCAATGCAGCCTATTTGCAGGATGGGTATTTTTTTGGCTTATGCTCAGGTCCCTGAGGGATTTGGGGCAAAGCAGGGTACCCACTGCCCTGCTGAATGGTCTGAGGGTACATCAGCATATCTGCAACATGGATTGCATACAAGAAACTCACAATAGAAAAACTTGCTACCACTCATCTCTAGCATGTGAGGAAGTTGCTGGAAGAAGATAGTCCACTGTCTCTGCATGAAAACGAGTGACAGCCTATTGCTCCCCAAACTGCCTAGTGTTCAAATGAGATCAGATTGTTCAGGCTCTCATCTGGTATGGCTGGGATTTTGCAACTGCAATGCATCAGGAGATAATCGTGAGTTAATATAGAGAAATGGTAATGAACAATAAAGAATGCTTTATATAGTTTTATAATCATCATATGGCACCATTATTCCCAAATGCACCCATAAATCTGTCAAAGGAAGCAGCTCTACAGCAAAGACACTTTTATATGTATTTAAAAAACGGGATAAAAGTCATATCAATCCTTGGCAGATCTAATTTATTATCCCAATAATATTAAACTAGATGCCCACTGCACTGTGAGCTCGCAGCAGTTTATTGTAGTCCAAAGAAAGTTGGCATGCTGCACAGCCAGGGACTTTGTCAGCAAAAGTAGTGCACTTGTGGAGGGAAATAGGGCAACCAAATTCTCCTTCTTTGCCACAGACACTACTAAAGAAAGTTAATGGTGGTCCAGATGCTGCAGAGATTTCCAGAGCAGTCTGCACAAAGCCTTAAGAAGGAAATTTGAACTAACGCAGAGTAAGTTTGGATGCAGCACTGGTGGTAAAACATGGGGGTACCAAAAAGGGTTCCCACCTGGCAAAGTGCTTGTGGCACAATCCAGAATAACTGTTGATCACACACACTAAATTGAAACTGAAATGTTTTTCCCAGCCAAGGCTTCGTAACAGAATATGTGCAGTGCTCACTATCAAAAATAAAAACAAAAATATTGAGCTAAGAGCTTGTGTTTCCCAAATTAGGGAGTAGTTGAAAATGTCCTTATAAGATATTCCTTGAGGAAAACTGGACTAACAACAAGTTCACATCCACACACATAAAGGTCTGTTTTCAGCAAAAAATTTCAAAACAGAAAAAAAAGAGCATAATGTTTCATGGAAAACACATTCCCAACAGGAAAGCAGAGAAACAGGGCCCTTGAGCACCATTTCCATTGAGCCCCAAGATACTGAGGCTTTTGCCTGCCCTGGCATTTTATACATTGCACAGACAGCAACATTATCTGTCTAGGAAGTATTGCATCATGTTACCCATCTGCCATGCCATATACCGAAGGCGTGAACAGCATAAGCAGCATGTGCAGGCCCAAGGCACTGCATCACATTTGCAAACATCACTGTGGTGCTTGTCTTTCTGACTTGCACCTCTCCTGGCCATCAGTGCAATCACAACTATTCATCGACTCCCAGGCTCCCAATCCCACAGAAACCTTCAATTTTGACTTTCCATATGAATCTATTTTTTTAAAGAATTATTTGCAAACACTGCTATCTGCAGCTTAAACATCCGAGGTGCTTCTCACTAAACATTTTCACTCCACAATTTGTGGCCTAAGCCAGAAATCAGGGATTATTTTAAGCATTTCTCCATGAGTCATATGCATTCAGCAGGCTGAGCAATCTTCAGAAGAGTGACGGTAGGGGAGGACTGGAAGGAACCAAGCCCATCTTTATAAATGGAAACCAAAAAGCTGCGAATAGTGCTGCAGGCGATCCAAAGGGCATGCCTGAGCTGCTTCTAATCATATCAGCCCTGCTCCCCAGCAGGAGGTGAGGAAAGAAGCGTGACACAAACTGACAAACATACCTTTTATTTTGCATCAGCCTGACTACCATGCTGAGAGATGTGATTCCGGCTTTTCTTCGGAAAACTCCTTCTGGCCTATTGGGAGCATCATTTTAGCAATCCATCAGTGTGATCCCAATTAGAGAGCAGCTGAAGCCAGCAACAAGCCCCTGGTAAGGGCTGGATCCTGCACAACAGACCAGAAATACACTTCTCAGTACCACTGCCATTCCTCCTGCCCCACACTTGCCTACTGCCTGTCCGTGAGTGCTATTTGGTCAGCAGCGTGTCCTGTGTCACTGCCACAGGTGGGAAAGATGTGACAGTGGTGTCGCATGGAGAAAAGCAGCCTGTAGGAAGGAGGCACGGCCCTGCACACCGCAGGGTCTTCATATGGTAAGTAGTTATATGCCACAGCAGATACATAGAAATGATTTTAATTTAAACCAGACGAATTTGCATCAGCTCAGCAAAGGAGAGCACACACAAGCCAAATGGCCCAAATCCAGATTAAGCAAGGCCATGTGTTGTGCAGAAATGGCTGCAGCCACCGGAGGCCACAAAGGGCACTTTTCAGGAAGAGCCACCTTGCTACAACTTTTAATCGCTGCATGCATTAACGACCTCACCTCCACAAGACAAAAGGGCACTTTGTCAAGATGGACTGTTAGCAGCTGCTTGATCATTTAATTACCCTTGTTTAATTATTACAGTTTGGATCGCAGAGCTATTGATTTTTCACAAAGGCTTACCAGACCTTTCACTGGGCTCTACCTCAAAGTGAACTAACAAGTGTTGGGGAATGAAGTGTGCGGAATAAATAATTTAAAGCAATGTATCATCCACAGACTATATTAAAGAAGAGTGTGGGTAAAAGAGGAATATGAGTCATGGAAACATCAGTGGAAAGGATATGCTGTCAACCTTTAATTTTCCCAGAAGTAAACATTATGAGTTCTTTTTATGGCCCTGAAAACAGACATCAGAATCTCAGCTTTTCGGCTTTTTCTTTTTTTTAGGTTCTTAGGATTCTGGAATAAAATATCAAAATTCAAATAGAAGCACAACAATAATAGCAACAACTAAAAGTTGGTCCAACAATAACCATTATTTTGAAAAACAAACGAAGGTTATTTTAACAAATCTATCATTTTTCAGTCTGCTTCTGAGCATCAGAGGTCTGCAGCGAAAGAACATCATAATGAAGGAGACTCGGTACCTTTCAAGTTCATCACGTAATCAAGAAGCTGAAGTCCAAACAAACTGAGCAGAATAGACAGAATGGGCAAGATTTTGAGAACACGGTAACGAAGCTTCTGTAAAGCCCATTTTTGTAATATTTCGTAAGGATTCTTACTACTCTTAAAAATAACTTCGTCACCAAAGGACTCACAACAGAATTATGGCGTATCAACCAAAATTACAGCTTGTCAACAGAAGCAAAAGCCCTAAGACAAGAAAAGACATTGTTGCGATGTACAGCAGTGGGATGGAACCAAGATGGTTTAATATGGGAATGTAGGTGGTGCGCTGTACCCTTCCAGCCAAAATCAATGGGCTTGAAGTTTAGTAATCTACCCAGAAAGAACATAAATGGCAATGCATATCAGCACTGTGGATTCTGATGAACGCTGCTAACATCACTGCAGGACTTAGACACATTCAGTACAGCAGGGCTTTGCAGCCCTTGGAGGGCATACAATGGAAAGAGGAGCATACAATGCCACAGAACAAGCCTTGAACTCTTTGTTCATGCAGTTATATAAAAATACTGATACTCAGCAGAGCCAGTTTGCTTTTAAATTGCCAGTGCCTATTATGGCAAAGTAATACTTAAAATGTTAAATAAATGACACCTGAGAGTTAAGAAATACGAGGAAATATTTTTTTTTCCAGGAAAAAAAAAATTGGGCTTGGTGATTTTTGAGCTTTTCTGTGCTTCCTCATCTACACATTTTGAGGGAAATAATCTCAGATGGTTTTTTGTTTTTTGTTTTTTTGCACAGTGTGAAAATTCACTGTCAATTGGAGCCTATTCACTTCACCAGAACTCTGTACACGAGTGACATCCCAGCTCTTCCGACCTGCAAATCCCTGTTCTTTAAACCTGCAGCTGAGGAGCAAGAGGTGATATTCGTGCAAGGTCAGAGTCCCCTCTAACAGATGTAAAGAAATTAACAGCTCCCTGGTTTGCCACACATTTTGGGGGAAAATTGCTTTGGCCTTGAGCTGAGCTAACTCCCAAGCGACTTCAAATGGGAATCAGAGACCCCTAAATGTTGTGCAGATTAGTATTTTCCCATCTCCGTGAAATAGGCTCCCATCAGGATGACAAATACGAAGTGAAACAGGGAGCTGCAGGAATACCTCAAAACAGATTTGTTCCTCTTGTACCTGTTGCCACATTGCCTGGTAGGCCAGGGCACTTCAAAAGTGTCATAGAGAAAAGCAGGGAGCTGGAGTTTGGCACTGTCTTCTGCATTGGAACAAACTGCATGCGGGACATTGTCAGTGCTGAGATGCCACAGATGGCACTGCTAGGCAATCAGGTAGCAGGGGAAGAAAAAACATAGTGTTCCACGGGGGACAGTAGAGAACCTGTTCTCTAAAGAGGACCAGCATAAGAAGTAGGAAATTGGAGAGCTCTTACAGAGATAAGCTTTGTGCAAATTCTTAATGGCAGTAGAGGCTGAACCTTCCCATCAGAATTCTGCTACATGTTGTTGCTGTGTGACAGTTGGCAACAGAGAGGCAGTCTGGCATGGAAGTGTGCATGGAGCAAAGGGTGGCATTGACTTCCTCCATGTGGAAACAGAAACAGTGGCACCCACTGACATTCACTGATGCCTGCTGAACGTTGATGGAGACCAACTAGTGGATGTGAGCACAGTGAGGCAGTGGGTGGTACATTTCAGCTGATGACAGCAATCTAAAAGAGAAGTCATGCTCCAGATGGCCATGCACAGCTGTCAGCATGAAATGAAGAGCATCTTCATCAGCTCATCCACAGCAACCAGCAGATTACAACCAGGAAACTGTACAGAACTGAATAGTGACTTTAGTGCTTTGGAAATTACGCTGGCAGTGTTGGAATATCGCAGTTTGTGCCAGGTGGGTCCCATGAATGCTCACGCAGAAAGAGAAAGCACACCTTATATGAGTTTATCAGCACTTGCGGAACCAGTATGAGGCTGAAGGAGACAGTTTTCTGGATTACGTCATTATCAGTGAATAAACATGGTGTGACCACTATAGGCTGGAGTCAAAACAGTAATCCATGGAGCAGCGATGTGAATTCTCCATTGAAGAATATGTTCACAAAGCAGCCCTCAGTGGTTAAAGTGATGTTCTCTGCTTTTTGGGATAGGAAAGGAGTTATCTTTCTGGATTTCCTGGAACTTGGACAAATCATTAATTCTGACTGCTACATTATGATGCTAAGCTGAAGGCTCGAACTTCCAGAGTCATAACAGAGAAGAAGGCAACTTTTCTCTTGCAACATGACAATGCCAGGCCCCCTACCAGTTTGAAGACTGTGGAGCACATTGACAATCTTGGCTGAACTGTTCTATCACACCCACTGTATAGTCTGCATTCAGCACCTTCTGACTTCTGTCTGAGCTGATGGACTGTGATGATGGACTGTGTGAGCAACATTTTCCTAGCAATGATGCCATCATAGCATACGTGAAATAGTGGGTCATCTCCCCTGGTGCAGATTATTGTGAGTGCAGCATGCAGGCTGGCAAAAATGTAGAGCTAATGGTGGTGACTGTGTTGAAAAACTGTGCTGTGTAACTGAGAATTAGATACATCAAAGTGTTACTGTGCTCTTTGTATCTGGAGGTATTACTTTTGGAGCAACCTATACATTTCTCTTACTGCAATTCATGTCGAAAATAAGGCATCCTGAGAATTTGTAATAACTGAACCAATACATGCTTCTCCTGCAAATAATAACAGCTATTGCAAGAATAAACATTGGGGGGAGGTTATTATTGAGATCCATCTTCTGAAAAAAAAAAAAAAAAAAAACTATCAACAGCATCATTACTTATCCTGTGCCTTGGGAAAATTAAAAAAAATATATATCTTTTTGAGATGTACGTGCTTTTTCTTACAAAAAATTTTTATCTCCTTGCTTTTATATTTGCTTCACTGCTTTGTATGGAATTATTCGGAATTAAATGGTTTGATCATGGTAAGGTGATAAAAACAGTATCACAGAGTAGTAAACAATGCTAAGAGACAAGGGAAAATGCAGTGGATTTCTTTCCTGATTATGGAAGTGATTCAAACTTTTTAAAAGCAGATGTTACCATTTTTTCTTTTTCTTTCTAAGGGAAAAAAGAATTTCAAATACTCTGTATTTTAAAGTGAGATACATTTATCCATAGACTTTTGGGTAAAGAATAAGTGCAAAATGCTCATAACATCTTCAGTAGCTTGCCAGCACCTTCCAGATCTCCTTCCTTCAGGCAGCAACACGTGAACATGCAAACCAACTTGGCTTCTAGCATGTTTATTCAAGTAACTAGGCATCTTCTCTCATTACAGATGAGAAACAATTGAATCCTCCTCGTCATCCATCACCACCACCAAATTCACGTCCAACTCCACCATATTTTGAAGACGTAGGTTTTCTCCTCTTGCTCCCAATTTTTTGTGGCTGTTTTTACCTCCTCCTCCATCACCTCCACCTCCTCCACCATATTTCAAAGATGCTGCTTTTTTCCTCTTCAACCTTATTTTGTGGTTACTGCTTTTATCCTTCTCCTTCACCTCCTCCTCTTCCTCCTCCACCTCCACCTCCTCCACCATATTTCAAAGATGGTGATTTTGTCCTCCTCGAAATGATTTAGTGGTTGCTACTTTTGTCCTCCACCTCCTCCACCACCACCTCCACCACCTCCTCCTCCACCTCCACCATATTTCAAAGACGTTGGTTTTTTCGTCTTGCTCCTAATTTTGTATCGCTGTTTTTTCCTCCTCCTCCTCCTCCTTCCCCTCCACCTCATTTCCCAGTTCCTGATTTTTCCCTCTACATCCATGTCATTTCCTTTTTGCCGCTGTTTTTTTTCCTCCAGTTCCTTCTCCTCGTCCTTCTTGTCATGTCAGCGTTGCTGCTTTTTTCCACCTCCTCCACGACCTCCACCTGCACCTTACCCTCCTTGTTTTGTTTGCGCTGATTCTTACCTGCTCCTTGTCCTCGCCCTTTTGTTCCTTCTCCACCTCAGTATCCTGTCGTAGCTTTTATCCTCCACCACCACCTCCACCTCCTCCTCCACCTCCACTTCCACCACCGTATTTCAAAGATGCTGCCTTTTTCCTCATCGACCTCATTTTGTAGT
>NW_024884475.1:38114293-38397037 GCF_019232065.1 Centrocercus urophasianus | reverse complement strand
TATTTCAAAGATGCTGCCTTTTTCCTCATCGACCTCATTTTGTAGTTGATACATTTATCCTCCTCCTCCACCACCACCTCCACCTCCACCTCCACCTCCACCATATTTTGAAGATGTTGTTTTTTTCGTCTTGCTCATAAATTTTTGTCGTTTTTTTCCTCCTCCTCCTCCTCCTCCACCTCCACCACTGTATTCCAAAGATGCTTCTTTTTTCCTCCTGACCTTATTTTGTGGTTGCTACATTTGTCCTCCACCTCCTCCTCCACCACCACCACCACCACCTCCACCTCCACCTCCACCATATTTTGAAGACATTGGTTTTTTCCGTCTTGCTCCTAATTTTTGGTCGCTGTTTATTCCTCCTCCTCCACCTCCTCCACCTCCACCTCCTCCACCATATTTCAAAGATGCTTCTTTTTTCCTCCTCGAAACCATTTTGTGGTTGCTGCCTTTATCCGCCTCCTCCTCCTCCACCACCACCTCCACCTCCACCTCCACCTCCACTTCCACCACCGTATTTCAACGATGCTGCCTTTTTCCTCATTGACCTCATTTTGTAGTTGCTACATTTATCCTCTTCCTCCACCACCACCTCCACCTCCACCATATTCCAAAGATGTTGGTTTTTTCGTCTTGCTCATAAATTTTGGTCGATGGTTTTTCCTCCTCCTCCTCCACCTCCACCACCATTTTTCAAAGATGCTTCTTTTTTCCTCCTGACCTTATTTTGTGGTTGCTACTTTTATCCTCCACCTCCTCCTCCACCACCACCTCCACCTCCACCTCCACCTCCACCATATTTTGAAGACGTTGTTTTTTCCTACTGCTCCTAATTTTTTGTCACTGTTTATTCCTCCTCCTCCTCCACCTCCACCTCCTCCACCACATTTCAAAGATGCTGTCATTTTCCTCCTCGAAATTATTTTGTGGTTTCTGCTTTTCTCTTCCTCCTCCTCCTCCTCCACCTCCTCCACCTCCTCTACCTCCTCCACCTCCTCCACCGTATTTCAAAGATGCTGCCTTTTTCCTCTTCAACCTTATGCTGTGGTTACTGCTTTTATCCTCCTCCTCCTCCTCCACCTTCTCCTCCTCCTCCGCCACCATATTTCCAAAATGCTGCTTTTTTCCTCTTTGACCTTATTTTTTGTTTACTGCTTTTATCCTCCTCCTCCTCCTCCTCTTCTTCCTCTTCCTCCTCTTCCTCTTCCTCTTCCTCTTCCTCCTTTTCCTCCACCTCTTCTACCTCATTGAATCGCTGCTTCGTTTTTCGTATAATTCCTTCGCATTTTGTGTTCACTGCTTTTTTGTTTTCCCTCCTCCTCCTCCTCTACCTCCAGCTGCATCTTACCCTCCTTATTTCATCATCACCTTTTTTCCTTCTCCTCATTTTTTGATTGCTGACTTTTTCCTTCTCTTCCTCCTCCTCCTCCACCCTCTCCATCTCGATCTCCTCTTCGTTTCATCATCACTTGTTTTGTTGTCCTCCTCCTCCTCCTCCTCCCCCTTTGTGTTCCATCATCCCTGTTACTTTCTTTCTCCTACTCTGCCCCCTTTGTTGGCAATGCAACACCCCTGCTCCATCTTTTCCTTTTACTATTGCTTCTCTCCTCCTCTTGTTTCTCCTTTTCCTCCTTTTCTGTTTTTCATTGTTTTGTCCTCTTCTCTTCCCATTACTTTTTCTTCCTTTCTCCTCCTTCTCCTCTTTTCCTAATTTCCTCTATCTCCCAATACCCCTCCTCATCTATCGTCTCCTTCCCTCGTTGTTGTCACTTACCTTTTCCTCCTCAACCCCTTTCTCCTTACCCTCATTGCTGTTCTCCTCACCGTTCTCCTTCCTCACCCGTTGTTGTCGCTCTGCTCCTCCTCTTTTTATCCTGGCCACCTTCGTGCTTCTCCTCTAAAAAAAAATAGCAATTGTGACACTGAGCATAAAAGTATTGATAAGGAAAGAAAGGTTGAGGGGAACTGTTATGTCATGGACTGGATGGATAGTGATTGTGCAGCCCTGGAAAAGGGGTGGCTCGTCCAGGATTGGGAGGTGCAAGAAATGCACCTGTGTTTCCTGCCTGACCTGGGCTTAGTGAATGGCTGGCCTACAGTGGAATCATTTTTTCTGAATGAAGGCTGTTTTCTTTGAGGGTGTTGTCTTTAGTCTGAGATATTTTCACCAGTTGTGTTTCTCATCGTTTTTGTCTATGTGCTTATTGAGGTTTGTAGTTTTTCTACCTGTGCCTGGTTTTGCCAAGAACTTATCAGAAGCATTTTCACTGCTTCCAAGAACTAAGAGAAGAATGTAGCAAGCTGTAATTTTTAAGGCTTAGGGTTTTGTTTTCCATTACAAGCTTTTGTAAGGTTGCACTATCCTGCAAGTCTGATGACACGCCCTTAAGCTAAGATATAAGAATAAATAAAGGGGTGGGTAGAATTTGTCTCTTCTTAGCAGGAACAAGAAGGTAATACGATCTTCTACGATCTTCTCATGTCTCTTGCTAATCAAGAGGTAGAGGAGAAGAAATACAGCACCAAGTGTGTCTTTTGGGTTCCTGTAGCTCTTCACAAGTAGTGTGTAATAACCTATTGAGTGATGATGTGTAAATCCCAACAGTCTTTGTTGGGAAGCTGTCAGTTGGAGTTTTCTGTATGTAGACTGGAAGAACTGTAAAGCAATGGAAGCTTTCCCACTGGCGAAAGTTTTGGAAGAGAATGCTTTGAGAGAGTTGAGTTCTGTTACTGGTTTCTTAAATCTTCAACTGTTTTTGATCTTTGTTTCAACAAAAGGCAAAGCACAGAGTAGTTTGCTCCACATAAGCACTTAGAGAATTGCACATATCATTTCTTTTGGGATTAGATACTCAGTTTTACCTAATTGAGTGTTGTTTTACATGTATGACATCTACATATGCAGCTCCCAAATCAGCACCTGACAGACACAAAATGCTCCTATTTACCTTGTAGGCAGTCTGCCCCATATCTTAGCTTAGATGCTGCTTAGATGCTGCTTTCTTTGGTCTTGCATTAAAGTTATCCTTGTTTCAGTACGAAAATAGTGTTAAGCCTAAGAACAGATCATGAGCTGCATCAACTTGACGTCCTCAGTGTCTGGTGTTAGTATGACTGTGGAGATCAAGGACCTCTCTAGAGGCGATGCTCAAAAGCCTTCTCTTTGTCTTGTTTGAGAGCTAAAGTTAAGGGCTTCTTTTACTCCTTGGAAATTCCCAAGGGGAAGAAAAAAACAAAACAAAAGCAGATGATGTTTGTATGTTAAATGCTGTGGTTTAGAGCAGAGAGTCTTTGTTGTGCACCAGCAAGGGAGCCTGTGACTCTCTGGTCACAACTGGCAGCCAAACAGGGACACAGAAGGCAGACCGATCTGGAAAGGGCTGGAAGAAGCCCTCTGGAAAGGGGGCTGAAAGAAGCCCCTGTTGAGAGATGGCAGAGAGAAGACCTATCAAGAGAGGTTTTGCATAAAGAAGCAGGATGATGAGTGTTAGAGACTGTTTCTTCACCTTTCTCTCCAAGCTTGCTGTTGGACAATTTCAACAGCTAGGCGAGTCTAAGAAGCCTTTTGTCTGAAGGCTTGTTTAGGATAGAAACCTTTGATGTGTTTGATAAAGTGGAGACATGTTCAATGATTAATTTCTCACCCTGGCAACATTTCTTGTCCGTGGCTCTTTCCCCAGGCCATGAAATTCGTCCTTCCACAGGAGCAGGATGCAGTGCAATGGCAGCTGTTTGGGGGCGGGGGGGTTGGAATGGAATGTTCACAAAAGTCACAATGGTGACCGTGTTGTGTCACAGCAACAGGGACCGTTTGCTGTCAGAATGGAGCAGCGACTAAGCCACGTACTTAATCTGCACAATTAGGGGATTGTGATAAGGAAAGTCACATGAGAAAATGTGATCCAAGATACTGACGCTGCCTAAACCAATGGGCAGAAAGATTTGTCCGGTTTCCCTGGGGAAGACTTTTTCATGAATGGCTTCATTGGATACACTGCTATAGCAAATCTTTTTTGAAAGACCTTCTAGGACCTAATGTTCCATTCTCAAACTGCACTGCAGAGCACTGCTGTGTAGTCATTGCTACTGGCGGAGCTTTTGGGTTAGGCATACACTGCCCTTTTGCTGAAGGTAACACTGGTGCTTGGGGCCTTTGCCTCCCAGGAAATGTAGCAAAACACACAAAAGATGATCTCCTTGAAGGAACTGGGATTGTTCTGGCTAAGAGGAGTCTCAGGGGAGACCTTATCACTTCCTAAAAGTCCCTTAAAGGGAGGTTGTAGCAAGGTGGGGGTCAGCCTCTTCTCTTAGATACCAGCTGTAGGACGAAAGGGAATGGCCTCAGGTTGCACGAGAGAAGGTTCAGTTGGATATTAGGAAAAAAAATTCTCAGAAAGAGTGGTGAGGCACAGGAACAGGGAAGTGCTGGAGTCACCACCGTTCCTGGAGGTGTTCAAGAAGCAGGTAGCTGTGGTACTGAGAAACGTGGCTTACTGGACATGCTGGTGATGAGTTGAACCAGATAATCGGAGTGTTCTTTTCCAACCTGAATGATCCCATCCTGTCATTTTGTCTGCGTAACAGCATGCAACTTAATGAGTTTTGCATGCACTGCTTTTAGAGGAAGTTCCTTTTGGTTGCATTGATTCCAGGTGATGGCAGTAAAGGACCTTTGCTCTTTCAGCACATAGTGTGAAGTGCAGAAAGCTATCAGACTCCTGCTCCACCTCCAAAGGAAGTCATTCCTGTTCCTTCCTAGCAGCTCATCAAGACATCCATCGTGAGATGGAAAAACAACATGGCTTGGATTTGAGGGTTTTTCCCCTTCATTATTAATAAATAATAAATATGGTATATATTTTTCATTTGCCCCTGTGTGGGTCTTTCACACTGCGTAATCTATTATAATCTTTCAATATACATAGATACAATGCCATTACAGTGTTTATTTTTGGACTTGAGGTATTTCAGACTGCCCCTGGTTGTGCAGCATAGGTGTGTGAGCAGACAGAGGGTATCCTAATAAAGCTGGGCCTTGTCACTCAGGCAGATGGTTAACATAGCAGTGTTACGTCAGAAACAGTTTCAAAATAAAAAGCCTTGCAGTGAGCCTGAAATATACCTGCTGGAACTGGAACAGATCAGCCATTCACAACTAATGTTTTATTGGTGATCTAAAGGAAAGGAAGGAGAGAAAACCAGACCGGAAAGCCCTTACAGTTCAATTCGGTGTAGCCTTGACACTTCCTTTCGTAAGCCTGTTTTTAATGAGCGTGGGGCAAGATGGAAATGATTCTGACATAGCTGTTATCAAATGAGGCACAGTGATGACTGTTAAGGGAACGTGTTTCACCCGTGGTTTTTGTTAGACTGGGTAGTGTGTTCACTATCACTGGGTGAATGAACCCAATATTTTCCTGGCAAGGAATGGGAGGGTGGGGCATCTGCTGAAATGGTTGTTGTAGAGCAGCTTCAGGAAAGGTAAGTTCTGTCCATCCCAAGCTGTATGCAGCAGAAAGGCTGTTAGTGCTGTAATGACAGCAATCTTAGCTTCAGAATGACAGTGGGTATCAAAGTATTACTTATAGTTTTTTAGCTCACATTGAGAATGAGCTTTTGAAGCAAATTTCTTTATTGTCTCCTTTTACTGTCCTTTGATTTTCATCATTTTGCAGAACGTGAACTGGAATTATTGTAGATAGCTTAAGTAGACAGTGAGTTCCAGGAATGCATCTAATGCCCTTCAGTAACAACAGAGTGGGAATATATTTAGCAAAAAAGTGAAGAACCCCTGGAATGTTTTCAGTGTGAATGGCAGGTCCTCCTGAGCACCAACTATTTTTTTTTTCCTTCTGATAGATCTTCTGTTGGGCAGCTCTGCTTGCTCATGCAGACCTGGCTTGTATTCTGGCAACGGGAATGTTCACGAATGGAATTCATGAATGTTCATGAATGGAATGTGTGTGTCCAGCTCAGTTCAGAGGGAAAGTTTACATTGCTTTGTTGATGCTAGCCTGTGAACTTTGCCTGGCTAATGGGTGCCTTGCCCTGTGCAGGTATATCTGTGCGTGTGGCACAAGTTACGTACTTCCAGCTGTGGCATACCTGTATGCTTTTTGCATCTTAGTCTTGCAGGTAGAGAAAAAGAATGAGGCTAGGAGCGTGAGCTGGGTGCATGAGTTAATAACCTGGGCACCTTTTAAGTCACTGCATGTATTTCCCCACTAGTACAGACAGTTACATTGTAGCTCCCATCATCATCTGATTGCGGTCTCTCTGGAGCAGATCAGTTTTCCTCCTGTGATTGCAATGCGGGGAATTTCCAGAAGGTTACTCTTTGGAAACCTTCCATTTATGCGCACCTGTGATGGATTAGACTTGTGTTTAAAATATTCCTCTTTGACCGGTGTTTTTATGTCCCTTCTGGGTTTATGGGAGGGGCAGGGGGGAAACAGTATTTAGCCTGAGTAATCATTTTAATAAACTGAGTCTCTTAATAAACTAACGTCTCTTAATAAAACAGACTATGTGCTTTAAGTCCCTTCTGTATCTCCCATTATATTCTTCAGTATGGAAGAGCAAGAGCAGCTCAGTAGATGGAATGAGGTCCCAGAAACTCCTTGTAGAACAGGACTACAGTTAATTCTTAACTTCGTTGGTGGTATTTCATCTGCACTGCCTCAGTTCACATTTTTCTTCTGCATTCACTTCACAGAGTTGGTGAGCAGTCAGCAGACGCTGAACTGAAGTCTCTGCTTTGTCTTTTTGAATTGGTGATATTTTTGCTTTTCAGTGGAAGTCCCTGTCAGAAGTTGCTGTGTTACTGTGCTTGCACTGCATGGTGTTTGATCTTGTCCATTTGTATTTTGGTTTCGCAGATCACCTTTATTGTTTTTTCCTGCTTTCAGTTGCATTCTTGTCAACTTAGTGTCATTAGCAAAGCTCAGTACATTTCTCCTCTTTGACCCACGTACGTTTGTGGAAATACTACTGAAGATTATTCCCTAAGTAGATCCATAAGGACCTCGACTGGCAATGCTTTTCTAGGCTGACGATTTGCACTTCAATGCAACTGATCCATGTATCTGATTTTGCCAGCCACCTTAACGTTGTACCTTGAATAGAGCCAACGCGCACCTCATAAAACTTCAAATGAAATACTGCCCAAAAAGTGAGATCTACCCTTTATCCAGAAGTAGGTTGCTGATTAATGTTGCTGGGGAGCTGCAGGGCTGGCTGCTGCCTGTGGGTGCAGAGCTGGACCCGATGTGGCTAGCAGGGTCCGATCCTTGCTACAGCGCCGTGCTGAGATTGTGATGATCTTCAAGCAACCGTTTGGGATTGCAGTGGGTTTGTAGTGAGGAGGCAGGTCTGAGGTCATGTTGGGAAGCCAGTCCCTGAGTTGGGGTCTGGATCCCTGGAGTGCACATGTGGGGCTGTGGCTGAGCTGCAGGCCAGTACTGTTCAGATGTAGGTTAGGCAGAGGCTGAGCAGTGCTGCTGAGGTGAAATGGGGCCTCTGGGTCTGTAGAGTGGCAGCAGATCTCAGAAGAGAGAGGTCCTTGTCAGGACCAGTGAGACCTTCTCATGTCAGGGCTGCGGCAGATGCTTAGTTGCTAATCAGGCTTCCTCTTAATTAAAAACACGAAAAGAACCATGCTGTTTACAAAATGCAAGGTCATCTTTCTGTGGAAAATTTTATGGAATCTCATCTGTAGGTTAGGAAAGCTTTTGGGGTGATACTTTCTAGCTAGAGCTGGTTATTGCACAAAATAATTTCTCCTCATGCAGTCTTTCCAATCCATGAGATGAGAAAAGCAAGATGCAATTAATTGCAATGTGATTTTTTATTCTATTTATTTGAAGGGTTTACATTTGTTTTTTAACTTGCACTGTAGGATTACGTTAGTAGCTATAGGCATAGGCTGTACTACCCAAGTAAGTTAAGCATGTCCAGGAATGTTTCCAAGCTGTGAAACCAACTAGCTGGTATTGAACAACCCACACGCAAAACTAATGCGTGCAGTATGGGAAATAAACAGGAAGAGCTGGAGATCTGCGTGAGGTCGCACGGCTACGATCTAATTGCGATCACGGAGACGTGGTGGAATAGCTTGCATGGCTGGAATGTTGTCATGGAGGGCTATGTGCTTTTTAGGAAAGATCGGCTGATGAGGCGGGGTGGTGGACTTGCTCTTTATGTAAAAGAACACCTAGAATGTGTTGAACTGCACCTGGGGGAGAACGGTGTAGCAGTGGAGAGCTTGTGGGTGAGAATCAAGGGGCGGGCTGGTATGGCTGACACTGTTGTGGGAGTGTGCTACAGGCCCCCTGATCAGGAGGAGGAGGTTGATGAGGCCTTCCACAAGCAACTGGAAGCAGCGTCACGATCCCAGGTGCTGGTGCTTATGGGGGACTTCAATTTTCCAGATATTTGCTGGAAAAGCAATGTGGCCAGGCATGCGTGGTCCAGATGGTTCCTGCAATGTGCTGAAGACAACTTCCTGATGCAGGTGGTTGAGGAATTGAGGAGAGGGGTACTGCTGGACCTTATTCTCACTAATGGAGAAGGGCTTGTCAGGGAAGTAAAGGTTGGGGGCAGCTTGGGTTGTAGTGACCACGAGATGGTGGAGTTCAAGATCCTGAGTGGAAAAAGTAAAGCAAAAAGTAGGATTGCTACCCTGCACTTCAGGAGAGCCAACTTTGATCTGTTTCGGGGCCTACTTGGAGCTATCCCGTGGGCTAGGGTGTTAGAAGGGAAGGGGGCCTGTGAGATCTGGTCGGCATTTAAGCGGCTCTTCTTCCAAGCTCAGAATCGGTGCGTCCCTGTGAGGAAGAAATCGGGAAGGGGTGGCAGGAGACCTGTGTGGATGAGCAAGGAGCTCGTGCGCAAACTCAAAGGAAAGAAGAAGGCCTATGAAATGTGGAAAAAGGGTCTGACCACTTGGGAAGAATACAGGAATGTTGTCAGGGCCTGCAGGGATGCGACGAGGAAGGCTAAAGCCCGCCTGGAATTAAATCCAGTGAAGGGGATAAAGGATAACAAAAAAGGCTTTTTTAAATACGTTGACAGTAAAAGGAAGACTAGGGAGAATGTGACTCTCCTGCTAAGTGATGGGGGTGTTCTGGTAACGGGGGATGCTGAGAAGGCGGAGATACTGAATGCCTTCTTTGCTTCTGTCTTCAGTGAAAAAGCTCCCCCTCGGGAATCCGAGACCCTAGAGGTTAGTGAGAGGATCTGGGGAATGGAAGACCTCCCTTCCGTCAGGGAAGAGGTGGTCCGGGAGCGCCTAGGCAACACTAATGTTCACAAATCCATGGGACTCGATGGGATGCATCCACAGGTGTTGAGGGAGCTGGCAGAGGTGATTGCTGAACCGCTTTCGGTCATCTTTGAGAGGTCTTGGAGGATGGGGGAGGTGCCTGAAGACTGGAGGATAGCCAATGTCACTCCAGTCTTCAAAAAGGGCAAGAAGGAAGACCCAGGCAATTATAGGCCAGTCAGCCTCACCTCTGTCCCTGGAAAGGTGATGGAACAGCTTGTGCTGGATGTCATCTTCAGACAACTGGAAGAAAAGGAGGTTATCAAGAGTAGTCAGCATGGATTCACCAGGGGAGGTCATGTTTGACCAATCTGGTGGCCTTCTGTGATGTTGTCTCTGGCTGGGTGGATGGGGGGAGAGCAGTGGATGTAGTCTACCTTGATTTCAGCAAGGCTTTTGATACTGTTCCCCGCGATATCCTTATAACAAAGCTGAGGAAGTGTGGGATAGATGAGTGGACAGTGAGGTGGGTCGAAAACTGGCTGACTGCAGAGCACAGAGGGTTGTCGTTGGCTGTGCAGAGTCCAATTGGAGGCCTGTAACTAGCAGTGTTCCTCAGGGGTCGGTGCTGGGTCCGGTCTTGTTCAACATCTTCATCAATGACCTTGATGAGGGGATAGTGGCCACCCTCAGCAAGTTTGCTGATGATACGAAGTTGGGAGGATTGGCTGACACGCCTGAAGGCTGTGCTGCCATTCAGCAAGACCTGGACAGGCTGGAGAGCTGGGCAGTATAAAAACCGGATGAGGTTTAACAGAAGGAAGTGTAGAGTCTTGCATCTGGGGAGGAATAATTGCATGCACCAGTACAGGTTGGGGGATGAGCTGCTGGAGAGGAGCTCTGCAGAGAGGGACCTGGGCATCCTGGTGGACGACAGGTTGGCCATGAGCCAGCAGTGTGCCCCTGTGACCGAAAAGGCCAATGGCATCCTGGGGTGCATTAAAAAGAGCGTGTCCAGCAGGTCGAGGGAGGTGATCCTCCCCCTCTGCTCTGCCCTGGTGAGGCCTCATCTGGAGTACTGCGTCCAGTTCTGGGCTCCCCAGTACAAAAAAGACAGGGATCTCTTGGAAAGAGTCCAGCGGAGGGCCACGAAGATGGTGAAGGGCCTGGAGCATCTCTCCTATGAGGAAAGGCTGAGTGATCTGGGTCTGTTCAGCCTTGAGAAAAGAAGACTGAGAGGGGACCTGATCCAGGTCTATAAGTATCTAAGGTGTGGGGGGCAGAACGGTGAAGCTGGACTCTTTTCAGTGATGAGTGGAGACAGGGCAAGGGGAAACGGCCGGAAACTGCAGCACAGGAAGTTCCGCACAAATGTGCGCAAGAACTTCTTTACAGTGAGGTGACGGAGCACTGGAACAGGCTGCCCAGGGAGGTGGTGGAGTCTCCTTCTCTGGAGATGTTCAAGACCTGCCTGGATGCCGACCTGTGCGACCTGGTGTAGGGAACCTGCTTTGGCAGGGGGTTGGACTTGATGATTTCTGGAGGTCCCTTCCAACCCCTACAATTCTGTGATTCTGTAATTAGAATCAATTTATTATTATCATCAATTGCTATCATCAGCACAAATTGGAAGCTTTCCTTCCTGCCACTCAGCCTTTTCTAAGGAAACATGCAACACACAGTACCTCACATAGTAAAACCACAACCTCAACCTCTCAATTCCTTTGGCACACCTTAGTGCTGGTCTGCCTGTGGACATGTTACAGGCATTCTGTGCGAAAGCCTAGCAATGCTTAAAGATTGCTATTTTAGGTCCTCCAGATTTAAGCAATCCATATATAGCTAGTATAAAAGACAGAGATACAAAAAGTTCTATGCATCTTGGAGAAATAAAAAACGTTCATGATGTGTAGGAAACGACAAAGTAAATTATAACCAGGAAGAACAGAAGTTGTTTGACTCAAAGATGTAGTTGTATTTGAAGTGTGAAGGATGAAGTGAAAATAGCAGTTTAGGAGAACTTTAACAGAAGCACGATTACCCACAGATAAGGAGGTCTGGATATATTTGTGCTTATAACAATTTGCAATAGAAATGAAAGAATGCAGTCCAGTGCATGAAACTGGAATTGATTTTGCAGGAATCAGATGTAAGTTACCAAACTAAGGACTAGAAAACATAAACAAGCATCCATACATAAACAGGCATCCATTTAAGATTGCAAAGTATTCAACTAAGAGATAAAGAGGATTTGTTATACGAATAACAGATTTTAGAATCATGAACAGAAGGATGAAATAATACAGATGTACTTATTTCTATGATAAATATAATATTATATTCACTATTTTTTAATCTGTATATTTACATAAACAATGTAAAAAGCTCATGGTCACAGTTAGTTGTCTGCTCAATCTAACAGAGTTGTATGCAGTTGTATGCACAAATTAGAGCCAACATTCAATTTGGGATGTTCTACACAGTGAATCCTAGAAGATGAATCCTTTCTTTTTATGAGACTTCAGACATGGTAGTCATGAAATAATGAGAATCTTCCCAGATAAGTTCTCTGCTCTCCACACTGCCATGCTGAAAGCTTATCTACATAAAAAGTAAAGACTCCCAGAGAGAGACATAAGGAGAGTCATTCAGATTTTTAAAAATTGATCTTTTGGCACCTCATAGTCTCTACTGAAATTCCATTCATCCCTCCTTTTAGAACCTGGCCAGGTAATGTGTCTCCCATTTGGCAGACTGGGGGACAGAGCTGAAAAGCAAAGCATCAATGGTGCAGGTGGCCTTTGTAGGTAGAGATGGCTGTGTCTTGAATGCTAATTTCAATTTTACAGCCTGCAATTGAATGCCAGAACAGACCTGTTTTCTTTTCTCTTTAGTAAGAGGGAAAACTACACATGGTATTGCTGGAAACAGGCCAAGCAGCGCCAAGTGTGCAGCAGGTAACTGGCAGCAAGGCAGCCGGAGCTCTCACACAGGAGACAACTTTCATGCTCTTTCGGAGCGAGCAAGGATTATGCCAAGCCCTAATGTTCCGTACAAAGGAAATGAAATCACTCAACATATTTTACAGCTCAGGGAAAAACATTGCTTCATTTTTCCTCAAATGAGGTATTTAGCTCTGTTAGCAGAACATTATTAGATTTATTATCATAGCAAGTCCAAGAGAGCTACCTGTTTAACTCTTAATACAGCCGAAGTGCTATTTGGAAGGAGGAAGAGAGAGAACATACAATTGTAGCAGACAGAAATTTTGATAAAGTGCTTGAACAATTCTGACTGCATTGAACTAGTACAGCACATTAGAAGAACACAATTATCTCAATAGTTTGGAAGGAGATGCAAGGTTAGAAAATACCGTTCCAGGTTAGAGACCTGCATATGTTATGCACAGCAAGGTTACTATCCAGAGAAGAGAATAAGGCTACAGCTCCTGCTTCTGACTTAAAAGCAAGCAAAACTGTTCAGGTCCCTAAGTGATTTGGAGTTGTACGCTGTTTTCAAAGGTTGCTCAGGCTCTGAATTTAATATGAATTAAATCCCTAAGTGCACTGCATTCCCTTATCTGTGCTCTGTCTGGTTATGTTTAAATAATGTCCATAGTCCAACATGTATAACTCTTGCTGGGCGATACTCACTCCACCATTTCCATGAATTTCACACTAATCATTTACGGAGTATCACGTAAAACCCAGAAGCATGGTCTGCTCACTGCCACTGCTTGTCTCCATGTCCATCTCTAGAGCTAGGGAGGAGGAAACAAAGGGTTTCCTTGCTGTTCTGCAAGGTATTAAGCAAGGTTCTGTAGCACATTTTTTGGAAACACCTTACAGCACCTGTGAGTGCTGTGACAGGTCCTCACATCACCATAGTAACACTGGAATTCTGTAAGGGACGAGGCTGGCTAAAAAAATCATTTAACAACAGACTACAGCTGAAAATTAGGAGGTGGAGGGGCTGATTCAATGCTCAAGGAACAAAAGGAGAAAAATACAGCACCAACAGGGCCAGGAGTACGTGGCACACACCAGGCACCAGCTGTTAATATCAAAAGTGTTAACCAGAAGAGTCATATTTGATGGTGTGGCCCGCACAACCATCATCACAGCTTCTGATCTCTGCTACCAGCAGGAACTGCTGTGTAGCTGGAAAACAGGGAGCAAAGGAAACCAAAAGCACTCAGCACTATCCAGGCAGCATGAAGAACAGTCCCAATCCCAGCTCCCCAGTGTCCCAGGAAGCCACTTTCTGTCTCCAGGACCAATAAACAGCACCAAATCTCCAGCTCTTTACAGCCCAGTGATACAAAATCACTGCACCTCTTGTGCTAGCATGGTGTGTCAATGCACTTGGTACTGATTTTGCAATTATTTATTTGTGCTCACAGATGTATAAAGATATATACACAGATGCCAAGTCAGAAATGCTCAATATGTAGCATTTAATTTGAGAAACGAAGAGAACAACCCCACTTTTACAAATAGCTGTAAAATTGTGCTAGAGGTCCTTCCCATCTCTAGAGTGTTCTCCAAAAGGCTGAGAGAGCAGATGCTGGGCTGTTAAATGATTTGAAAACCAAACACACAAGCGTGGAGTGGGGGGAAACCCACTCTAATCAAACCCTAAGAATGCGCTTGATGGTTTCCGCAGCCAGGGCATCTTTCTGAGTGACAGACAATTCATCTTTTTCCAGCTCCTATTGCCTAGAGATCAGTCTTTTGCTTGTTTTCTGCTAAACCTACATAAACCAAAGTATTTTCAAGCAGGAAACCAGATGCGATGGGGCCTGCCCCAGCCCATTACAGGGACATGGGGGTTAATTATGATTGATGCCATATCACTCTTCATAAAGCACCCACTTGCCACATCAGGTGTTTTTACTGTCATTTGTGGAATGATGCCGGGGAGATGCCAGCAGTCAAGGTCTGGGGTCAAGGAGAAAGGGACAGAAGCATGAAATAGCCAATTAAGCCTTCCCTCATGCCAGGAGAAAGAAATAGAAACGTGCATTAAGCACAACCCACGTAGTAATTTTTTCCTTGTGAATTTTTCCTTGTGTTTTCATGCTGTCTTTCGCTGCCAGTGTCATCACCTCTCACAGCGATCCAAGCCGGTGGCTGCCAGGGTTAAGCTGTGGCATGAGACGGGCAAAGCTGAAAGGGCCACAGAGCCAGCAGAGGAATGGGAAGCTGGTACAACCACAGCAATAGGTATAAAACCAACACCATTTCAGACACAACTTTGTTGCATCACTAACATTGCTCCTTTTGGGACTATACGCTATTGAAGCATCTTTCATTTCTAATGCATTTCTGACTTTGTAAGAGGAAAATGCTAAGAAATTCATGTCTGTGAATTGGTGTGCAGGCACAGTTGAGCCCATGGTGTTTTCCTCATTCTGTCCAGTCACGGATATAAACATGGTGCACACACACCATGGGAGTGGAGGAACAAAGGTCCTCCCTGGCTTGTTGAGATGGAAGAAATGCCTGAATCTGGTATTTCACCAGAAACACCTCTAATAGGTACACTGTCACATGGCACATGTCATGTGTTCTACTTTTTGCGTACTAATCACAAAAACGGCTTTCAAGCCTTTTACTTTCCTTCTTTTTTTCCTGTTTGACAAGACCAAGTTCAATAACTGCTCCAGTCTGTGGTGTTAGGCAAGTTGTTTCTCTGCTGCCCATTTGGCAGTCTCAGACACATCCAAGACACCAACATGACCTATGCTGGAAACTGGTAGATATGAGAGCAAGAAATGCACTGGTAAGCCAGGGTGAAAAGCCTGAGCACAGCTCCCTGCTTTAACTATTTATGGCTGTGGAGTATTTTTTAATCAGGTATGGCTTCACGTGTGCCAGCAGTAGCTGCCTTCTTAAATGAGTTACATATATGGATCAATAGTAAATGAACTATTATGCTTAGCTTTATCTGTTTTATGAATTAGACTGACTTACTGTATTTTAATGAAAAATCAAGGTGATAAAACTCATAAATGAATAAAAGCAATAGTGTCTGCAGAGCCCAGTATTGAACGAGCTGGCTAATCTTATGTGTGAGGTTATTTATCCTCCATTTCTAGCATCACTTTTTTTTTCCTATTTAAACTAATCAGAGTCCTTTCAGGGAATGAGGTAAAAAGGAGGAGTCCTAAAATTGGTTTGCTCAGGCATCATTGCTGGCTGTGGCTCTTAGCTCAGCGCTGGGCCAGAAGGAGCTATGAGACAGACATTAGAAAATCAGTGAATAAAGAATAAAGCTCACGTCTCAAAGTGCAGCTTATCCACTAACTCATTCTCTAACTTTTCTCCTAACTTTGCAGCCATGGTATTTCTCTGTGGTGAAATGATCAACACTGAAAGGAGGGATCATCTTCAGCTGATCATCTGGGTATGTGTTGGGGGGGGAATAAACAAGTTTCCCATTAGTTGCAGAGAAGTGCACAAATGAATTACCTGCTGTTTTCAGCCAGTCATGAATAATTCAAATTCCCCCGTGTCAGTGGATCTAATTAGTAATCATCCAAACTATTCTTAAATTATCTAGTTTGGAGTTACTTGCATGGCAACGACATTCATTTCCGATAGGATTATTAATCCATTTGCCAGTGTGAGATTGCCAGGGCAGAGGCAGTGGGAAGCCATACCATCAGTTAACGTTATTAATGTTTCTTTAACAATTAACCTACCCAGTGTTCAGGGACAAATAGCATATGTCACGCAGAGAGATATTTTTAAAGCTCTGTGGATATGTGCCATACATCCTGCTGATTCGGCCACCTTGAAATGCAAGGAGCTGTCATTAGCGAAGGCTTGACCCTGAACAAGCAAATTGCATACGAACCAAGAGAAACTAGGAAATAATAGAGTTACCTACATGTCACAGCAATAGCTGAGGTGTGAATACACACCAAAAAGTGACTTTGCAACTCCAAGGCCCACTGGAGTGCTCCTCACTGTTTCCTGCTCAGATAAAAGAGATTTGCATTTTTCCTCCACTGCTGATTTGAAGGCTCTCAAATGTAGCTCATGTCCAAAGCTTACTTGAGAGGTCCCTTTCCACCTCATCTAGCCTGTGGCTCTGCAGTTGGGTTTGTTTGGAAAAGAAAATGTCCGTTCTGCATGCCTTAAAAGATGGAAGAGCTGACATGTCAGGAAGCTGTATGTTTTAACATAATCCAGTAAATAATGAGTGTTTCCAGTGCATTCTCTGTCCACTGGGTACTCACAGTGAAACATCTGCTTTGACACTTCTGTATGCAGTTTGGAGTGAGACTTTTGTTTTGGGTAAATTATTCCTTATCTACTACTGTGGGAGTTTCATACCTAGTTTAGAAACATCTGGCACTGATCCTTGTCAAAGACAGGACATGAAGCTTAGATCACACAAAAATGTGTTTCCAAACTCGCTTATTTTTAAAAGGACTTTTAAAGTAAATTGAGAGTCGATGCCAGCTTGCAAAAAGATAACAGCTTGATGTCCCATAGAGAAGCTCTCGCTCCCAGCCAAGCAGCATTCAGGTCCTAGGCAGCTCACTGCCACAGCCCAACCCCTTGCATAATCCAAAACTGTCACTGATCCAATACTCACACAGTTGAACAGCAGGAGAGACTTGTTTTGGGAGGCTACCAGCACTAATTCCATCACAGGGTGAAGCTCAGGCAGCAAAGGGAATCACTCCAGAGTATCTGCCACCATATATGTGCACATATATGCACTATATGTTGCAAATAAAAACAACCTGTACCTTTCAATTCACCCCATATGATTTTTAAAGCTGTTAACTCATTTTGAAGCAAATCCTGCTTTCTTAGTCACTCTGGAGACTTCATTGGAAATGGATATTTGCAAGAACACTACATAAAATACCTTTAAAATCAGTAAAACCTAACAGTGGAAAGACAAAGGAGAATTGAGCCTTTACCAGCTCAGGACAACCAAGAGAGCTGTCATTAATTAGAATTGCGAATGCTTTCTCATTAGTGCAATATGTTGTGCTGGAACTGGCCATGTGGAAAAGTGCTGCACGATAGAATAGCATGGGAGAGAGCACAGCACAGTTTTTAACAGATAAAAAATAAATAAATAAGTTGGTGCCACCAAAAGAAAGGAATAAAGTTGTAAACATATTTCCCAGACATCAACTAACAGCAGGAGTTTACAGTTTTTCTGCAGTGGCCAAGTATAATAAAATTGATCTGTTGACTATACAGATCCATAAAATAGTTTACACAGAGTTAGAGTTATTGCCAGTTGGATCAGAAACAAAACTCTTCCTCAAGAAAGCAGCCTTGTAAGCATTCTTTTTCCATTGCACATCAAAGCAACTGCTGGATAAGCGAGGGCCAGGTTTCCAGAACCAAGGACTGCAGGATACTCTGCATTTAAAAATTGCTCAAGGACCAAATGTGGGATGATGGATGAGCTGAAGGGGACTGGAAAGCCCATGGACATTCCCCCAACAGAAGTAGATGCACTCCTCTACTTACACCCATCAGTGAATAGTACCTGGCCTCCAAGTCTCGCTGTTCCCAAATGAGCAAGGTCTTCTCCCCACAGTCATGTTATTTGGACAAACCCTACCAAGGCCAAGCTTTCAACATCATCACTCCATGTAATCTGGTTTTACAACTCCATCCCTGTGATGATGGCTGCGCTCCTATCTCCATTGCACATATGAATAGATGACCTGCAGGCAGCTAGGGTAAAGCAAAAACAACCTGAGGCTCCAAAATCCCTGCCTAGCATTCTAACCACTTGAGTAGCCAGTAGGCTACCACAAGCCTCTTTTCCTTAACATTAGTCATACAATTAATAAAGAAAAGCTATATATTAAGTGTGCAAAACCTTAACTCATTATTTCACTGCACAACGTTTGCAAAATCCTCCCCAATGTGCCAGCATTTAGTTGCAAATATGCCAAGGTTAATAGCTATAATGTAAAATCGTTATCTGCAGCAGAGTATTAATTAGGGCTCTCATGCACAATGCATTAACAATTTGCATGCAAAGAGGGTTGCAGCATTTCTCCACAGGACGCCGGGAGGACGGTACAGTCGACAGAGCTGAAAGACTGTGGGAAAAACCTCATGCTGAGCTGCCTGGAGTGGGGCTTTAAGGCAAGTGCCAGATGCTTCATTCCTGCCCTGCGTGCTGGGAAATAAGCAGTTTGTCTGGACATCTCCACATCGCTGGGCAGGCAGAATTGAACTTGTCCTGCAAGAGCCCTGCACACAGCAGGGATGTACCTTAGCATCGGCTGCTTTCACCCAAATGCAGCAGGCACCATTTCGAACCTCCGACACTAAGCTGGCTTTGACATGCACAGGCTGTGTGTTTTTGGAACAACACTTTTAATACAGAAAAGAAGATCTGATATGTTTGTTGCTACTAGTACCAGAGCCAGTCAGCACCCAACACCCTCAGATCAGTAATTTGGCAGAGACCACTTGCACAAGCCACAGAGAAAGACAGAGCACATTTTTCCTGTCATTTTTGCAAATTTTATAACTTTGGAGTGCCTCCCAATCTCCCACACACAGCACTTGAACCTTCTGCCTCACAGGGTAGCTCTAGGACAAAGCTGCAAAACTCTCATGGGGGACATGAAAGCTGTTCAGCTGTAGGTCAGCATCACAGCTCCTGCTCACTTCTACTTTTTGTCCCCACAGACTGGAACAGAGGTGCCAGCTAGGTTTTTAGCTACTCAGTTGCAGTGATGCTGCTTCTTCAAGAACACATTTTTCCATTCAGCTGCTTTCCACATTCAGAATGGGAGCTCTGTTTTTAAGAAGCGACAACACCCAGGCAGATGTCTCAAACAGTGTGACTAGGTCTTTATAGAAGCTCAACAAGGTCAAAAAACCACAAGGGAAAAGCTAGATGGAACACTGCAAGCCCTACACATCTACCTTTTCCTCCTAAGGCAAGCTGATCTCAATTCAAATGGATGATGTAGACCGTCAGGTAGGAGAACACATGCATCTTCCTAACACTATTAAACTCATGGTCTTTGTGTAGGACTGGAAAAGAACCCTAGAGAAGATGATCCTTCAGAAAAAAAACGCAGCCTTCTTTATTTTTAATCCTGGAGAAGAAATCAAGGTCTCTTATCTCAGAAAGCTTTCAACAGAAACAAAGAAGGTTCTAGCAACTTGCACATATGCTTTGCCATCTTAGAGATGAAATACTACAGCTGGGACAGATGGTCAGTATCTGGCTGTGGTGAATCTAAGGCTCTTATTAACGTGATCCATCACCAAGCCAATAGTTAATACATCAGTCTTCCTACAGAGACTGTTATCTTGCTGCCAAACTCCAGAAATAAATGATGGCTGTGTGACTTGCAAATTGCTGGATACGGTCAGTGAGGCAAAAATCAATGGATCCTCTAGAAAATTCCATCTCTAATCAGGTCTGGATTTGATACGAGGACAAAACCTTCTGGTGTTTTTAGGCCAAGCATGAGGGCGATATCTCACATTTGAGCCTTGACAGCAGGTGCAGGGATGCTGGCAAATGGTGCTGACAAAGTTGGGTGCCTCTAAGCTTTGTGCAAGATGCTCATGATTTTTAAGTAGGAATTTGATATACATGTATATACTTGTATATATATTGTATGGGGTTTGTGCACAACGGGGGGAGTCAAGCCATGCCCTATTTCCCAAATACCTAACATTTTTATCAGAGTACTGGGAAGAAAACCCAGATGTATTCTACCCTTAGCAGGTGCTAATATTTATTCAAATGGTTATTCCACCTCTTAATCATCACCAGAGCTCTTTCTCCTTTCCAGCAGTGCCTCAATGGACAAAAAGTATGGGTGAGGCTTCAGCCAGGGCTCAGCTGGCTGTGGGCTGAGATTCCTGCCCAGGAGGGCTGACAAGAAACCAGGAAAAATAAATCTCTGCTTGGAGATGCCTGCCTAGCTCTCCTAGCAATGCTCCCCCACGGACATCTTTTGACTTTTTAAGGATTTGTTTTATTTTTCATTCAATAACGAGGATGCAGATGTCCCGCGTTTCAAAGTATTCCCATTCACTTCTCTTGCGCTCTGTTTTTTCTTTTGTTTCCAGCACTTTCAGAGCAGGGCAAGCACTTGATACGCTGAAGGTTCACATCCTTGAACCCCAGGAAAAGGAAAACACATCCTTCCAACACTGCTCCTCCCTCTTAAAAACAAAGCCTTGTTTCTTTTCCTCTTTGGGCTGTGACCTCCTACTGTACCCTCCATCACCCCTCTGGTTTCATGCATTAGTTGGCGTTCCTCAATTTCAAGGTCTCCAAGGCATCTTTGATCCTTACAGCCTCCTCCTGCCACGTACTTCCCTCGCCATCCAAAAATGCAGCAAAGATGAAAGGAGTGGAGATGAAAGAGCAGCAGAGAGCTTGATCCCCAAGAAAAGGTGGGGCTCAGCAAAAGCATCAGAGCGCAGCCACCACTGCAGACACAAACTGTAAACCTAGTTGGCTCCCACCAAGAAGCCACAGGGAGGGGGCACAGCAACAGAGCTCTGCTGGCCAGTGCTGTGAATTGTGGATTTGGGGCAAATTGCAGGAGAAGAAGAATACAAAGAACTACAGCACCTTTGCAGCCAAAATGCCTGATCCTGAAAAGTGCAAATTGCCAGACTCTGCTGAAACCCACAAGCATCTTTCAATTTTCATGAGCTAAAAGACTCCTGTCTGAGGCCAAATGAAGCCCAAAATACACTAACCCCACAAACACACTGAAGGTATTCTGGCCAAACAAAGGTCTCAGGTTCGTCTCAAGCACCGTGCCAGCGCATTGCACAGGGAAAAGCCAGCAGGAAAAGGCAGAGCTATGGCCACTGTACCATGATGTGTCACAGGCACGTTGAGGACTGCAACCAATCAAATGATTTCTACTGCCCTCAAAACAGTTTTCCCAAAGTTCCCCCAACAGCAATGAAAATGTCTGAAAATTCAGTCAGAGTTCACTGAAGTATGTAATACTTAACACTTTTTAAGACAAAAGATTTTAGCAGTAGAAGTCTCAAATCTAAATAAAAGGCCTTCCTTTCACTAGTCACTGCCAGAAGCTCTGTCATTTTTTTTAATTCAGCCATCATGATAGATTGCTTGAATATACTCATTTTTATACTCGGAATCTATTCTCTACACAAAATTCTGCTCTCATTTCTACCCACAATGACTTGAAATAATGGAGTCACCTCATTTATCTCAGTAAGTTTAGAGTTGTCTGGCTAATCTTTTGAATCAGAGCTAGTGGAGCTAGCTGGAGTATTTTCTCTAAACCAGGATTTTTTGTAAGCAATTAAATATACAAATTACAGACTTCTTTTTAATGACCTGCAACGCTACCATATTTGTTGTACCTTGGGCTTTTGGCTGCTCAAGAGTAAGCCCTTCTGGTGACAAAAATATTTTAATAATTGAGTAAAGTTATCAACAACAGCAAATTCAAAATCTCACAAATTTCCGACAAATTCAAGCAATAACCGGAGACAACCTACTTACCTATATAAAATGCCACACTCTAATTTAAAACATCTCCCCTTCCCAGTCTGTGTTTAGAAGCCTTATTACATGTTACCTATGACTGCAGCATTTCATCAAGACAAAACTTCAGATCTTCCCAGCTTTACAATAAAAAGAAAAGAAGGGAACAGAAACCCCAGGAAGTCCTGAAGCAGAGAACAGTGTGATTCAATATTGAGTCCCCAGTGGCTACTTGATTCTGTACCTATATACCAACCCCATGACCCATTGCAAATGCATCCCAGATTTACAGAATACTTTTCAAGAACTTTTCTTTTTTTTTTTTTTTTTTTTTAAGAATATTATCCTGTTCTATATTTGTTTTTTAATGCGTGGATTCCTACAATGAACGTAGGAAAATTCCTCCAGCACACCCATGGAGCACTCATAAAGCTAGAGAGGAGCTTTCCTGGAAGGAGCTGATCCATCAGAGCAGCCCTCTGAACTCTGTCTGAGCTTTGCAAAACTACCTGGGTCAATGATAATTATTTTCAAAGTAAATTATATTCTCTGTCATATCATATCTCAATTAACCAAGCAGTCATCTCCTGTCTGGCTAAGTCCCTGAGTAGGCAGTTTGTTATCTGCTGCTGTGAGATGAGATAGATACCCATACAGCTCTGAGAAACGTTCTATTTTCTATATCCACCCAATCCACTTCAAAGGCAACAAATGGTCAACAGTTTGCTAGTCTATTGTTACCTATAGCCTTTCTCTCTTCATTACCTGATTATCACAGGGATTCTGCCTTCCTTCTGGGAGCAGTCCCATTTATATGTCTGTCCATAATTTTTCTAAGTGTGAGCATCATGCACCAACTTAGGGATGCAATCCCCCATGGGTCCCTGTCATGATTAATCAACAGAGGCAAGAGAAGGCAGAGCTTAAGTCTCTGCTGCATAAAAAGCAACCCTAGCACAAAAGAGTGCCTCCCCATCTCAGTGACCTAAACTTACCCTGCCATGAGACTAGCTTCTCTGAACACATCATGTCTGCTTCAGCAGTCTTGCACCTCTTTCTACTCTGACTGTCACCTGGCTTTTGGAGATCAGAGCTTTTAAGATCGAAATGTTTATAACCAACCTATAACACAAAACAGTCAGACAGTGTCATTCTTCCTCTGCTTGTAAACAGCCTCAATGATAGCAAAAAAAAAGCTAACAAATGGTAAACTTTCATAAATACTTTTGATCTCACTGGCTTCATAAATCTTTCACACATTGGACAGTCAGCCTAACAGGACACAGAAATTTTGCTCTTAGTGCCATAAATCTTTCTCACGTTCTTTCTATGGCCATAATAATAGAAATTTATTGTTGCTTTCGTTTCCTCCCATATTCAGAGTAATTAATCTCGATGTGTTGCTGTGTACGTTTAGAGACAGTACATTTTGTGTCTGCCCATTTGTATTTTTTTCAACAGCGAGTCCCATCTGAGTTAATATATTGTGTTATATTATATATAACCACTGACCATAACTCAGATAGAACACAACACATTTTCATTTTGTTGTCCCATTATTTTTTCAGTAAGTCGATACGATATGAGGTGAAGCGTGCCTGGCTCAGCACTTATTGATCTGTCTGTTTGCTCATTGCTTACATCAAAACACCACTTGTCAGCTCTGGCTCTGTTATGATTATCTTATCATGCAGGAAATGACAGCCTCAAAGACTAAATGCTAGTCACCATCCAAGGTCAGGTGATAGCAAAAGCCAGCCTGAAGGGTTTTCAGCAGGGCTGAGATCAGTAACCAGCACCTTAGTAGGGGTGCTTCTAAATTGGGAAGACTGATTCAACAATGACAGAAATCCTATGGACCATAACTGATAGGCTGCCTTCATTTTTTGGTAAAGAAGGGAGCTCAGAGTACACCACAAGCTCATCCATCTCGCTACAAGCAATGTTGACCTTAGGGAAGATTTCAGTGGAGCAGAGGTGTACATTAGTTTGGACTTTTTTTTCCTCAATAAATGCCCTGCACATTGGAAAGCCATAATCTCCCTTGTTGTTGAGGACATTTGGCCAGTAGTCTGACAATACAGCATATCAGTATCACTTTGGACCAAGACCAAATGTCCAACATTATGCCACCTCTGGCAAAGTGGCTGCACGATCCAAGATAGTGCTTGGAGTCCATCCATCTTGCCCTTAACTCATATGATGCCTCTTCAGCAACAAAATCCACTGCACCCCCTCCTCTTCCCTTCATGTTTCTGAATGATCTGTTCTCCTTCTCTCTTCTGCTCTTAAGTTGTTAAAGAGCTTTGAAAAATATGTTTGGAGAGGCAGCTCTGCTCTTTCAGGGAATGCAGCAAGGCAGAGCCTGAATAAATGAATTTGATTAGTGAACCCCTGCTTAAAGGATCAATCACTTTGCCTTTGGAAATAGGAGTCCTGGAGAGACATATGCCAACAGCCAACGTGTTGATGTGTTTTGGAATTTGTCAGCATGGGGGAAGACAGGGCTGTGAGTGACAGCAGGACCTTGTTGAGGTGTGGGTCATGCTGCCTCAAAAACGTGGGCAGAAAAGATCAAGATTTATAGCTGGATTACTGATCAAATGAAAAAATATAGCAGTTCAGCCCAAGAACAGCAAAGGGTCACTAGCATCCTCCAGCGTTCCATTTTTTCTACTGCATAGAGGTTGCAGCTTTAAGCAAGCAACTTTCCAATGCTTGTCTGTGTATATAGAGATGAGCTTTTGGTGCAAGAACCTTGTCTCTCTAGGTTTTATAGTCTTTGCAGAGAGAAGACCTCACCTACAAGGTTTTTAGAGCAAGAAGCCACAGTATCCCCTGCCACAGAGGTACTCTTGGGTGCTGTGGCTAAGGCTGGCTGCCTTATTCCCCAAATCCAGGCATTCCACAACACACCACATGAAAGCAGTGCATGCCATCCATGGTATACTTCTTATAGAAAAGGCTACAGACAAGGTTGTGCTGCTCCTTGTTCTGAACCTAAAAGTACCTAAATTTTCTTAAAGTTCTTCACAAATCTCAGAGTATTGGACATACTTTTTTGCTTGTTTGTTTGTACCAGGATGAAAAATGCAAGGCTCTTAAGAAGAGCTGTGCTTTGGATTCACCACTTGCCAAGCAGTACTTTCAGGGCTGCAAGGATAGCTGATCACTCATTACTAATGCACTGATGCAATTATACCAGGAACTTTAAGTACTTTTAAGTTTTGCTGTCTTTTCTGGTCTGTAAGGAAGCAGCTACATGACTGGCTTCAAAAGCAGCATCAGCTGTACCCCCTTAGTCAAAGGGCTGGCAAACAGCAGCACAGAGAAGAGAATTTCTTAAACTGACTCCCTTGCCAAAGACAAATATCGTTACCTCTCATCACATTTTTTTAAGCATCTCAGGAGATATAAGTACATATTAACCGCAAGGGAGCACTGCAAGTCTGTTCTGGATCCTGTATTTTTGCCTTGCCATCCTCTCTCCTGCAATACAGTACGCATACTGCAGAGGTTTCCCACTATAGCACACACTTGTGTGTCGGAACTGTGAAAGAACTGTCATGGTTACATTACTTTTCTCCCACTCCAGGACACAAGTCATGTGAGGTTTCTTACTGGGGAACCCAAATTTGCTGCAACCTCTCATAAATTGCAGGGAAATACTGTACTTTTACTGAGCAGGAGTACCCCCTTCTCCAAAAGCATCAGTCTTCATCCCTCAATATAAGTCTGAATCATGATTAATGAAAATTTAGGTATCTACATTTGAAACCTGTTCTTCCAGCCTGTAGTCAGTTGTGCATAGAGACTCATTTAAGGAAAAAGAAGAGCAGCTCCTCTCCTTTTGCCTGTCCTCCTCCAGTGCCAGCACCCACAGAGTCAACAGTCACAGTCAGAAACCTTTGGGGCAGGCAAGATCTCTTTTTTCTTTGTCAGGAATCCTCTTTTCATGGAGACACATGCCTGTTTCTGTCTCTTTAGCAGCTGCTGAACTAGTAGAAGAGTGCCAAAAATGCAGTGCTGTGTTCTCCCTAGACTCCTGGCCCTAGGACAAGCCCAGAGCTGCCCACGTGTTTTCTCTTGCTGTCAAAATCCCAGTGGTTTTCTTCCTCCACTTGATGTTTGTGGCAAGATGGCATTGCTATTAACTGCAGCAAGTGAGGCTAGAGCAATCTTTTTATTCCTTTTTCCCTCACATGCATAGGCTTTTGGAAGAAGAAAAGAATTATTCCCATCATGATGCTCCTTTTCATTTCTAAGATTTACTGACATTTACTTTGGAATCGAGCAATCATTTTCACTCAGCGGTCGATTTAATGCTGGTGGGAGTTAAGCGCCAGACAGGAGCCTGTGCCAGTGCCTCGGCTACCATGCCATATTTAAAGGGCATGATATTGATGGCTGGGAATGACTCCTCAGCACACATCTGCTCACCAAGGTTCAAGTGGTTGAAGAAGAGAAGATCAAGGATTTTGCCCAGCAGGAGGCAGGGAGCTAAAAGAACACGCTCTCATTCCTTTACATGGTGCCTGTGCTGTCCCCACAAACCCAAACCCACAGCTTCAAGCAGGGACACACTGCACCTTGCAGTCTCCCATATTGCCCCAAATTCTTTTCACCCAGCATACCTGCTAGCTAAACGCACTATGCTGTGTATTTGGAGACATGGTGGTCTTTGACTGACATTGCTCAAAGACACAGCAAGGGAGCAAGCAAGCCACAGAGCAGGAGTAAATGCTCACAGGTGCTGTGCAAGTCACTGGAGGCCAAGCCACAAACAGGACAGACACAAGCTCGCAGCTCTCACCATTCAATTCCCTTTAAACAACTCTGTGCTCCAGGAATATAAGGCAGAGTGAAAGATGCAGGTGAGAAATGCATACTCTGGTAGTGCCCCAGTCAGGGCATTTCATTTAGCAAACTCTTTCCATCTCTCTACTGTGTTTATACTCAAGTGGAAAGTTATGCAGCATATATATTTTTTTTTCCAAGTATTAACGGTGACTAATATTGATCTAATGAAGTGGAACTTCTTGTTATTTCAACCTCGTTCATTATTATATCACCACAGCTAGGAAGCAGAATGGATTGTGAGTGCCCTATCTTAAAGACCCAACAGCTAAAGGCCACTGTAGGGAAAAATTAAAAAGATCTTTAGTGTAATTAGATTGCGTTGTCTTTATAAGAGAGGCCAGGGAAGGCTTTTTTCCCAAGGTCAGACAATTGAAAATTAAGAGCACTCCTGTTATGGCAAGGTTGCTCAATGGAAGCAGCACAGAAAGGCAGTGGCCAACCACCCCATTGGAGTCTTATCAAGGCGATGGAAATGAGCAGAGAAGGTGACAACCGCTCCACAGCACCAGGACATTACCCGTTATCAAATGATTCCTTGTCTAGCTCCAAGGCTTTGGAGGCATGAGGGAGATCAAGAGATAATGGCAAGATTCACCAGCATGTACGCAAAGTAAGATGCCAAGCAGCACAACACAGCAGGGTAACAAACTTCTGTGCACACTACCACACAACTTTTGTCAACTCATATCTATCAAAGAACTAGAGAGTTTTCTATGGTAAGAGTAATGGTTGGAGCTGGATCTACCTGATGGCTTGGGGATGCAGAGCAGAAGTACCGAGGGGGCCTCCATTCAAGTTACACCAGGCTGGGAGCTATGCAGCCAACAATTTCCTCGATCTTCTTCCAGCAAAGGAAAGGGATTCAAAACAGTTTTAAACTAACTCATTTCTGGTTGTGCAGTGTCAAGAGCCAAGAACTCAGCAGTCCAGATAAATGCAGACCCAAATTACTTTTTGTAACATGCTTATAAAGAGGAACTGAAGAGCATTTCCATGCTCTGCACGGTTTGTATTACCGGTGGTTTGTGTTTGTTTTTTTATGTAATTCAATATGCTACAGCTAAATCTGATGAGGAAACAACGCACTCATGTCCCCAAAGGATCATTTTCATGTGTTTTCCTGATTTATAAGTATTTAAGTTCTCTTTCACATGCTGAATTTCTGACTGCAACCTTTCAAAATCCAAGTTCCAGCCCGTATGCCAGGCACTTGGTTGCTGATAGCAGCGACTCATAGCCCTTCCCTCACGTGCTCCTGCCCTTAGAGCACAACCCACCTGCAGTATACAGATCACTGTGTTTTACTTATATGCACTCTGTTTTCCTACCACGTCTCTCTTTAAACACCTTAACTTCTGCTTTTGAGTTTCATGTTTTCCAGAGATCTTTTTCCTTTGAGAAATAGGAAACCTCTGACTTCAGGCTCACCAGTGCTGGCCTTACAAGTACCAACAGCAATCCCCTGCTGCAGTTGGCAGAAAGCACAGGCAGCATCCTTTACACCTACTTATCTTCTGTTATCCAGAAAGACGTTTTTCACCCACAAAACCGTGAGGAGCTGTCAGTAGTAAGTTGCTCCCACAGTCTGGTGTTTCCATCCCCTGGGATGATGCGAAGGAAAGGTGCTAATGATGCGATACCCATTTTGCAGCTGCAGTATGCTTCTAGGGGAAGGTAATCTAATTGGTACCTCATTACTGGAGCACTTTAACAGCAAAATCAGTGACAGGAACGTGGTGAGCACTGAAGCGCTTGGTCACTCGGAGAGAGATTATATGAGCTGTGGTAGCTGCACTCATTGCTCTGAACTCTGAAACAATTACATAGAGGTAAAATCAGAAAGAGAGAGATTACTGAATAAAGCTTAGATCCCAGAAAAGCTTAATTTCCACCTTTATTTCTCACCTTTTGGGGAGGGATGTACTTTTGAAAGCCACAGTTCAAGGCCTGTGGTCCCAATGCCTTACACCTCAAAATCCTGGGAAGCTGGCATGGGCTGAGGAACTTCCACTAAAAAGAACTTTGCATGTGAATGGTGCAGCTGCACAGGTGTGCCAGCCATCAAGAGCCTGCTGACATCCTTCGGGGTTTTATCCTTTGGCTTTGTCTCTGTGATGAGGGCACCTCCAGCCACCAAGGCAATCAGAAACCACAACAGAGCTGATAGAGTGCAGCTGAGTCTTCATTTGAATACTCACAAGGGAAAGGAAAAAAAAAGAAAACGGTCTTTTATTCAGCTCATTCCTCCTATTATTCTTCTTTGCACATGCTGCGTTTGTTTTTGTCATTAGGTTTCCAGTGTCCCTAATAAGATATTAATGAGATGCTAATTCAACATGCAAATTACAGGAGATTGGCATGGAAAAGTTGCTATATTTAGAGTGAGAGCTGGATTTTAATGGCTGTCTTCACCCATCTTGTGCCTTTTGTCAATTGCTTCCTTACTCTGGTGAGCAGGCTTGCATCCCTGAAGCGTCTAAGTGACCTTGAAGGTAAGGAGGAATGACAAAAATTCTAGACCAGAGTTTAAAAACAAAAAAAAAAAACAGGTTCCAATGACAATGCCAAACGGAAATAGTGACAGAGGGCCTTAACTAACATTTTAAAAACAAACAAACAAACTTTGAACCTCTGACTAGGAGCAACAGCAAGGTGAGATAATGACCCTTGAGAAATGAAATGCTTGTAGCAACACTGCAGAGTTCAACAGTGACACCAGGATCACTGCAAGCGTACCAGTGCTTTGGTTCTTTAACACAAATGACATTGGAAATATCACTCTAAGGAAGTAAGCCAGCAGTGCCCTCATCCTAATTGAAGGCTGCTAAATTCTCATTTTGGGACTCTCTGTTCCTATCACTTTCACTCTTCTGTGATATAGAGCTCTCCCACTGCCAGTACAAAAGAGCATCTTCCTGCATCAGGCTCAAGCCTGATGACAAGCCATGCCAGAGCTCAAGACTTCTATTTTGTTAGCTGGAAACTGAGAATAAGGATGCAGACTTCTATTTATAAATGTTACAGCACAGCTGACTGCAAATAGGGATTTTTAACAACAGCAACTTTGAAGCTGTTCAAGAGTAAAAGAAGACATAGGAAAAAAACATGCCCTTTCTTACAAGAAGCTGTTAGTGAGAGCCCTCCCCCAGAGGTTATCATGAGAGCGTTGGTTCAGGTTTGTTTCCTGCACTCATGATGAAGGTCAGACCTGACAGGGTCACTATGTTCCACTGCATTTTTTAAGGTCAACTTTCAGCGTGCCTTGAAGATGCATATTTCTGCTTCTGTCACACCAAGGACCAAGTCATGAATACACCAACCTCAGGATGTTTTTGAGAAGAAATGCACTTTTTATTCTTACTGTTGAAAAGCAGCAAGCTTGCAGTCTTGCTCACTGTCTCTGTGCTATCATGCGCACACCAGATGCCCCTGACTTCATTACAGTGCCCAGCCAATCCCTGTCAACAGCCACTGCCCTGGTTACTCACAGCAACCCATTTTTGTGAATTGCAAGAGCTTAAAAGATTCTTTTTCAATCTGTAAGGAGATGCTCACCCACAGGGTCTGAATTACTAATTTACCAGTACCCTAAATTGGACCCCATGGTCATGGAAACTAGCTGTAGCCTTGGACTGCATGTTCGCTTGAGCAGGCATTGACTCAGTGTTTGCAGGCTGCCTCGTTTACCAGGCTTCTGTCCCACAGACTCTGTATTTTTAGATACAAGTCTGAATTTCTGGCTGGACATTTACTTGCAGACAGATGTCCCTATGTCTCCAATGTTTCAATCATTTGCATCAGCTGAAAAACTGGCTCCTATTTTATGGATTTTTTTTTTTTTTCCTCCAAATCAGTCTCCAGACTAAAATGCTACTGAAATCTCAGCAGACTTCTCCCTCCCCCAAGTGGTTTCAGCTGCTTTTATTGCTCTGAGGCACCAGACAGTTTTGTTAATAACGGTAAATCCTTTTAGCCCCTGGTTAGCACAGGTTGTGCTGTGATTGACAAGGTAATAAAAGTGTTAATGAGAGAAACTGGCACAGTCAGAGATCAATAGTTGCCAATAAGAAAAACAATTCTGATACTTAATTTTGTAGAATTCCCCCAAAGCGGTTGAAAATACATCACAATCAGTCTATTTTATTGTTTAATAGATGTTCTCTCCCTGGTGCACTCAGATAGAGATCAAATTAACTAGAGATTGAGCAAAACGGCAAAGAAGGGATGATGATCTTCGTTCCTCCAAAGTTTGCAGGACTTGTGGGACATGGAGCTTTGAGGCAAAGTCATTTCTGGAAGAAGTGTGCTTGGGCTACCTTCCCCAGCCACGTGATCTTCAGAAATCACTCCTCCTTTGTGCATATTTTTCCTGCAGATGGAAACAGCCAGGGCAGTGGCTGTTGACAGGGATTGGCTGGGCACTGTAACGAAGTCAGGGGCATCTGGTGTGCACATGGTAGCACAGAGACAGTGAGCAAGATAGCAGGCTTGCTGCTTGTGCTTTTCAACAGTAAGAATAAAAAGTAATAAAATAATAAAAAGGGCAAGTAATACATGAGGCTGGCTGTAGTGCCAGCAGTAACGGCTACATTGTAGTCTTAAGACCAACCATGAGCAAAAATGGACTGTGCTGACCCAAGCGCAAAGCTGCAGGGACATTGAAGGAGCTAGAGCAAATGATATTCCAAAACAAACAAACAAGAAAAAAAAAAAACCAAAAAAAAAAAAAAGAAAAAAAAAAAGAAAACCAACAGCAGAAAAGACAGTTTTAAAATTAGAGATAATCTGAGTTTCTGAAAGCTATTCAAGGGGGTAAAAGCAGACGAAGTGCACATAACTGATCGAAACAGATTAACATTAGCTGCTTGCTAAGAGACTCCCGCACACATGGCACAAACCTGGGTGGCCCAAAACACCCCATAATACCCGAAATCTCCGCTCACAAATTTGAAAGCGGATGCATATAAAAGCCTAATCCCATTTTCTCTCAAAGGGTGGTCAGGCACTGGAATGGCTGCCCGGGGAGGTGGTGGAGTTGCCGTCTCTGGCAGTGTTCAAGAGGCGCCTGGATGAGGAGCTACGAGAGATGGTTTAGTAGCTTGTGGCACTGATAGGAATGGGAGGGTGGTTGGACTAGATGACCTTGCAGGTCATTTCCAACCTTGTGATTCTGTGATTCTGTGATTTCAAGGGCAACCGTTAAATATAAAATTTGCTGGCTATAGGAAGCACTGCCAAACTGGAAATGAAATGAGAGGGGAAAAACAATTTCAAGAAGGGCATGGATAGGCTACAAGTCAAATGAAAGAGACACTGCTATAATTCATGACAATTTGGAGAAGGGGAGTGTGACTAAACCTTGACAACCTTTACAAAGGTTGTATTGACTATGAACACATTTTCCAGAGACATGTTAGACAATGCAGAAATGGTAAGGCTATTGGAACAGCCAACAGGTGACAGCTTGTGCAGTCCCACTGGTGCACAGGGTATCCTAGCAAAGCGTAACACCGAAGAATGCCTCTCAAAGAGGGCTGTGCTTATGAAGTGTGAGCTGTGAAACCTGTTTTTTCCAGAGCAAGGCAAAAATCTCTAGCTCCAGTTCTGACAACAATAATTTCTGGTGCACTTATATTATTACCTGACAGAAATTTTTCATTTCTACTCATGCAGTATGAGAGGTTCATTGCATCTTGTTGAATTGAAGGACACAGAAGATGCTGGCATGGGTGGAACTTAGGACTCTCTATAAGGCCAGCAAGTCACCAAAACTGGTGGCAAAGATTCACTTGATTTGGAAAAAAAAACAACAAAACAGAGCCTGGGCAGCAGAAAAGGTCCTTGAAAGTCTCTCCATCCATCATTTTCATACCTAGGAATAATATCTAGGGCTTAATGCAGACTTATCTAGTATTACATCTCACAGATCTCCGAGTTACCCGAGGTAAGAACTGATACAAATACAAATTTAAGCAAATACAGCTACAGAAGATTCAAAAAAGAGTTGCTAGATCCAAACCTGTTCTTCTTATCCCTCCCATCCCACAGCATAATTAAACAAATATTCCTGCTTGTAAAGAGAATAATTGGAATCAAAGAGCATGAAGGGAGAGATCAGCATGAAAGGATACCCAGACGACACAGAGGAGTTTGCCTTATTCCTTTGGCTTTATCCTCTTTTTTCACCCTGCCTGTATCAGTGTGGTGCTAAAACCTTGTATTGTCTGTCTGCATTATTATTAATGGCAACTGGTACCCCAGAGGTCAGGGTGGCACTGCAGCTTGCCATTCACTTTAATTATTGATGCACATCACCAGCTTGAGAAAAAAGAAGAGATAAGATGAGGATTACTGAATCCCATCTCATAGTGCCTGTTATCATACATGCTACCTCCAGATCAGTTCCTATCAGCCTTTCTCAGCTCACTGCAACGAGGAGGAAGATTCCCCTTTATAATTAATTTTGCCCCCATCCTCATACATTTGACCAAAGCAACTGAGCATCACCCCAAAGCCTGTATGTGCCCAGGTAAAGGGGTTGTGGCTACAACAATATTTAGCCCGTTAGATAGCTACATATGCAAGTATTTAACCTTTCAGATACATCAATATTTGTGTGCCTGCAGGAGCTGCTGTATTTCAGGACTTTGACAGAGACAGCTCACATAAAAATGGCTCAGTCCCCTCCGCTGGGACCAGATTCTAAAGGGAATTTAAAGGATGTAGACAAAGTAGGCCTCCAACATTCCCTGATAAAACTCAATGTTTGCTGCCTTTAACCTGGTCTGAACAGTGAAATGAGCAAAATAGAGGGGGAAAGAAGAAGTGGGAACAATGGCTTTTCTAATCCATGGAGAAGATGATTAAGATCACAAGCACAGTAAAATATTTTTTCCCAGCAGAGTCCTCCCAAACCAAAGAGAGAGCTCTCACGTGCCATATTCAAAGGAAGAGAGAATTGCCAGGTAGACAAAAATGAACAGATTCTCTGCATCTGCAAAGTCCCCTCCAAACAGTGGGCATTGCCACAAAAATAATATTAACGTACTATTTATGGAAATGTATGCAAAAACTAAACAACAGAAGCTATCCATCTGCACCCATGCTAATTTTAAATGGCAGCTCATAAAAAAAAAAAGGTAGCATTTTATCTATCTTGTCATTTACAAGCCCTGTAACTCAGCTCTTGAGTTACAACAGATTGCAAGCTCCCAAACGTAATTTGACGTGTTTGTCGGTGATAAAACAAGATTAGGAGAAAGAAAGGTTTGAATAAAGCTTTCTGTGGGGAACACTGCCCAAGCAACTATATGGTTTTACCCCATTTTCATGCGAGGCACGTGTACCTTGTTAGCATTTCTTTTAATACTTCCAATTACGATCAAGAGGCAGGTAGGCCCACCACATGAGTTAAAGAAAAGGTCTTTGTCAAATCCCTTTCTGTAGTGAAGCAATTAAATATATATATATATCTCCAAACACTTTGCTCCCCTTTCAAAGCACGACGATTACCTCTTACAGATGCAATGACAAGAGGCGCCTTTGGCAATCCCACGGTCCCCTTCTCCTTCTGAAAACTGGCACAACGAGGGGGAAAAAAAAGCCCAGAAGCCTTTTTTAGCCTCCTTATTTTTCTTTGTCACATCATTAAAGGTTCAGTGAATCTCCAATTAAATTTCCCTGGCTGCTGTCACCATTTTGATTGATGAGTGTCCTTGGATCAACCTCAGCAGGGCATGTTGTTGCAACAAGCCCCCTTCCCCCTCACCATCCAATATCAGCCCCTTGTCGTCATTACCTTCGCATGTCAGTTCATTTACTACAAAAATAGTGTCACCAACTAATAGGGGCAATAGAAAAACATTTGTAACAAATAAGGGAAAACTCCAATAAATCAAGTTATGCTTCATTTTGAAACTCATGGAGAAAAAGTATCTCTCCATCATGCTTGCTCATAACTTGCCCTCTGAAATACTTTTCCTGTCCACATATGAGACACACACAAAAATACTCAACTACTGAATGAATGAGCAAGGCAGGACCTGGTGCAGTTTTTACAGTTTGGGATTTTCTTCATTTTGAATCAAGGAAGCCCACAACAATCTGAGCACTTGAGTAACTTCAAGTCCTTGATACACTGACAATATTTAGGTTACAGAAGGTAGGAGTTTGCCTCCTGTTTGTTCAGCATGTCATGGACCGTGCACTGAGTCTGATGGACATGCTTAGTCCCTGCAGTAACTTACCACATAAAAATCCCTCTATGCACCAACAACAGTATTCCCATGGAACAACACACAACCATTGCTGCAACCCTCCTTTTCCTTTTTTTCATCTGATGATCACTAAAGCACGGAAACATCTCTGGATGCTCAGTGACTGACAACCCAGCAGGGCAGATTACCCTTCAAGAACAAACTGGGAAAATCAAAATAGCCTTGCTAGATTATTTGCAAATGAAACCTTATTGCAAGCGCACTGCAACACACCGTCACCCCCATCATAGCAACAGCTCCTGGTACAGGATGAGGTTGGCACACGATGCCCTGAAGTTATTAGACAACTGCAGCCTCTGTTTGTATGAATGTATTTTGTATTTGCATGAATGTACCATTTGCTAGAGGTTTTTCCCACTACAGAAAGAGGTAGAGGTATGTGTAATATGTGGGACAATCATACTCAAAGTCCAGACCACTCTTTTCCTCTCAGTTGCAAGAGCTCCATCAATGTAGGTTGATCTGAAGGTAATGCCTACTATTTGTTTGCATAGAAACTACAACAGATGCAAAGAGCACAATAACACTATTTGATAAAGCAAATTCTCAGCTACAAAATGCTATTTTTCAACATGGTCACCACCATTGGCTGTTCATTTGTGCCAGCAATGAACAAGAAAGAGCCTGCATGCTACACTCGTGCACAAGTGCCATCTAGAATATGCCTTGTCTAACATGTAGTTGTCAGTACTGCTGAAATGCCCCATCCAGTGCCTCGCCTGCGCTCACATCCACTAGTTGGTCCCCATTAATGCTGATGGTTGTCACTATTACTGCATGGAGGAATTCAATCACGCATCTTTGCTCAATATGCACTTCCACATCAGACACCATTTTGTCATACTGCCCCCCTGCTACACAGCAACAAAACGTAATAGAATACTGATGAGAAGGTTCAACCTCTCCTGCCATACCACCACCATCCACTTCTGACACCATCAGCCCACATCACAAAATAGAAGGCACTTCTTTCAAAGCAACCCTTCTATATGAAGGGAGACAGCAAACCTCATAAGGGGTGAAACAAGCTTTTTCTTTAGGGGGATGTTTTAAAGATTATTTAAGCAACTAAAATGCTTCCTTGCTATGGGAATCAAGAGAATGAGTGCCCTTAAATCCCAGGGATCCTTGATTCGTCAATCCAACAGTGCATACGCTCTGTTTCTTTGTATCTGCTTGTAACTGACTTGAGCTGAGGCACCCAGGAGCAGCAGAACGGTGGGTTCACACAGGGCAGCTGCTGCTTTCCAAGCAGAGGACAAAGGTTTGCTAAGGCCAATTCGAAGCACCGCACACTCCAATTTGCACTGATTTATTATGCAATTAGCAGTGGGTGCAGCTCAATGCACTGTCCATGAGAGCAAGTACTGGCACATCTCAGTACTTAAAGCTGACTTCATACTCAGGTACTTAAATAACCACCCAGATTTCAGGAAGAATTTTGTTCAAAAATTAAGATATAGTTTGGAGATTCTTGGTGCTGAAAGTCTTCACCAAAACCCACAAAGAACCAAAATTTTTAAATTGATGACTTACACTCAGCGTTGTCACACTGGATGCCACACAGGCACAGAACGTAGACATATGGACTTAACTTACTGTAAAGCCACAGCACAAATGCTTACTATGAAATGTAAAAGCACAGACAAATGAGAGATGGGGATTCCTGGGAGAAATCAAAGCCATATTGCTACTATGCAAACCAGGCGCGCCTGGGGAAGGTTTTCAACGCATATGCACAAACCCGCGATAAATGTTAGACACGCAAAAGCTTAGGTGGATTGTGAACAGCAACTTCCTATAAACACGCAGTGTTCACCAGGTGGCAAAACAAAACAACAACGCGCTCTTCACCGCCCTACTTTCTCTGCAACTTGCTTTTATTCAGTGGAAATCCGAAAACTCTCAATTCCCGGACCCCTTGCAATGTGGATCAGAAAAATGAGTCACCCTCTGCGCTTTTATTGAGTATTTGTTCCAGTAGCTGCTGCTCGTTGACTGGATAAAGAGAGGCAGGGCCAGACAATTACTGTGTTTGGTTGTTATTCAGATGGCTATTCTGACATCAGGGAGCACGCCTCTGCTCTGATGGCCCATTCAGTGTGCCCGCAAGGCAGCTTCCCTTCCTTTTGCCACGCATAACAGTAGGGCTATTATTTAAAACCTCTAATTGAGCAAATAGTTTTACAGGGTAGAATCACTCCCCTTTGTCTAGAAAGATTATTCCCAGACTTCATAGAAATTCGGGTAAAACATAGGCACACGGAAAGGAAAGCCTGAAGTTACATCTGGCAGGAAGCGTCCAGAGGAGAAAAAAAAAAATAATAATAATAATAAAAAAAAGAGCCGCTCACTGATAGAGACAGAACATGGCGTTCCTGGCATGAGGAGAAACTGTATGGCAGCAGAGATTGAACGTTCCCACCAGTCTTCCACTTCACGCTGTTGCTGTGTGACAGATGGCAGCAGAGGGGCACCTGACGCAATGGCGTCTGATGTGGAAGTGCACGTGCAGCAAAGGGGTGGCACTGAATTCTTCCATGAGAAAAAAATTCCAACTTACTAGAGATAAAAAAAAAAAATTAAAATCTAACTGCATTCTGGAGATATTTTTGTAGGGGGTTGCTGAATAAAATGAGTAAGCAGAGCTGTAGAGACAGGTAACACCAGCACAACAGGCCTTCAGAAGTCCCAGGCTGCCCTCAGGGATTGAGCGCTGGGCGCCATTTTGTTTTGTATTGCTTTTTTATAAATCATCGATTTAAGCACAGGAAAAAGAAGTTATTTTCAAATAAACCAATGGCTGGGATCCTTTTGGTTTTATTTTGGCATTTTTAATGAAAGAAATAAACTAGAATAACTTACGGCCTGGCATCCGACTTCAGTGAGAGATCAGCAAACGCTGGGTGTCCTCTGCAGCCAGCCGCCGCCTCACACTGCACCTCATGCTACAGCTGCACACAGAGCCGCACTGGAACGAGCTGAAAGTGGGGAGCGTGGAGGACAGGCTCAACTTCTGCTAGGACCAAATTTTATCTCTTCCACGGAGTAAGCTCCCTTGGAAGAAGGAAACATGTGATACCAGTGCCTCCACTGGCACAAACTGGAAGTAGCTCCAGAAGTTCAATGGCTCCCAAAGGGCCCCCTGTGATTTACACCAGCTGGCAGCTCAGCGTCCCACTGCATGATTGTAAATAGGAGTCACCATATAAATCATTATTCCTCTCAGCAGCTCAGGAGTTGTTTCTCCTCCAACCTGAGAGGAGCAGTGGCTGAGGAAGAAGAGACAGCACTCGCCCCCTCTTTTTATTTTGATCCACTGTAATTGGGGTCAGGTCAGTGACCTTGTTTAGTCTGCAAGTCCCAGGCAATCAGGGAAGATGGAGAATTGCTCAATCAAACGTGACGCTACCCAGCTCTATGATCTATAAATGCAATGAATAGTTTGGATGACAAAGAATATATTTTTGTTATTGGATGGGCATCTCAGGCCAACAGATTTATTGCTGGGCAGCCAAAAGCATAGAAAGAAGAGACATGTTTTCTGGACTTGTATGTCAGCTTGCAGCAGCACGAGATTTTAATCTCTCTTTCTATCAAACAGAAGCATTAAATCTTTTGCCAATCACCAGCATCTCCCTGGGTGATACCCCTGACTTGCAAGTCCAGTGCTGAGTGAGAGGAGACATCATTATGACCTCTGCGGCAAGTAGTGTTGTATATCACAGTTACAAATAACTTTCTCACAAAACTATGATCCCTCAGGCTCACCTCTTCGCTCATATTGCTCAGAAGCAACTGTTGGTGCTGGTTTTGTCAAGGGTGGCCTGCAATACCTCCTTTGTTGCTTTAGCAGAAATTTCAGCCCTCCTGTCCTTTGCAAGAAGCCAAGCATAATTCCTACGGTTTTGTTCTTCGATCATGTTGGCTCTAAAAGGTTATAAAAGTAAGTAGGCCCTTGAAGGTGCTGTAGGCATCCAAGAAAGCACTCAAATACATCTTTTAATAATGTGACATATGCCATGCCTTGCAGTTTCATCTTAGCCATATGCAGTCAACTGCTCTGCTACTTTAATTGCACTTCACACACAGTTCCCTCTCATTTTGGTGCTTCCACCTCAGTGGTCATACAGTTGCAGATAGAAGGAAGATCATTTTGTTGTTCACTCCCTTCCTGAGCATCATCACAAAGACTCAGGTGGTCCTCTCTTCTCCCCACCAACCGTTCCATTGTTTGTTTCACCACGGCTGCTATTCCTCACTGGACTGTGTCTGCTGTCCCACAGCATTTCTACTCTCAAGCCTCCAAATAATTTAAAAGCTTACTTAAATTAATCAGCAATTATATTTGAGAGTCATGAAATACAAGATTATTAATGACTAAGAAAACCTAAGTGACATGAAAATTATTGCTCAGCATTTTCAACATCAAAAATGAATTTGAACTTAGATTTTAAGTATGTTCTATGAGCGTGGTTAAAAAACTGGAGGGTTAATTTATGTGAGTGAATAGAACAAGAATATTCTGAGTATCTGCTTTCAACTGACAATTAAGAAGATTAAAGAGAAGCAAATTCAAAGACAGAACAGGAGTTTCTTATTCTAGCATATCTGAGTTTCAGCTCTGGTGTTCCCTAAAAAAAAAAAAGGGGCACCAGACTGCTCAGATCTTTGAGAAGCTACCAGAAACAACACTAGAATAAATAGCAGCAGATTTCAAAGGACTTCTGAAGCTATTTTGTGATACCTGTTCAAAAAGGACATTTTGCGTTTTCTCCTCGTATTTATCCCAAACTAAAGCTCAGCTAGAAAACATTCAAGGGTCAGAAGGCTATAAACAGTGAGTGGTGAATTTACTACCCAGCTATCCTGCAGCTGGGCTAGAAGCTTTGAGTCTGACTCATAACGCATTTTCAAGAGAGACACAGAGTTTTGTTGTAAAGACTTGAGGCAAAAAGAGATGCACCACAACTCCTGGTGAACTGTTTCAACAGTTAATTCCCTTGTTAAAATCTGCCCTTTGTTTTGTAGCTTTCTGCCTTCAAATCTTGTTGCATCCTCGTGTGCTCAGCTGAAGAGCTCTTTAGCTAAAGAAAACATGGGTATGTTCAGTCCTTGATCAAATCACTGTTCAGTTTGCTCTTTATCAAGCTAAACAGGCAGAGCTTCTGGGCAGCTTCCACATCTTTCATTTTGAAGGGCAATAAGAGAAAACGTAAGATGTTATTCCAGGGGCAGCTTCATGGGGCTTGATACAGACTTTATCCTCCCGGCCCTCCCTCTTTAGAAAGGCTGTCATATTTACAAAGCAGTGTATTCTTCTTGATGAATAATCATGCTAAAAGCAAGAAGCTAGGCATTCTCCCATCTCCACAAAATGCCAGTTGTGCCCCAGCTCTGCTCCTTGCATCCTGCAAATTCAGAGAAGCTCACACAGTCACAAGAAAGAGATTAACACACACCAAAAAAATTGAATTGTTATCACTGTATCTTTCTCAGTATGTGTAAAAGAGAAAAAAAATGTTGAAGATGGGGAAGAAAAGAAGGAACGTTATATCAGTGGGGTGGGGGGGAAGAAGGGGGAAACAAAGCTAGCACATCAACACTAAAAAAAATGTTCTCAGGTGCTTGCTTGCAGCAATTTTCCACAGTCAAGGATTAGTTTGCACTGTTTTTACTGGTGCTGAGAAAAACAAGAATTGGTAAAGGCTGCTGGAGTGTGTTTTGGTGATAGAGTAAGCAAGGACTTGCTGGCATGCTTAGGGCACCCATGTTATTCCATCTGCTGTACCTGTAGGCAAATGGATAGCAGCACTATGAAGAGACCAATACTAATAAAAATATTAACATCCATAATACAAAAAGTTCCATTCACTTGAAAATATTGCTTCATTTCAGCTGTTTTTACCCCTTAATCTTAAACATCTAATTCCCTAACATTTTGCTTCAAAGACGACTGAAACAGAAGAATCCCTTGTAGCTGTGGGTACAAAAAGAGTAACAGGCTGGGATACCACTGCAATAAACGGGGAAAAATGCAGATAAAAAGATGGTGCATAATTGTTATAACCATTAACAACGTATATTGTTTACGTATGTTATAACCATTAACAATGTAGGAGATGAGTATATTGTTCCCATGTACATGTAAATACACACATATCCCTGGATGTAATAACCATCAGCAGATTCGTCAGGATAGAGATCTCTGCTCTACAAACCACAGCACCGTGGTCCCAACTCTCTATGAGCTTCTGTCTGCTGTTTTTCCTCCAGCATACACTGGAGGAAGCTGTTATGATGTATTCCACTGCTCCCAGCCCCTCTGGCCATCAGGCCAGAGGCTTTTCTTTATTAAGGCAAAAATAGTGGTTTAAAAAGCCTCCTGTTTTATTCTGCTCCCATGATGTCCTGCAGCTGTGCCTTTGCACTAGACCTTTTTTCCATGGTTAAAGAGCTCTGACATTTTCTTTATTTAACTTATCTGAAGTTTTATTTAAAAACACAAACCAGCATATTGCAAACTCTAATCAGGAACGTGAATCGTCTGTGTATGCCTAAGAAATACTATTGCTGCAGACGTATTTGTGATGGAACACGGCACATGCAAAGTCCTGCTTGTTTTTAAAATGCTCTTTTCCTACAAGGGAAGCTAATTACTAACTGCTTCTGTTGTTTAGGTGTGTGAAATGGACATTTCTGCTGTTGTGCCTTTACTCTTCGGTGCTAAGACCACTCATAAAATGTCCCACGAACGGTCAGGGGCTTGGCACAAAGTTCTGCCCCCCATTGGTCCCCAGGCTACATAATAGCAGAACTAGCAGCCAGCTGCATGCCTCAGTCAAACTGTTACAGACTGTTTTTTATGATTTACTGGAAAAAAAAAAAAAAAAAAAAGCTGACCTAAAAACACATGAATGAATCCAACTTTAATCATACTTCTGCTACTGAACCTTCAAAAACTTTAATCATATTCCTGCAGTGAACCTTCAAAAATAAGGTTTCCATCCACGTTATATCCTCATCCAAAACTAAATGAAGGCTCCTAAAGATATAACTAGCCGGAATTTAAACAAGGACGTTCTACCATGAGCCTGAAAAACCATCTCACAGCTGCTGCCTAGCTGCAGCTCATCAGAGTTCATCAGGTGCTACACTACAGTGCTAGAAAGTTTCCAGGTGCTCTAGTCCTGCTCTGCACACTGTAAAAAAAAAATCTAGACCAAGCCACTGGGATTCTGCTCACTCTTAATGCTAGAAACATTCTCAAAAATTCTTCAAAGCAGCAGGGTGTCTTATCCATTTTTCATGGGCTTGTTCCAAGGCCTTCTGTCTCACAGGATTTCAGGCAAAACGTGGTGAGAGGGCAAGATGCAGTTATAGTCCTTGTCCTCTTGTGGTGGATCTGGACCCCTTCACTGGGTGCTCCCAAGGCCAGGCATGAGCAGTTCTGACTCTCCTTCCAAACTGACGCAGAGCCAGAAGAAATTAAAGATGCCTTTGGCTGGGCAAATAACTGGAAAGATCTTGTGTTCCTCCTTCTCTTCAATAAATAAGTGTATGCATTAAAAAATAATGCATGGTTGGACTGACCCTTTCCAGCTCATTGGCTGCATGGAAGTATTTTGAAAATTACTTTAATACATATTTACCCAATGAACCGGAATGATTCACTTTGGCACATGAATATGCCTTATTAGAAGCTGCTTACACCCAGGTTTCTCAACTCAGCCCCCCTCCTCCCGCTCCCCCCCCAATCTCTCCAGAGCACATATGAAGTATCAAATTCATTATATGTAGGTCCAGGAGTCCCAAGTTATTTTTCCCATCTCCATCTCCACCCAGAGTAAAGGCAGTGCCGTAAAAAGAGAATGATAAACGTCATTAAAATTAGAGTTACAGCTACTATGAGCTGGTAGAATTAAGTCTACTTGTAGCTGAAGCTGAGATGAAGCCAGTCAGGGTGGCAAACTGAGATGGCCGCCTTCTCACCCTCTGTGTAAAGCTGCCTGCAAAGGGTCTGGCTCCCAGAGTGCAGAGACACTATGGCAACATGGTCTGAAAAGGCTCATTTTTCAGCAGGAAAAGCATACCTTTCCATTATCTTCATCCTCTGTAACAGGGCAGCCCACCCGCTACATGAGCCTGCATCACTTGACGTGCTGGGGCCAAACAGCACCCGAGCAGCCTCTGGGAGAGAAGCGCCTTAATTGCCAGTAATGCAATAGCTCCACTTAGCACCCGCAAAGCAATTTGAAAATGGAATCAAACACTTACTGGCTACACATTTAGGGAGCAGCCGGCTGTGTTGGCATGTTATTCCACTACTTAACCACTGGGTCATGTATCTGGGACTACAGATGGCTTTTACATCCACACCTCTTAAACAGCACCTGATACCATCACTGAACTCTGACCCAAAGGAAGGAATGTATCCCTTCTGACCAGAATGACTTTCCCTTTAAATTAAATACCATCTCAGCCAAGGCATCTAAAGGCTTTTCTGTGGCCCCATTAGACCCGTGGAAGCAGCCTTCTCATCTCCAGCATGTGAAGAACTGCTCAGCTGCATTTTGGCCGCAGCGCCATCATGCAAAGGACAAGAATTAGCAAAATAAAAGTAAAAAATCTTTCCCCATTCATTTTACCAACACCCCAGGACTCACATACACTTCTTCCTACAAAATACTCTTAGCAATATTTCCTACTTATTTATTTTGTTTGTTGATCTCTCTGTTACTTGGATCTTTTCTTCCAGGCATTTCCAGCTCACCTGCAGTCCCCTGGGAAGGCTGTACAATCAGGGATTTATTCGTGCCATGAACCTGGTATCCTTAACGCTGATAGGACCATAACAGCTCAGCCATTGTCTCCATAGGGAAGGTAATGCAGAAGATTACCTCTGCTATAGGGACAGACTGAGAGAGCTGGGGCTCTTCAGCCTTGGAAAAGAGAAGACTCCAGGGGAACCTTAAAATAGCAGCCTTTCAGAATGTGAAGGGAGCCAACAGGAAAGCTGCGGAGGGGCTTTTTATAAGGGCAGATTGCAAAAGTAAGAGGGGAAATGGCTTTAAACTGGAACTTAGACTACATACCAGGAAGAAATTCTTTACTGTGAGGTGGTGAGACACTGGAACAGGTTGCCCAGTGAAGTTTGTGAATGCCCCTCCCTGGAAGCATTCAAGGCCAAGCTGGATGGGGCCTCGAGCAGCCTGGTCTAGAGGAAGGCTGGAACTAGGTGATCTCCCAACCAAAATCATTCTATGATTCTATGAACATCAGCAAAAAGTGCTCTGGGCTATCTGAACGAACATACCAACCATATCAGTGGCAGATACAGACATAAAGGCAGAATGGTCTTACATCAGACTGACAGAACATCAGCTTATCAACTATCCGTGTGAAAATATTCATGCTGCTGATCCTGCTGTATGCCAGGCATTGTGACACAAAGATGCAGCAGTACAGATCACAAACTCCTAGCGCCTGGCTTAACACACTAACCTGGGCTTCAGCAAATGTCTCAGTGAACGCTTTTGGGCTCTCATCAGCCACAAGCTAAACATCTAAAATGCCTAAACTTTACCAGAACTATTCAATTGCTTAAATACATTAAACTGCTTCCAAGGTTCAGACACACATTTGCAAATAAACCACAAGCCCAAAGCTCACTTTTGCAGCAAACAAACGTATCACCTTTGCTACTCACATGGCTAATCAAAAAATCATTAAGGTTGAAGAAGACCACTAAGATCATTTAGTCCAATCATTAACCCACACCACAAGCAACTTTGCTACAGGACTGAAGAAGATTCTGCTTTCTTCACATTAAAACATTTAACCACCTCAAGCCTCATTTGCTTCATTGCCCTTGTTGAGCACTCAGCTACTCCTTACACTTCTTAATAGTTTTGAAGATCCCTATTGTTGGAGTTAGAGTAAATTGGTAACAAAGTATTTAGTAGGAAGAAAAGGGAGCAAAGCTTCCATACTCAGAACATGAAAATTGGTTCAAAATCTTCACTCTATGGAAGGGCTGGGGAGGGCAGGGATCTGTTCTCTGTTTTCAAAAGTTTCCTAGTAAACAGCGTATTTTTTTCAATGATTTCATGAAGCTGTGAAGTGGGTTGTACCTCTCAGTTCAATACCAGGTCCACAAAAGAGGAAAAAGATGAAGAGAACACAGAGCAAAGAACAAAGAGGCAATTTCAGAAAGCCCTCAAAAGAAATGCAAAGAACAAATAATAATTCTATTGTCCAGTAGGAGCAGAAAGGGAGGATTAACATCATAAAGAGGATAGAGAACAAGAATCCCCTTTTTTAAAAGGTACAATTACACACCTCTTAGGGGCTTACCTGGCAGGACTACCCACAGAGCAAGTAATTAACAGCAAAAGCCAGCTCCTGCCATTACTATCTGTAGCAAGGCTGCTGGATACCAAACCCTTCCAAGACCAAAGCTGCTGGATTTAGAGGCTGGCTCCAGTCCCTCTGAAATTAGTGCTAACAAGCTGACATGAACTGGGTGGAGTTCTTAAGCAAGCTACTTCTGTTTTGGATACTATTTTCCAACATTGAAATTGTAGCAGATCAGGCTAAAGAATCAGGCAAAAATGATATTGGCTCTGTTTGTAATTTAACATTTCTTATAGTTTACTGTGATTAGAAATGCATTTAACCTGCCACCACTGCTGGGGAACACAGCATTATAGCAGGAAGCACTAGTTGTTTTAAAACTTCTTAACTTAAAAACATTGCAAAAGAAAACAAACAACACCCACGAGAAATGAAGGAAATGGAATGTGAATTTTGTGGCAAAAAACAAACAAACAAACAAACAACAGCCAAACCCACAATAAACACAGGTTAACATTTTGAGCCCTGGCATTAGAAAATACAAGGTTGTAGTTGCCATGGTGACTACAAATCAATTACTTTACACACAGCTGTTACAATATTAAAGTAAACACGTCCACAATAAAAACTACTCTATGGCCTCTTGGGAACTAAGTTAAAATTGTTGTGGAGCCCAGAACACAGTGGTAATGTAAATGCATCATTACATGACTTTTTTATTATTATTTTCTGCTTTGCATTTCAATCTGTTTAAGCCCCTCAGCGCTGTAGCACAGTGGGACAGGGCGAGGAGGAGATCTCCTCCCTAAAACCTGTCCTGTTTGGCCTTGCACAAGTCTGAATAATGACAGGAGACCTAGGCAATGGCAACTTGGATGAGAAATGTACGAGAAGACTGATTTTCAGCAGGTCATGCAACTCTCTACACTGCCTTCAAAACCTCGGTATCTGTGTGAGAATGATGAGCACCTGCAAAAAGTCAGCATGGCCCCTCCTGCAGCATGCCTTTAGGAAATGCCATTTACACGAGCCCCAGAACCACTGGGGTATCTAGTAAAGCTAATATTTTCCTTTGGGTCCTAACAGCTTTTACAAGCTGATTTCCACTCATGTTAAAAGAAGAGTAGCACTATAGTTGCATTGCTATTAGAACTCTAGCCTCTTTTTCCCTTAATAAGCATCCTGTGGGGGACAGCAGTATAACAACAATCTAAATTTTTGAGCTAAATTCACCCAGCTGGCTCCACACAGGATACATAGGGCTTGTTGGGGCAGGGAGGTGAGCTTAGCTCCGTCCATGCAACCTAACTACATGTGACAATATTCAGAGAGTCTGGGAGTTTATTGATTTGTTTTATCATCACATTGTACATCCTCAAGAGCTGAACAAGTGCCTGATTTGAATGATTGGCTTGATTTTTTTCCCCAGTTAATTTTAACAAGTGCTATCAACCATTAACACGTATGCAGTCCACATTTCGGCTTTCAGTCTTCGGCTCTGATAGAGGCAGATGGCAAAGCAAAGGGGACAGTGCCTGAGAATCCACCTCATCTCCTTCTTTCTTAGTTTTTAAATTGTTTCATTTTCTATTTATTTATTTTTTCCTACCTGATGGCGGGCAAGAGTCCCATTTGCTTCTACCTTCACCCATTTTGCATTACCTTGTGTCTGCACAAGTATAAATCAGAATGAGCATCAGCTCCCATTTTAGTTCTAAGAGCTTATCCAGTAAGCTAGTGCTATTGTCCTCATGCAGTTTGGCTGTTCCTCATTTTCCAAACACCAGGCAACATGCTGAGTTTGAAACTAGCAACTAAAATTGATAGGCAAATATACTGGGGTGGGGGAAAGCACATGTTGTTCACCACTAAATGGTTACTACAAAGCTCCTGGTAGAAACTTGTGTTCCCTCAGTCCTCTCCAGCAAAATGCTCACCTGTTTTCCAGCAGAATGTAATTATAATGGAAACACCTGGTTTCACTCAAGACAAACAAGCATTTTCCCAAAGAAAAAAAAAGTTTCACTGAAAAATTCACAGCTGGTTTTAGTGTTAAAATAAATAGGTTACCCTTTTTTCACTGCAGATTCACAATTTGTTTGCTTTTCCAAGCACGACTGTTTCCCCACCTATTTTCCCTTGTGTTCTCTCACATTCGTGTTTATCAGTTACGCACAGAAATAAAACTGTTTTATGGTGAATACTCTCATTAATGTGCTTTAAACGCTGTTAACTTTAAAATGATCCACTCCAAAGCCCTAAAGGCATTTTTGAGATTAAAATTACCATTCCCCTTTCAGCACAATGTGAAAGCACCAGGTAGAAGGCAGAGATAGGGGAAAGCCATTTCCAAAGCTGAAAGGGATTCAAGAGATTTAGCTACAGCCTACCCAGCTTAAAATAAAGTTACAGCCCCGTCCTTTCCAGAGCTCATGTCTCTGACAGCGAAAGTCATTAAAGCCACACGGAGAAACATCACTACTTGTTCTGAATTGCTGAAACTTGACGACTGAGAAAATGATGCCAACTAATGCGTCCCTCCAGGGCCGAGCCCTTTAGTGGATTTTTTTCTCCATTTGTGCAGGGAATACTGCTAAGGGAAGTGGTGCAGCAGGAGATGTCTCTGGGCACTATGTGCTCAACCTGATGACACTGGCAAAACTGAGACCTTGCCCTAGCTCTGCAGATTTGGGTAGTTTTCTAAAGGAGTTAAATGATGCTATCAATCCAGTTACCACAGTGATCTCCTACCTTATTCACCCACCTTGAGTTTTAAATCTACTTCTACACACGCATATGCCCAAACTGCCTTTGCTTTCAAATTCAGCTTCACTCTTACTAAAAAAAGGAAAAGGCAAATTACTCATTTAGATGTCAGACCACACTAGGTGACTTCTACTCTCAGGCCAGTTGCATAAAAGCCTTCCTTCTCTTTGGATTGGCAGATATATATATTTTTTTTCTTAGATTGGATATAAGGAAAAGGCTTTTCACAGTAAGTGTGTGAAGCCAAGAGAGGAGGCACCATCACTGGAGGCACTGAAGATCAGGCTTGACAGGGCTCTGAACACCTGAGGTAGCTGTATGTGTCCCTGTTCCTTGCAAAGAAGTTGGACCAGATAGCCTTTAAAGGTCCCTTCAAATTGAAATGATTCTGTGACAAGGAAGTCAGCTTGTGGGCCTATCTGCAAGCTGGGGAGCATTCCAGACTAACAGTGACTCACCTGCTCTTCTCTACAGTGCCAATGACACTACATTTTTTGGGACTCCCTGGGTAGTGGCTTCTGATTCTATCCCTGAGCCCATGCAGGTGGGATGAGGAATCATCTTTGGGACCTGAATCAAAGCTGTCCGTTCCTATGGCTTTGCCCTGCTCTGGGTCTGCAGTGCCCGACACGCATCTTCAGAGCAATAACGAAGCTGTCAGCTGCAACCAGCCTTTGTGGATTACCCCTATACATTTTGTTCCTGTAAAGCCTCTATTAAGGATGCCATTCTGCAATACATATTTAAGTCAGTATCTCAGCACCACGGTTGCCTGCGTGAAAGAAACCGAGAAACTATTACTGTGAAATTGCCTGCAGCTCTTGAGCACAGGAGGTAGCAACTGGCTAATAGTTTCTTAGACAGCCCTGGCAGACGTGTCAGGTTGCTTCGCAACTGTGCAGCTCATGGGAGAACAACGCACACAAAGCTCCCCCTTCATAATGTCCCCAGCAGTAATTAATCCATAGCATCATTTCTATAGTGTCAGCAGCACCATATGGACTAAGCACTATTTTGCAGGACTAACTAGAGAGGAGGAAGGTTGCAATTACGTCCCTGATTATTCTCCAGGGAAGCTATGAGTCATTTTATTGAAGACAGAAGAGTCTGAAAGGAGTGGATTTGCCACAAATGTGGCCAAGAAGGATAACCAGCCAAAGACAAAACAGCTGGATAAGCCTACCTCATATCTACAGCAATGCCGCAGGCTGGGAGCAGAGGGGCAGGAAAGCCACATAGGAAAAGGATCCGGGAGTTTTAGTCAACATCTGGCTGAACATGAGCCAGCAGTGTGCCCAGGTGGCCAAGAAGGCCAATGGCATCCTGGCCTGTACCAGAAATTGTGCAGCCAGCAGGCGCAGGAGGTGATCGTTCTTTTCTACTCAGTGCTGGTAAGGCTGCACCCTGAGTACTGCATTTTGGGCCCCTCACTACGAAAAGGATACTGAGGCCCTTGAGTGTGTCCAGAGAAGGGCAATGAAGCTGTCAAGGTTGTGGAGCACAAGTCTTATTGAGAGTGGCTGAGGGAACCAGAATTGTTCAGTCTGGAGAGGAGGAGACTCAGGGGAGACCTTGTAGCTCTCTGCAACCAAGAGGATGCTATGGTGAGATGGAGTCGGCCTCTTCTCCCAAATAACAGTGATAGGACGAGAGGGATTGGCCTCACATCGCACCGGAAGAGGTTCAGGTTGGGATTAGGAAAACCTTCTCACAAAAAGTGGTAAAGCAGTGTCACAGGCTGCCCAGGCAGGTGGTGGATTCACCGTCCCTGAAAGTGTCCAAGAAGAGATGTGGCACAGAGTTGTGCGTGGTTAGTAGGCATGGGTTAGTGCTTGGACTAGATGATCTTAGAGGTCCTTTCCAACCTTAATGATGCCATCTTCTATACTACTACTGTCTTACGTGATACTGTTTGTCAACTTGTGTACAAGAGGAATCTACAAAGAGCCACGCCAAAGCAACATATTTCATTCACATCTACTTGGTACAGATCTCAGCAAGTTGTGCACCATACAGGATGCATTGAGTGAGAATTTAAGAAAAATGCATGAACATATTTCTTCAATACCAACATAGAAGCTTCCTCTTCCCAAGGCTTATCAGGATCTCCAGGGAATTGGCTGAGTACCAACCTCCCCACAGATATTTAAGTCAGCAGCAGGTATGGACATTTACATGTCTAAAATTGGGCACAAAACTCCTTTAAATGTCTTTGAAAGCCCTACTCTTGAGCAACAGAAACATTTTTTTAATGCAGAACTGCCTCACTAGCCCTTTATTAAAACAATTTTGTTGGCAATGCTATTATTTACAGATTATCTACTTAATTTATATGTCTATATTATATGTATAATCAGATTACGTATAAGCTGATTTATTCAAGGAGACATTTGAGAATGATTAAACATTGCATTTTGCCATTGGCATCAGCAGTGCAATAGCAAAACTCGCTCCAGCGCCCTGAAGGAGAGGTGGGGTCACCCCCATGCTCCCCGTAGATTCCCCAAACTGCCCCATTGGCAGAGATGTGTTGCTTGGAACCACCTTCAAGCAAACAATTAAAATATAAGAATGAGAATTTCTTCCTTCCCTCCCTTGGCCCTGCAAGTGTGAAGTTTACCAGGAACACTATGTAATCCATTCAACGTAGGGAAAAAGAGTTTATACTTAAAAATAACAACAACTGCTTGTATTTGACTATGCCTTATAAAGACAGTTGAAATAAAGCAGTTACGATCTTTGTGACAGTCACTACTGCTAATGCCTATCATAAAAACCCAGTAAAGAGGCAGATAAGTTGATTTATCATGCATAGCTGCTCCCATATATCTACTTTCTAATAAAAATCTGTGGAATTATTGCTTGCACTGAGCTTTGTGCACCCATATTTGTATTGCTAACCTCTCCTGGAAGATTTCAAAGCTTTATTTATGAGAGGCTTTTATCTACCCCTAGGAAAAGCATTTCAATGGGAGCATGCCAGCCCCTGAGACTTGAACCCGTTAAAGTACAGATTTATACAACACAGATTCCCTAGTGGAGAAACACACTCTTTATCTAAGCTCTTGATTACCGCTTGGCTCCAATTCATGCCTGCTGTCACAAAGGGTGCTGGTGATCTGAGGACTTTTGTACGAGTCCCAGGTGAGTCCTTGAGCACTGTCTCTTTGGGCAGGATCACATTTACCACTGCAGATCAACCCTTCCTTCCAAAGCACTTAAGATTTGTTTCACAGATATCTTGTTTATTTCTGCCCCAGAACATTGCTTTCATACCTTCTTTTCAATCTTGTCATACAAGGATTTTTTTTTTTTTTTTTTTTTAAAGTTAAAGAATTTTTCAAGCTTATATTATACAGACACAGCATGTGCTGAGAGAAGCGATGGGAGTTTGGTGACTGAGAGCCATACTATCTCACCTGAACTCCTCAGGATGTTATGCTTTCCTATCTTTTCTCCACCATTCTACCAGGGTTGAATACCAAAGAAGCACTGTAAGTGCCATGTGGCTTCAGAGCTACACGGTTCTGGGATGAAAAAGGCTGATGCTTTGGAGAAAAACACCAGCATTTCCCATGTGATGCCTACTTGAGGACAAAGGTAGATGCAGCAAGATGCAAAATCCTTTTCCAGCACCAGTTTGGAGCTGCATGTCCTGTTGTGCACTTCCAGCCCCTGAACACGTGCCAAGAGCACCTCACCTCAGTTATGTCTGTGTTTAGCTGGTGTGTCCTCATGCCTCTGACTCTGACATGGGAGGGATCAGCATCAAGCATGCAACTAAAATGGCTTTTAGGGAACAAATACCCAAATCCAAACTCTCGGGGAATTTTTCTACATGGGTATTCTTCTTCAGGTTTTGGACACCATGTCCTGTGTGTGTTTTTGGAAAATCCCAGCAAGCAATTGTGCAACACTTGCTTCTCTGTGCACAGCACTGAAAGGGAGATGGGAAGGGCAATGTGCTCAGTGCGTGGCATTATTTACGGGGAGGATTCATAAGGCACTCAGCACTCTGTTCTAAATAGCAGGAATTCTGCTTTTGAATCATCTTCCAAAAATTAACTGCCACTCCACTTCCTTTCTCAAAACTAAACTTCATCTCCCTTGTAGCTGCTCCATCACAGTTAAAAAGCAGAGATCACCATTAGTTAAGAATAAAACACAGCTCTGTCTGACAAAGTAATTAATATTGACTAATTAATCAGACATCCTGCACAGGTGGATTCTGAAACACATCAGCAAGGATAGCTCATAGGAGAACAGTGCCCAGTGTTCACATTACATATCACTCCCCAAAAGGAGAGAAGCACTAAGGCAGCAATGTCAGCCCACCTCCACTATCATCATTTCAGTTTGCCTTAGTATATTACCAGTGTTGTAAGGGACTTCAATAGAAATGTTTGCATGTGCTCAGAATCATGACCAGAGAATTATTTCCATCTTCAACTAACTCCTTCATTAAAAATGTTCAAAATAAACTCTTCCTCTAAAATCACACAAATACAGTATCTGCCCATGGAGGATTTATGGCTTCAAAACAGGCCTCATTTGACCAGGCCAGGTCTCACTCTGAACTCTGTAGTAAGGCACATCTGTGCCATACTCGCTGGCAGCGACGCCGGGCAAGGACCCCCACCCAATAGAAGTCTCACCATTTTTCACAGCTCTCCAGCCTAATGTAATGCTTTGGTGAGAAAGTGCAATGAGGTGAACTGTGTGAACGTGCCCTGGCCATTCGCACAGAAAATGATGGATCTGTAATCAACCTCACACAAAATGTACTCCAAATTAAAATTTGGGGGGTTTCAGAAAGACTTGCTAAGTCATTAACCCTATCTACACAATGCCCTGGCATACAGTCATGGAATCACAGAACCACAGAATGGCTTGGGTTGGAAGGTATCTTAAAGCCCATCAAGCCCCATAGGATGCTGGCATGGGCAAGTTGCTCCATCAGATCAGGCTGCCCAGGGCCCCCAGCCAATCTTACCCTGGGCACCTCCAGGGATGGGGAAACGCTGAACTCAACACCCATCTCACTATGCACTTCAGTGAGATCCTGAATCTTGCTACCATCATTTTGACCACGCTTCGCTGCTAGCAGTCTTGAAGAATGATTTACTTATAGTTGGGTGAATGACTTCTCAATTCTCACCCTGGTAAAAATTATCACAAAAAGTCCTAAAATAACTTTATTCCATTCAGCTGTCCAACCCAAAATGAAAAACGGTTTAAACTCAGTTTATGCGTTTCTAAAAAAAAAAATAATAAATAAAAATAAAAAAAAATCCACTTTATATGGAAAAAAAGTACTGGAAAGAACTACCAACAATTTCTCCCAGACAAATTTTCATTTTTGATCATATCTATTTTTGATGCACTCAAGGATGAAACATATCAAGCCTAGGAAATAAGCGTGAGTTTGAGTTATTTCCAAGAATAATCAAGATTTCCAATGACCTTTTATTCTATGCAAGAAGTGTGATGGGTACAGAAAAAAATCCTGAGAAGCAAGGAGATTTGCATCTGGCAGCAGCAAAGGGGGCACTGAAATATGCTCACTTTGCACAGAGGGCTACAGTGCCACATTATCACAGACAAACGCAGGGCTTGTATTAAAAATGCATAATTTAATCAAGAGGAAAAACTGCTAATCAGATGGAACTATGCAGACCTGATATTGATTTTTTAATATTAGTGTTATTAAATTCTGCTGTAATTTCTTACTGAATCATCCAAATGTAAATTAATATAAGGAGAAACAGTTAACAAAATTACAGGACCAGATCAAACATTCCTGCTCATTTGCGAGCATCCCACTGACTTGCACTACCGGGATGGCATGAAAGGCTCAGCACAGAACACTACAGATGCCAGCTGAGTGGGTTTCCCCTGGGCAGAGCAGCTTGCAATGAGCCCTGATGCAATGGTTCGCAGAAGAGTGGCAGCCGAGGGCCCAATGCAGAGCCATAACCAGAGCACAGCCACAGGGCTGCCAGCTCTACTCCAACACCTCACCACCAGGACCGGCGACATTCTCTCCAGACCTAATCAACTTCCAGAATTAATGCCTGTCCTGAGAAAACAGGTGGGCAAAGCAGCTGTGCAGGAAGGGACTGTCACTTGCCAAGTGAAACAGCCCCCTGGGGTTAAAGCGAGAAGACCCCAAGTCCCTTCTCTCATTTGAGCCTTTCCGATGTGGCAAACCTCCACAGAGAGAGATGTGCTCGTCTTGAAACTCTGCCAGGAAACTTGGAGCTCACATTTCAGGCCACAAGCCTGCTTCAGCCTGCTCAAATTACAGCAAGAAAGTCACTCCGCAACACCCTTCTTCCAGAAAACTGAGAATTATAAATAGTGACTTGAGTTGTAACAGAACTTCAAGCCCTGGCCCCACTGTTTCAAGCATCATAGAAACACCAGAAAAATTACACACAGGCACTTTCCCTTTGTCAATTAGAACATAACCACTCTAGAGCAGATATTATTTCATTTTGCTTCTACAGCATCTTGTACCAAAAGGTCCTAATCTGTCAGGCAAATCTGAACGCACACATATACAGGGGAACATTTAATGTTAAAAATTGGCTCCTGATGACACTTCATTTGATTTCCACATACAAAAGAAAAAGATGTACAGCAGGAAAGTGAGAGAAATTAAACAGCATATGTGACCAGCAATAGACGAAATTGCTCATTTTGCAAAAATAGCTATATATTCCTCGATTAAAAGCTGATGTCAGTCACACTTCTTACTTCTTCATTTTCTGCTATTTACCACAGGAGTGTTTTTGACGCTGCTCACATGAGGAGATAAATAAAGCTGAGCCAGATTTTCTCTGCTTCATTTTTCTCACTGTTTTTACCAGCTGGTACCATTCTCTGATAGCAGGTCCTTCATGAGTGTAACACCATCACACTGCACACACACAGTTACTGGCAACAGCAGATAATGGCCAGGAAGCTGCTGCTGCTGCTTGAGACTCCCTGCTACGCTACACCAGTGTTAGTGAAGAGTAAACAATAATAACGTATCCACTTTTCTCTGCGGGCCAGGATTTGTGGGTGCTCTGGCTAAAAGCAGTGTGTTAAGCCAAGCCACCACACGTGTCCTGCAGTTCACGCTCGGATTAAAGTTGGCAGGGTAATGTTCTTTTGAGCTGCAATCCTACCATGGCAGCATATACTGAATGAAAAGAAAAAAAAAAAAAAAAAAAAAGGAAAAAAAAGGGGAGAAGTCTAGCTACAAAGGCAAACTCACCAGGATTTTCAGAACAATTTCACAGGTTTAGGAGATGCAACCAAATCACAGTACTATGACCAGGCCCAGGAGCAAGGCAACAGGGATTACACATACATGAGACCCTTGCTAAGCAGCAACCAAATCCTAAACATTTCAGTATCAAGAATCACAGAATCACCAAAGTTGGAAAAGATCTCCAAGATCATCCAGTTCAGCTGTCCACCTACCACTAATATTTCCCCACTAAGCCACGTCCCCCAGTACAACATCTAAATGTTTCTTGAACACCTCCAGGGACAATGATTCCACCACCTCCTTGGGCAGCCCATGTCAGCGTCTTAGGTTGGAAGGAACAATAAGGATTACCTAGTTCCAAAACCCCTGCTGCGGCAGGGTTGTCACCCACTAAATCAGGCTACCTGAGGCCTTTCAACCTGGCTTCTTTGGGCAAATAAGTGCTTTTGTCACACTGTAAACATTTCTGATGTTAGGCAGTTATTCCATTTAGAAAACATGGGATAGCTCCCGGGCCAACAAGAGATGTCCCAGACCGCTTCTTGTCTGCATCAGAGCAGGCACAACTTTCTTTGTATCTGAAGACTTCTGGCTGTCCTGAAACCGCCTAACAGCAGAGTTGTTCTGTTACCAGGGACTGAGAGAAGACCCAAGGAGCCAGGAGGCTACAGCACCCAGATTGACTGATTTCAAAGCACGGATGGGCCCCTGCCCTTCAGCTGCAATGGGATGCTGCTGGTTTGGATGCAGCTTGTCTGGGATGACCCCCAGAAAAATGGAGTAGCTAAAGCCATAACATTTCCTGCAACTCTTAAAAGACCAAAGCACTGACATTGGCATTCTGTTTCCAGAGCCTTTTTCATGACCAACTTATCCTGTGGAGGCTGTTCCAGGGTTAACTGTGAACTGAAAACGTGAAGGAGAACACCAATCAAGAGGACAACTCTTAACTCCATGAAGGTTTTGGGAACAAAAAACTGGAAGGAAGAATTAGCAATTGAATTCCTCTTTATTAGAGGGCAAACCATTTTTGAAAGAAGAAATTATTAAGATAAATACAAAAGCTGAGCAACAGGTCTGGAAGGGAAAAAAATGATGGAGTTTCCTGCTTAAAGCCTTGCAGCTGTCTTGTCTTACACTTTATTGGCCTCTAGTGGAAAACAGAAGCTATGTCCTGAGATCACAGAACTTCATTTACAGAGCACGGGGGGAAAAAATACCACTCCCCACACAGAGTTCATATTTATGCTTGATTAAGGAAGCAATGCAAGCAACAAGAAGGGATGACTTAGCTACATACACAAGATTGATATTGCTAATATTCAGGAAGGATGCTGAGTTAAATGTTAGTTCTTTTCTATATATGTGACTGCTTCCATTTAGGTATACCTTTTAACTGTCTGCCATAATACATTCAAATACAATCTCACTTGCAGAGGCACTACCTTTTGCAATATTTGTTCTGGAGCCAATGAATGTGCTCCACTGAAACATAACCCTTTTAGCACTCTGAGCACAGCAGCTTGGCTATAATGTAGTCTAAAATGAGGAGTTTAGTCGCTATCATTGGCAAACACAGGCTCACAATATATGCCTGTATGAAAGACAGCAACTGTGATAAGCAGCGCTGCCTAGGTGTAAATTTAGTGACTAAAATCCCTTTGCTCCAGTTTCTATGGATATAAACAAGACGACAAGTCTCCTCAATCCATTCAAAACACAAATAATAATCAAAAGAAAGCACTAAGCACGATCACAGGAACAAACCTCTGAACAAGCAAGTCAGTGGAAAGCAGAAGGCTCAGTACAAAGACCTGAATAATGTAAAAGAGCAAATAATCTGTTGGACTGAGCAGAGAGCTTCCAAAACCAGAACCAGCTATAAAGCCAACACTGCCCCCAGCAGAACTGCACAAACAAAAAATGAATAGATACCTCCTGCATGGGAAAGGAAGGCAGGTTGCTGGTACATGCTGGCCTCCTTTGGTAGAGTACAAACCCGTGTGCATGCTGCCAACAGCTTGGCGCGGTGTTTCCCTCTGGTGCCTGTCTGTCTTCCGGAGCCCAGTGCAGTGCAGTGAGGTGTGCTCCCAGAACAGGATCTGTCACTGGCTACTGAACAAATCCAAAGAAACATCTCACTTGTTCATTCTGGTCAAATCATTTGCATTCCCCATTTACCTTCAAAGAGAGAAGGGAACGGATACCAACCACTATCCTGTCAATATTTTTGCCAGTTCCACCACTCACCTTGTATGAATGTGAGGGAGAAACTGAAATGTAACCAGCAGCAGGGAAAGTCAAAGCAGTACCAGGCTGCATCTTGCTCAAGTTCCCTCAACTCTGTACTGAGGACCCAAGTGCCTTTTCTCCCCAGATTTAGTAGAGAGCAACCTAAAGCAGCCTAAATGTTACATTGCAAGTTTAAAATAGTCAAACACGGGACTTCAAGCCTCTGAACCCTCAGAGCTGTATGAACTCTCTATAAATTATGCTTTGTTTCTTTTATGAGGGGGAAACAGTCAGAAGAAATGCATTTAATCTGAGCTATAAAGAGTTGCTCTCCACCTGCTACACAGAATGGGATCTCAGAGCACCACAAAACAGGTACACTGTCAGCAGGACCAGTGGGTGATGGAGCTTCACGAGGATGAGGTAGCACCAGAAGCAAAGTTACTGCAGCATAGGAAAGGTTTTTCCCTGGTGTCCAGAGAGGCAGGTAGACAGCTTTCCATACCTTGTCCTTTGACTTTCTTTGCACAATGTAACTCAATCTGCAGTTAATTTCTTAGGCTGCAAATCATTTGGCCCTGGTCTGATGTATATCTTGAAACATATGTGTGTGGATAATATCCAACTTGGAACAGAAAAGGGAAAAAAAAAAAAAGCACAAGCCTTAACAGATGAGTTTAAACTGCTTATCTGCAGAGGAGAAAGTTTTATTTTAGTAACAGCAGAATAACATGAGAAAGCAGTTAGTTCTACACCAGCAGACCACATACCAGCATAACCAATTTGCTTCCCACAGGAGAGAAGGATCTTTGTACCTGCAGGTACTGAAAGCACCAAAAGACTAACATGACAAAACCAATCCTGAGCTGCCAAAAGCATGCAATAAGTGTGACTTATAATGACCTCTTCTACCACCACCAGACAATGCAGAACTTCTGAGGCAACTCTCGAGCTCTGGATATAAGCATTTGCTTTTATATCCACCACATCTCAAGGCACAAATGTTCAGAATTAGATAATAACAGGGCAACAGTTCTATAGCTTGTGGTGCATTTGGTGCCAATAAGTTATATACTGTACCTGGAACTGAGCTACAGGGTAACCACTCTAGACCACTGCATAACCTGTCTCCTTCCTCTGTGTGGCAGCACAAACCAGCAGATTGGGATAATTTTGGACACTGGTACCGCCACTGTGACCCTGAGCTCTTGTGCAATCTCAGGTCACTTCTGCTGTGACAGGGGACTCTAAGTTCTGGATATTCCCAAATTCCTAATATTCTCACGTCTTAGTATTTACCTGCCACACGTGCTGCAGCCTGGGAGATGAAAAGGGTTTAGCGTACACAATTGAGACAGTTGGTCACTCCTCTGTCTGAGGCACAAACTGGTCTTAGTATTTAGCAGCAGCAAAACTGTTACCTTAGACCGGTACACTGTTGCTTAAGAAGATGTGTTACTGCTTGAAGAACGATTTCCCTTTATGTCCATAAATGCATTCCAAGTAGCTTGCACTTTGGTTTCCATGCACTAAGATAAAAAGTTGAATTTTACTACATGCAGAAGAAATATACCCTTCACCTTCTTTCATGCCCTACAAATTGTCCACTTTACCTGTTAATCGCACCTTAAAACTTACGAAACATTTTGGACCTTCCACTGACATGGATCTCATTTCTGGTCACTGGAAGAACTGAAAAGACACCCCACAGTCCTTTCCTCCCCCAAAAAGATAATCAGTACAGAGATACAAGACAAAGACTTGTTGCTACCTAAAAATTAAAGCTGAGTCAATTTACAGATTTCACTAGAACTTCTACGTAGTTATGATTGAGTCTAATAGGTACAGGAAGGACATGTTCTGACTGATTCAAGTTTAAGGTAAGTCAAAGAAAAAGGTGCATTACTTCCTGCTTAGCAAAATGCAGTATGTTATATACGTGGTTACTGCTTTGTTTCTGTCCGATGCATTGATTTGACCCAATTAAAAGAAACCCAATGTTATGGATTGTTCCAGATGAAGGCATCTCCGCTCCTACTTACAACACTGTGGAAAAGAAAAGCAGTAATGATTCCTCGTGTTAGACCACAAGCACAGGAGAGCATGACCCTGACTGAATATCCAAGGGAAGGGAAGAGTCCTGAGATTCATTTCCTGCTCAAGGGACTCAACAAAGCAACCTAATCAGCAGCTCGAAAGAACAAAACAGCACTTGAATCAGTTTTAGGCTCTTTGTGCAAACACAGCATCCCCTTCCCACATCCCATGCTGGTGGGTACATGCACACACTTCCCAGACAGGCAAAAGCGGCAGAATACAGAATGAGTTTTATGTAGGCTGAGGTCTTAACCCAAAGCCTGATTCTCCATCGCTTTAATTGTAAATATTACCTGGAATTGAAACAGGGCTTCAAGAACTGCAGGTACAAAGTCTGGTCTTCAACGAGGCCCTTCCTGGCAAAATGCTAACCAGCGTTGTAAGGGCATAGTTGATGGGAGTTAACAGAACATTCCAAGAGTGGAAAATTCCTCTTGCTCTTTTCTTTTTTCTTCCCATAGCATTTAAATACCTCAGTACACTATCATTTTTAGCATAGGTCACTGTTGCTCAGGAGAACATTTATTCTCACTCTCCTACCCTCAAAATTTTTTTCTATAATGTCAGAATGGTTTTAATACTGTTCCAAACTCCAAAGTTTTAAATGTCAGACAAGCCTACAACACTTAGTTTACAGTAAGAACAACAAGTTGAGCTGTGGCAAAAGTGCATTATAAACAAACAAACACAAAAACCCACACTAACTGCCAATGCTATGCACTATATACTTGAGCCCAAACTGGATTTTAAATCTTTTCCTAGAGAGACCTACTTTTGCTACTGACATTAATATTTTTGAGAAAATGTGTGAGTTGCTGTAGAATTAATAGTAGATCTATGTAGATTGAAATTCCCAAGAGATTAAAAAACAAACAAACAAACAAACAAACTAAAAGCTGACACTCCTGGCAAATATAAAACTCGTGGACAAGTTGTCAAACATCAGATCTCAAGAGCACTAAAAGATTATGACAATGCAGAAGTTCAGTTCTGTTCATGATTTACCTCTAAACTAAAAGATCCTACAACATTATAAGCTGGAGCTCCTGTATACCTATGGCAGTAACACCAGAACCAAAGCCACAGTCAGGAACACTGTTTTTCAAAGACAATCTGGCAAATTGGCATATTTAACTTCCAAACTTCTTTTAGAAATTTGAGCAACTCCACTGAAACAGTTAACAGATTCACTGTTGATGCTCTTGTAACCACTCAATGTTATACATCATACATTATTTACAAGTCAAGCTCCTCATTTTCACGCAATTACTTGCAATTTCAACCTTTCATCAACTACCAGAAAGTTCACTTTTAAATGATTTAGAAAGGCAAAGAAATCAAAATGGGTTTGTATTATTTAACATTTATTGACAAGAAGGAAAAACTAATTTGTAACAAACCACATATTTACAATTTACAGAGGAGGAAAATACTCTTAAGACCAATGAAACTACACGCTCCAGTACTGGGACATATTTCTACCTGGATGGTAGTTAACAGTGTTCTTTAGAACTCCCTCCCATTAGATGATCTTCAGTCTGAAGGTGAACCTAGGGGGAAGAGGGCTCCGACAACACGCTTCCTGCAATTGGTCTAAAAAACAAAAAGAATAGAAATAAGCTCATCCAAATTAAGACAATTTTCAGTTACAAAATAATAGTGAAACATCTCTGTGCCATAGTGTTAGTTACTGCCAGTAACAACTTCCTATTCTCTTCACAGCAGCAAAGGTTTTAGAGCATCCACATATTCCAATGGCAAATCAATAAGAATATTAGTGTCAAATAATAATTATGACTTGAAAAAAAGCACATTAGTCTAATTCAATTAAACACACTCTCTAACAAACTGGTTCCTCTGTATGAAGTTTGGAGCTGTCAAAGCTACACGTGGCTGGAACACTTTTTCCACGACCAGGATGTTTTTCACATGCACTATGGGGACGCTATCTACTTCTACATTATGTATAAGCTTTGACTGGCAGACCCGTGAGTGTTGATTTAACAGGTAGATTTTGCTAATTGTGTGCCCCAAAATTCGAGCATCCAGCAGCCATTGCTCTCAGTGTAATCTTTAACAGTTCACTCTATCATTTTCCAGAGGCTGGTGCATGATAAGGGACACGATACACCCACTCAGTACCATGCTCCTTGGCCCAGGTGTCTACAAGGCTGTTTCAGAAATGAGTCCCATTATCTGATTCAATTCTATCTGGGGTGCCATGTCACCATAAGACTTGCTTTTCAAAGCCAAAGGTCACTTGATATAGAGTTTACAATCAGACTGTAATCCAGAATACACATACTCCGAAAGTCCACAACACCAAAGGAAGCTCATGGAAATTTTTTGCTAGTTGCTTTGGATAGAGCAGTTATTTTGTTGATCGTATCCATAAGGACCTGATGATATCTATTCTGCCATTTTATTCCTAAGAACTGGACCACCCTCCCATGCAGTTCCCTTGACCTTCCTTTGTTTTATGGCAAAGTTGGCTTCCAGAATTTGGATTATTTTCTTCCCTTCCTCAAAAACTTCCTCTGCTATGCTGCCCCACATGATGATATCATCAATGTACTGCAGGTGTTCAGGAGCTTCCCTCTTTTCCAAATCTGCCTGGATCAGCCCATGGTAAATGGCAGGGCTGTTTCCTCCTCTGGAGTAGTTGATTCCAGGTGTACTGGATACTCCTCCAAGTGAAAGCTAACTGTGGCTTGCACTCTGCTGCCAGAGGAATTGAGAAAAACATGCTGGCAGTGTGAGTAATGGCAAACAGCCAGTGATCCTGAAGGGCCACACACAGCTCACAGCCTACTCAGTCCAGGTTCTTCTTCAGACACCAGAGAAATCACAACAGAAGAATTCTCGATCAGAAAAGTCAAGCAGCAACAAGGTGTGAAAGGGCATATGACCCCATGTCAGCCAGATACCACGCGTAGTGAAGTGCACTGCCTCCCTGGGGCCCAGGTCAAGGATATTACTATGAGACTCTCTGGTCTGGTTTGCCCCTCTGATCATTATCCTCCACTGACAGTTCAGGCGGGCAGACATTAAATCACTGAAAGAAGCCTGAGGGCTATCAAAAAGGACCTCATGGGTCTGGAGCAGTTAATGGACAGTGCAGGAGTACAGGTGGTGCTTTCAACTATCCCTTCATGCGGCAGCGAGGGATAATGAGAGGAGCAGAAAAACCCTTGTGATAAATACCTGGTTAAGAAGCAGATGCCACCACAGGAATTTTGGCTTCATCGATCATGGGACGGCTTACTCTGTGCCAGCCTGATGGCTGCTGAGGAGGTCTGCTTGTATAAAAGGGGGAAAAGAATTCTGGCCCAGAAGCTGTCAGAGCTCATTGACAGGGCTTTAAACTAGGTTTGAAGGAGAAAAGGGATGATAGTGAGCCTGCCCACAACACAGGATATCATAGCTAAGTTAAAAGGACAAGGTGGTTTGATGATGAAGGGAACAGAGAGACTGAAGGTAAACACTACAAACGAATTAAGGAGTTATCCTCCAAGAAGGTAACAAGAACAGCTGCCCAGCTGAAGTGCCTCTACACCAACATCCACAGATTGGGAAACAAACTGGAGTTGGAAGCCACTGTGCTACTGGAAAACCATGATGCAGTTGCTATCACAGAAATCCGGTGGCATGATTCCCATGACCAGAGTGTGGCTGTTGATGGTTACAAGCTGTTCAGAAGGGACAGGCAAGGAAGAAGAGGAGGTGGCATCAGCCTCTGCATCAAGGAAAGAATAAAACACGAAGAGATTGACCCTAAAAAATGGCTATAAGCAAGTCCAAAGCCTACAAGTCAGAGTTAGAGACTGTGGCAAAAAGGGGAGCCTTGTGGTTGGGGTTTACTACAGGCCGCCTGATCAAGTGGAGCCTCTTGATTAAACCTTTCTCCAGCTACAGGAGGGCTCACGTGCACAGGCTCTCACCTTGTTGGGGGACTTCAACCACCCAGATATCTGCTGGAAAAGTAGCACGGTGAGCTAAAGGTGATTCAGGGGGCTCCTGGACTGTACTGAGGATAACTTCATGAGATAAGTAGCAGTCCCACCAAGGGAGAAAACAGTGCTGGACCTTTTGCACTTAGTTTGAATGAACTGATTGATAACACAAGGATAGGAGGCTGCTGAGCCATACTGACCATACAAATTGTGGAGTTCATGTTCTTGAGGAATATAAGACAGATAAAGAGTAAAATCAGGAAGCTTAATTTTAGGAAAGTCAAATTTCAGCTCTTCACGGAGTCAGTCAACAAAACCCCTTAGGAATCAGTCCTCGAGGACAAGGGAGCACAGCAGAGCTTTAAGAAAGCTTTCCTTTGGGCACACTAGCTCTTTATCCCCAAGTGAAGGAAGTCAGGAAAGAAAAGCAGAAGGCCAGCATGGCTGAACCAGGACCCACTTGTCAAACTGCAGAGCAATAAGAAAATGCACAGGCAGTAGAAGCAGCGACAGGTACCACAGGAAGAGTATAAGGAACCTGCTAGGCTGTGGAGGGATGGGGTCAGGAAAGTCAAGGCCCAACTGGAACCAGACTTAAGGAAAGAAGGGTAAGAAAGGCTTCAATAGGTACATCAACCAGAAAAGGAAAGCCCAAGACAGCATATCACCCCTTACTGAGCAACATAGTTAGGCTGGTAACAACAGAAAAGGAGAAGGCTGAGGTAACAATATTTTTGCCAGTCCTACTGAAAAAAAACCTGGTGGTATTGGTGCACTGGAAGGTGAACACAAGCCACTAGTGTGCCCTCTCAGCCCAGAGAGCCAACTGTACCCAGGGCTGCATCAAAAGAAGCATGGCCTGCAGGTCAAGGGAGGTGATCTTACCCCTCTCCTCTGCACTGGTGAGACCTCACCTGGAGAGCTGTACCCAGATGTGGAGTCCTCAATACATGGACCTGTTGAAACACTTCCAGAGGAGGACCACAAAAATGATCCAAGGGATGAAACACCGCTCCTACAAAGACAGGCTGAGAGAGTGCCTGTTCAGCCTGGAGAAGGCTTTGAGGTGACCTGATAGCAGCCTTTCAATACCTAAAATGGGGCTATAAAAAAAGAAGGGGACAGATTCTTTAGCAGGGTCTGCTATAACAAGACAAGGGCAAATTGCTTCAAACTGTAAGAGGGAATAGTTAGACGGGATTTCAGAAGTTTTTTAAAGTAAAGGTAGTGAAGCATTGGGACAAGTTGCCCAGAGGTGGTGGATGCCCCATCTCTGAAGACATTCAATGTCAGGCTGGACAGGGCTCCAAGCACTGCATGTAGCTGTAAGCACCCCTGTTCATTGCAGGGGAATTGGGCTAGATGACCTTTAAAGGTCCCTTCCAACTCAAACAATTCTATGATTCCATGATATTTGTGCTCATGCAAATCCGCAACAGTGGGCACATGCTTCCATGCTAGACCTCTGTGCCAAAAGCATTCCCACAGGTAACAGGAATGAAGATGTAAGAGCAGGTGAATGCCTGCTCTAGGCTGCCAACATAAAATCAGGACATGGCGTGGTGCCTAAGCGATGGCAGAGCCACAGAAAAATTGTGCCAAGGCAAAAGATATCACCAGCATGCTGAATTAGTGCTACAAGAGGTGCAGAAAGCACACGTTGATGCTCTGTGTTATGCTTGGCCAGGTGAAATGGCATTGAAAAGGATTCTTTTAGCAATGCAGAGCCAGCCTCGTGCTTGAGGGATGTGGTTCAAGGACAACCATGTGTGCCTGGAGAGGTGTCAGTTCCGCTTCTGCAGTCCGAAAAAAGGCAGATGACAATGATAAACACCTTGCCAGTAATGTCCTAAGCCAACCTTCTTGGGATTAAAACTATGAAGTCTTTAAGAGGACAGAGGCCAAAGGAAGCATTGCATCACTTCACTCAGCACGAGAACTGGGAGCGTTGCCAGGCCTTGTACAAAGCTCAAAGGAGAGGAGCCAGAGGATCACCTCTGAAATAATTCAAATATCTGGAACTGAATTAGAAAAGTAATAGTCACTGCAAACAGCACTAACCTAAAAAAAAAAAAAAAAAAGAGACCTTTGAAGAGGGCACTGGAATACTCCCCCTCCCCCAAATTACTTCAGGCAGCAAAACAAAAAATGCAGGAAGAGAATATTCTAACTTGATACAGGATGTGAGAGAATTGAGATGGTGGCAAATGAATGCCTCCTTACACAGCCACTACAAGGAGCAAAAGGAGAGACAAAAAGACACACCTTGAACAGATAAGGCAAGGTAACAACTGCCAGCTTGCATAGCAGGATACAGCGCATCACACTGGTAGCATGTGTGTATAGATTTCCACAAAGAAAAGGAAGTTGTGATCAACATTTTTGTAATATACATACTACTTTTTAGTATTACAGTTTCAGGAATAATTTGAGTTCAAGAAAAATCAAGAGAAAAACCTGGACACTTAAGCAAGTTCTTAAACCATGCATACATCCAATACGTTAAAAAAATGTACATCTGCACACATAGTCATATGGAAATGGCCAAGGAGAGGTGGAAGATTGGGGCATGCACCTCATTTGCAGCCCTCAGCATCTTGCCAGAGTTGAGCTTTGCAGCAAAACAAATGCAAGCTTAAAAAACCCTTCAGAAGAATAGCTAAATTACTTTCAGTAAAAACAGTATTACTGTAAGCAGTAAGCCCCTCTTCCTTCTCTTTTTTTCCCCTCATCGGGAAACACAAGTATGTCATGCGATGCGGCAGCGTGGGTGTTAGATGTAAGCAACAGAAGCCATTTCATGACAAGGTAATGACTTCTGTGAACTTAAGTGCTCTTAGCAACCAAACAAAATGAAGCTGTTATAAATTCTGATGAGATAATCCACTCAAAGTAATTTGTTTGGAAAGGTTAAATAGGATGCTAAGATGGTACACTGCTGAACAAAGAGGCAAAAAAAAAAAAAAAAAAAAAAAAAAATCAAACATTTAGTGCTGCTTTTTCTTCAAAACATATTGAGACTTTTATTGCTAGCTAGAATTCTGCTCAAGTCAGGCAGCCGTGTTCAGATTCCCACACCAGCTTTTGCATTAAGTTACACTAAGAGTGCACAGTAAAGCTGAGTTGCTTAAGAAGCAAACGTGTTCTAATATGAAGAAAATCAGCCATAATAAAGTCAGAAAGCATTTGCTGGATGCAGAAAGGCCTCTGCAATTATCACTTAATTGTCCTTCATGGGCCAATACTGGGAGTCTCATACTTTCCCCTTAAGGTTGATCCCTCCTTCAGCACTTCTTCTTAACCGGCTACTTAATTAGTCTTCCTTCCTGGACTTAATTGTAAATTTGTTTTGATTAATTAGCCTCAGAGCTGACTTAGCGCTTACTGAAATACAGGAGAAGTGCTTAGTTTCTTCAGCTTATAGCCTACTGTACCCTATGGGAGCCCCTGCTTTGTCAGCATTAAAATTTCCAGTTCAGATTGTGGAAGAACTTTTTCGTAATTAGTTTCCTTCATTGTAATTACCCCCTCCGTAATACAACACAAAAGTGGTGATAAAGAAAGGCCAAGATTTAATACGTTCACGTCTCTTGTCCAGAGGATTCTATTTCATGTTTACTAGTTCAATCTTCTAACTCTAGTCAAGCTAAATGCAACTCATCACAGCACTAACCCAATCCCAAGCCAAGAGAGTAAGCTGCCAGCAAGACACCTGCATTCTGATGGCACCAACACCAGAAAGGTTTCCCTCCCCTTCAGAAAAGTCATGTTCTGCTACTGAATTTCATGGAAAACCCTTAGTGCAACCCTAGGCAAGCCAGTCTGCCACAACTTTGGACACCAGAACACTTATTTGAGAAGCAGTGTAGCTCTTCATTATGTTCACATCTCTCATACCATTCCTCTCCCTCTTTACACCATGTTGATACCAGAAGACACCCACATGGTGATACCTTATCTCTGATATTTTGATCCATTCTTGCTTCAGCTAATGATGCAGGAAAGGGCAACTTCCACACAAGCATGTAAAAACACTGAGATAAGTGATGTGCATCATCAGCAATCCTACTGTAATGAGTTTATTATTTATTTGAAGTTTTGGCAATTGAAAGTGTTCGGGGGAACAAAAGAAAGGGTGCTGCAGGAGCAGCCTCTGAGAAAGGAATGAGAAAGCTGTGAGACAAACAGATCTGCAATCAGTGCAGGAGCAGCAGGCAAATCCTGAAGGAGGCCACAGCCCATGGAGAGTTCCTGCAGGTGCAGGACTCGGGCTGGAGCTGCAGTCCATCAAGAGGAGCCCAAGATGGAACAGATGATCCATCAGGAACTTTGGTCCTTGGGGATCTCTGCTGGAGCAGTCCATTCCTGAAGGACTGCACCTGTGGTATTGTTCCCTGCTAGAGCAAGGGGGGGAGGGGGGCAAGGAGAATGCAACAGGAGAAACTAAGTAGTATGGACCCTACTGTTCAGCTCAAGTAAGAGCGAAGAAGGAATTGTGAGCATAGCTCACCTTTCTGAGGAGAAGGGAAAAGGTGTTTTTAGTTTTAATTTTCACTGTCCTACTCTTATTTTTGACTTGCAGTAATTTAACCTTCCCAACTTAAGTCTGTTTGGGCTATGATGGTAATTGGTGAGTAATCCCCCTGTCCTTATGTCAAGTTGGGAGCTTTTTCATCTTTCTTTCTCCTTCTGCCCTGCTGAGGGAGAGGAGTGAGAGACTGTGGCTGGCTGCTGGCCAAGGTCAACCCACTGCACCTACTCATTTTATAAACTTCCCACACAGCTATCAAGAGCACTGCAATTCTTCAGTTTCCAAATTTAGAAGTCCTTACCTATCAAGCTGCAAAGAGAAGCGTAAAATCTTACTTATCTTTTTCTGTGAACACTTAGATTTACATCTCAATTCAACAGACTGAGAAAATATACACTTGGCTTCCTTCAGCTCATTTCATTTATTGCTTGTCTTGTGCCCTAAACAAGAAAAGACTACAGAAATGCAAAGCACATGGAGTTTTACAGTCTTTTGTGTATCTTTGCTTGGGTACAGCAGCTCAAATGAAGGAAAAAAAAGAACACAGGTTTATTGTTGGGGCTCAAGAATACTGAGCAACTCCCGTAACATGTTCATTCCGTAATGCTAAGCAGCCAACTGTTTTGACTGGTGCCAACTATTTGTTTTCATTTTCAAACTGGACCATAGAAATCAGTTTAATTGTGAATTCTAAAGGAAGGTTTTCCTATATGACTAGAGAAATGCGTCAGCGAGAGCTCTTCTGACTCAGCCCGTGAGCACCCACATAAAGCAATAGGATATTAAGGTGCTCACTTGCAGCCGTCAACGCCATGAGAGCCACGTTCCACACACTGCAGATGGATGTATTGATGGAGTCAATCACTGCTTAAATGCTGTATTACAATACACATCATGCAGTAGAGCGTATCACGAGAAAGGCAAGAAACATTTCTTCATGCTGAAATGCATTTTTAGCTATTACAAAAATGAGGAAAATGCTCGTTAGTTTATATTGTATTCCTCAGATGTTAATTTAATTACAGATAACTAATTCAGGTGCGTACTCGAAAAAATAGAAGGAATTGTATATGCACTTCAAAAGTCTGTTTTATCACTGCTGTTTATTTCTCTGTAATCACTCAGCTCACATTCTCCTATGTTGTGTTTACCAAGTAATATAAATATGGATGCACACACATCTGATGGCTTTGCAACCATTCTCCTGCATCCTCCTTCAAATTACACAGAAAAGCTTTCTTCACTAAGACAAACAATTTTATAAGAAAATGAAATCCTGAAAACATTAGATTTTTCTAAAGAACCTAATAAACACCAAGTCCTTTTTCTCAAAGGAAGCCACAGCCTTGAAAAAAATCTAACTTTTCCACTGTGGAGTCATTGCCAGTTAAGCTCCCTTAACGTGTTTCTAGGTTGCTATCAAAACACTCACCACAGGACACATTTACCATCCAACATTAAGTTTCAGCTCTCTCAACTACTGCTGACAGAAAGTAATGAGTTAACATTTTAAACCAGAGTTCCTCAAAGAACAGTCTATGTACCCAAGTAGCAGCAGAGCATCCCGACTTGAGTTCACAGCACATAACGCCAGCTAACAATTTGAGCATAACAAAGCAATTACAAACCTGGCTCCGATCCCTACTACTGTTAGAGATATTTTCTGTATTCTACTATAAACAAAACGTTGTGCTATCTGAACTGAATATATGAACCACTGAAGTCTAGGAAATAATTTAAGCACTGTTTTAAAAGCTGCAATGTGGAAAAAGCATTAGAGAGACCCTAAAAATATATATTTAAGCTACAGCCCACAACATGTTCTGCATGGGCTATTTCCTTAGCATTTTACCCAGTCCAGACTTCACCACATATCTGTTTGAAACCATCATAGTAGTCTGTGGAAACTGGATTACTAAACAAAGTAGAAAATACACCAATTAAAAGAATCACTTATTGGCAGGAAGAAAAATGCTAAGTTCTCAGATTTCAGAGGGATTTTTCATATTAATTTCTTTGCAATATCTCTTCCATCAAAGGAAAAACAGGAACTGCCAAAGGTTACCAGTAGTCTGACATACACAGCAATGTAGGAAGCAGGAGCCACAGCAAGACCAAGCAGAGGTGAAACATCAACTTTTTCCTTCCAATGACCAGTTCTCATTTGCCACACTGCACAACTCAGCACCCACAGGAGCCCTGGAATGCAAACAGAACTTTGCAACTCAAGCTGTAGATTCTCCTCCATTTCCATTTCCATGTACTACAAGACATCAAGTGTCAAGTTAAAACAAAAAATGCAGTCTAGACAATGGGGAAACAATCTAGCACAACTCAGCTCCTGCTGTGCACTACTGTTTTTAAAAAAAAAAAGTTGCAGACACACACAACTGTGTGTGTCTGCAACTAGTTCAACTTGCATGCTAACAGAATGAACTTTGCAAGGTTCAGTGCCAAATTCTAATGTTAATGGAAACTGATAACAGAATTCAATTGACTTTACCTGCATTTGTAACACACTCTTCTTCCCAAAAGAATTCACAAAAGCCAAACCCTACTGAGTATGGATATTAGTCAAGGACAAACAGCTGTGCTTGAAGCACCATCTAGTGGCAAATAGTGGAATTGTTCCTTTAGATAAGGCAAGATTAAGAACTTTGTTGTACTTTGTAAAAAAGTGAATTTCCATTTTCTCTTTTCCTTCCCAAAATAAGATATTTTTCCTATAATGATAGAACATTGGAGCCACTTAAACTACTTTACAAAATCATGCTCTGTTTTCACTGCAGACCTAAAGATACTTCTTAGTCAACTTGCAGCAAAATACAAGTTATGTGACTATTTCTTTAGTTTAAACTAACACTGTGAAGAAAAAGAACTGATGAAATGAATAACTGATTTGAGCAAGTACTTTTTCAAAACTGTGCAAACTGCAAGAAACATCCTTGACATAACTGATTTTACTACTCAAACAAAAAACACTGAGATGCTGCTCAACAGCGGAAATGTTTTGTGCATACTATGTTGAACATTTCACACAAGAAATCAGCTAGCTACGAAGCAACCAAACCACTTAGTCTAAAAAGTTACTTACTTTTCCAAACCCACAGTACTCCTCCATTGACACTCAGTCACAGTTAAAAAGAACAAACTGGCACTTGTGGCAATCTGATGCTGAACTTGCACTTAAACATCTGCCATTTTCCAGTCTGTGGCAAGAACCCACCTGCATCCACTTCTGCTTAAAATATTCAGCAGGATGGATTCCTCATCACTTACTCGAGAACCAAAGAAAATCCACTCAAAACCTTGCTGCCAAGTTGAGAAAAGACAACAGCCAGGCAATGCTTTACCTCCATCGGAACCGACCAAACTAAAACACACTCCTGCAAAGTGGCAAGCTGCCTTGAGTTCTGTGACAATACACACCTACATTTTCCTTTAAGGCCACCAGCTCCACAGTCCATACACATTCACCAACACCTTCACAAGACATTCTTCTTCTATCCAATCTTAGCAGGCAGATGTTCTGGAAAGTTTGTTCTGCATTCTCTTCTTTCTGAACTCCCTGGTGGCCTTCAACACTAAAGTTTCTACTTTCCATTTTTCTACTTATGCCCTGACTGCTGGGAGACATGCTTTGGATAGGAGCAGAGGTTCTTTAGGTCTAGTGCTAGCCTTCTATTCTTTTCCAAGTGGAAAACTTCCAGATCTCTGTGGGCCTCCCTAAAGAGTTTAAAGCCTTAAAGACAGAAGGCTTTACAGGTGGGATTCCCTCAAGCAGTGGAGACAGCGTGTGACCGTTTGGTAGCTGGCATGGCTCCAAAGCAGAAGGGACATTTTAATCTCACTAACCTTGAGGAGGCCAGTGAAGCCCGTAAGTTATAAGTGCTGCCAAAATCAAGTTATCAGCTACAACTGACTTTAAAAGGAAAAAGAACCACCTTATTTTAAACCACTTATAAAATTTGAGGCTGAGCAGAAAATAAGTTGCTTCCCTGCAAACTTAACCTTGACTGCAAATAGTTTTTAGCAAGAAGATGAGCTAAATGGTTATTGCCATACTCCTGTTTCATCTACTCAGGAATCCAGTGAGACCTAGACACCAAATGCAAAGATGCTATCTAACTTCTAAGTATGTACAAAGTCAGCCTTTCTATTCACTACCGGAAAGAATGCTTGAAAGAGAATGAAAGAAGTGTATGCATAAAATTCACCCATCTAAAACATCTCTCACACCGAAATTGTAGCCTCAGTGTCTTAGCCTTTTCTGACACACAGTTTACTTCTCACCTGTAAGGTTTTTGTTTGTTTCTTCATGGTAAGCACTAAAGCCAGTTCATCTTCCCTGCTTTAATTGGTACTCTAGATTTAATGTAAGATCATGGTCACGGCTGCTTACTAGGTCAGTCCTCAATCCTCAAGTATTCAGCCCCTGAACAGTTTCCAATTCAATTTTCTCTCTTTCTCTTCTAGAATTGCATTGACCACACTTAGAAAACACTCTACCAGAGTAGCTGCAGCTTATTCTTATGTTCAGCCAGAAGGAACCTTGAAGAACATAGGAGACAAATGTTATGTGTACCATCTGCTGTCTAGACCTGGCTTCTGGAGTATGCAGTTTAATTACAGTTTTCCCAAAGGTCATCATTATAATTTGTTAATCAAAACAAAAGAAGATATTAAAATAACATATTTGGCAATGACCTATCACTGTTACACAAAATAAAGCTATCCACAACATCCAGGGCTTTAATATAAAAAATAGAACTAATACAAATTTTAGGTACTAAACATACCCCTGCTAGATGAGGAAAAAACTGCTGCCATGAACATATTAGAAGAATGCTGGACTCTAGCACACAAGCATTCCATCAGTCCATCTCCTAGACAGCAATTACTGAAGTACAAACAGTATGGCAAAGAGGGATTATTCTGAGATTTATATCAGGCAGACAATAAGTCCAACAGATGTTAGCTGAGTTATCTGACATTGTCAAAATCAAGTGCTAAGCATTTTTGGGAGATTAGGTAGAAAAGTGCACTTTGGAAAAATATGTTTTTCCCACCAGTTTTCAAGTATATCTTACTGTCTTTGGATGAGAAAAGTGCCCGTCACAAAGCGAGGCCCTTCACTGCTTCACAGAAGTTTGAGAGTAAACGTCTGAGTTGGTTTTGTAGCTCTATGTTGATTTCCTCAGTTCTGCCTTAGTTTGTAAAGTTAACGTGGGTGCACTTAACCATACTTTGTATGCAAAAAAAAAATTTCAAAAAAATGCAAGAGCTTAAAAAGTACTTCAAGCAACTTCTTGGAAGAAAGTTCTTCACCTGTCATTTTTGAGTTGTGTGAAATGAAGAACACTTTCCTCATTCAGAAGATTACGTACATTATATCCATTTCCTATAAATAAAAACAGAAAAGGTTTTCTTTAGAAGCCAACAGTAATTTTTGAAGTCCTGTCCTGACTTCAACAACTACATTTTTATTTTGTATATTTTACCAGTTTTAAAGCTGCTTGTTAAATGAGCCCTGAAGCCAAGGTAAACAAGCAGTGTTTGTATCACAACATCTAGATCAGTTCATCAACCGTGCCCATTGTAGGGTCACATTCCCTTCTTCCTCATGGGTACTTCCCCATTCTCTACTCAAACTTAACTCTCCCAACCATTCTCCTCAGTATTCCTTCCTAATACGGTAATTTAGTCTAATCCGTTCCCAACAAATTGATTTTTGAAGACATGCACTTACCTGCTGGAACATAGAAATAATCCCCTGAAGTCAGGTAATATGATGTCTTATGCAAGGTGATAATAATCTGGCCACGGATAACATAGAAAGCCTTAATGGAAAGCCAAAAGATTCTAAGATTAGCAACATCTCCTTTACAAAAATTTAAGTTATCCAAGAAAAAGTAATGTTTTGTTCATACTTTGTAATGAAGTAGAACAATAAACTGAGCTGCAACTCCTTTCCTCCTCCCCATTGAAAATTAAGATGCACAGCTTGAAAGGTGGCAGGGGGACAATTTTGATTTAATACTTCTATCTTGCTTGCAATCCATTCAGTAAGCAGACATGGACATGCATGATAAATGTGAAAGAAAGAAGAATAATGTGCATGTAAAATTACCTCTAGGAATTTCCTTTAGTTTTAACTGTTTAATTTCACAACTGTTACAGTTTGTATTTCCTATATATATATATATATATATATATATATATATATATATATATATAGTATGTATATATATATGTATATATAAAATATATATATCCATATATATATATATTGTGTATATCCATATATATACACACACTGTATATATATATATATGGATATACATATATATATATATGGATATATATATATATATATATATATCTCCACATTTTAGGGGAAAAAATATGAAAAACCCATTAACTCCACATACTAATTCTAACTATTCTAATACTTTGGTCACAAAGATAATCAGAGGGCTGGAGCACATCTCCTACAAAGACAGGCTGATGGAACTAGGTTTGTTCAGCCCAGAGAAGAGAAGGCTTCATGGAGACTTGATAGTGGCCATCCAGTATTTAAAAGGGAGCTTTTAAGCAGGATGGAAACTTTTTGCGGAGGTAGAGATAGGACAAGGGGGAATGGTTTTTAACTAAAAAAGGAAGGTTTTAGAGTAGATGTCAGAATGGTGAAGCCTTAGCATAGGATGCCCAGAGAGGCTGTGAACGCTCTATCCCTGGAGGTGCTCAAGGTCAGGTTGGATGAGATCCTGGGCACCTCACAATCCAGTGCCTGATTCAGTGGTTGATAATCCTGCCCTCGGCAGGAGGAGGTTGGAACAATGTGATCTTTGAGGTCCCTTCCAAGTCATTCTATGATCCTGTGATTTTCTGTTTACCTATAAACCATTAAAGAAGTATGGAAAAAGTGTACTTACTATTGTATCCATGTGGACAAACTGGTGTCCCTTTTCTTTAAGAGGTTTCAAGATCAATTTACCAGCAGCAAAATCAGATGTATTCAAACTTTTATATACTTTTATTGATTCATCTTCGAAGAAACATGAGTGACTGCTTCCAGAGTTAACACACTCTGCAAGGAAAGTCATAAGATTAAATGCTATTATTAACACAGTCATCTTCTTAGTTCTGCCTCTTTTTAAACTACATATCCTATGCATTGTTTCAGTGCAGCAACCCCACCAGTCACACTTAATCATCAGCTGGAAAAAAAAAATAATCAGGACATTTGACTTCCTCTTTTTCTGTCTCTCAAAATGTTGTCTGGAAAAGCAATGAATATTTCAACAGCTCACCTTTTTATGCCTCAAAATGAATGAGCAGTCTTCTTCCTACAGCAGTCCATACCTAAAAGCTTACTACATAATATAGAAAGGTCCTTGGTTATATCCCTTTATCTTACCTAGAAGAACTTCTTGATTTGTTACTGGATCCAGTATGCTGGTTGGCTTAGAGGCATCAGCCAGGTGGATATCCAAACATTTCGCTACCTCACTTCCTAAGGAGACAAAAAAAAAAATACAGGAGAGTAATCACTCCACAACTGAAATACTTATTTAATCACAATTTTGGATTTCAGACAAGTTACTGAATTTGCCGTATTAAGTGACTAAACAGATTAAAGCCCGCTTTCTTCTGATAGAAGAAAAAATATATAACTGTTCTTTGAAGATATAATTTTTTTCATCAGAAAAATTTCCATCTGTGATTGGTAAAGGGACTCTAAATCAAAAAGAAATTCTCAGAGCAATGCCAATGATATTGCTTGTGCTATTAACAGTAGCATTTATTCAAAAGTAGCTGCATTTTAGGAGAAGAACTCTTTTAGAAACAGAATATTAAGAAAGGATATAAAATACATGCTAACTTAGAAAAGCAAGTCTTTTCCTTTTACAACTGCTGATGGGCATCAAGAGACTTAAAAGAGAGAAAGTGCTCAAAAAGAACAACTACATGTTCACTTTTCCTTGTCTCAAGAGACACTATTTACAGGAATCTCATCCTAAGTTGTAAATCAGGGAATATTTTCTATCATATAATGCATTTTTCCGGAGAAGACAATAGCCTAAGAGTTTATGACAATCATATACTTTTCAAAGGGAAAAGAGACTCTGGAGAATTTTTAAGACGAAACAAATATCCCAAAGGTCTCTTGGAGAGATAACTCTTGTAAGTAGGCGAGTTTAATTCCATAGTGCACAGGAAATTCCTCTAAATGTAGTAAGAAAAAGGATGTCAAAGGCAAGCTATAGCACTTTATAGGCACTCATGTCTGCTCAAGCACTATGCAGAGACAACCAGGGCTAAGAGACTGAAAAAGTTTTGTTCAAAATAACACTTCTATAAAAAGAGACAGCAATAGGTGCAACTCTATAGCCCTATCCAGGAATTTTTATTGTATCATTAAAATTCAGGAATTTATTCTAGAAATTCAATTCAGCTAATGGGTCTCGTACATGTTGCTCTTTTGTGAACACCCTTGAATTTTAAGTATCTCAGGAATAATGTCTGGTAAACAGATAACACATAACTTCTAGAGACAGCTCAAAGAAACATAAAGCAGCCAATATTTTTTGTAACATACATATGAACAGTCACTACCAGCTCAAGTTTCCACAAACTTGCAAATAAACTTAAAAGCTGCACTCAGATCAAAGGTTCAGATAAATTAGAATCTTGTCTCCTCCAGTGGCCAAAAGCAGGCACACCTTTTACCTCCCAGAATACTGTAATGGAGCAATAGCTTCCACAGAATATCTTCCACTTCTATGTGTAGTTTGCTTTATTGAAGACCTATTAACAGTTAAGTCTTCTATGAATTTATCCTGTTCTTGCACTGAATGTACAAAAATATTTCTCTCCACAGTATTCTGTGTTAAGGAATACACAACAGGCAGTGAAAAAAGCTTATTTTCTGTGAAAAACTCAGGTGGCGCTATCTTCCCTTTACACTTTTTAGCTCTTGTGATAAAAGAAAAAATGTTTATTTCCCTTCTCCATGCCACTTGTGGTTTTATAGTTTTATCTCACACCACTGCAGTGTTTCCAGGGCCAAGGAGCCTTCACTTATGTTGCTGCTTCTGGTACATAAATCCTTCCATGTCTTCAGAAAGCTTATTCTGAACCTCCTCTAGCCCTACAACTTTCTTTATGTGGTAAAGAAACAAGTGCAGCAGAAACACGCAGCAGAAATTCGCACCAATATTCTCTGTTATCTCCCTTATTCTTTCTCCAGTGATCTGTTCATCCATGTTTTGTTTTGGAATTGTGTCAGGACGACCACAGTGTTCTCTCTCTCCATCCTTGTTAGCATTTATTTCCTCTACAATTTCACACAGAAACACAGCAGTAACAAACAAAAGCTCCAGTGTGTCCCCATACAGAAAGGCTCTTTTGCATCAAAATCTCTTCCAGAGAGAGAGTGCGCACAGAAAAAAATTAATTAGGTTTCTGGACTCTGATCCTGCCTCCCTTCTGAGCACTACCTGTGCACTGCAAACAGTCTAGCAAAGCTTCCCATTCCTGGGCATTTAAGCATCTATTTATTGCCTACTTTTATCTATTTTGTGGATTGTTTGTAAATCTCTATTCACCTAGATCACGTGTTTGAATTTAACTCACATTCAGATGTGATATTACAGTTGGTAGCAACAAAACAACCAGAAGTTTTTATACCTTAATTATGCATTATAAAATGGAACACATGAGCATCATAAAGGAAGTACAGCTTATTTTCTTTCATCTCAGCTTTAAGGGCACCACAACACCTCAGGAGCAGTGATTTCTCTCTTCCTTCCCAACCCAGTGAAGTTTCAGACAGCACTGGTGCACTATAGTAAGAGGAATGCATTTTTTTTTGCATCAGATCACTAACATATTCCATTACAAAAAGATCTTCAGTTAGAGAATCTGGAGCTGTCACAGGAGAAAAAACTTGGAGCAAAAGAAAATTCATTACAGAAGGGTTTTTCTGAAGTGTCAAAAGAAGAGGGATAAAGTCTGCATTTATACTTGTTCTAGCTCTTTTCTGCTTATGATGACTCTTCGGCTTATTCTTCATTTGAGGTTCTGCTTCTGCACCTGCTATTCCACTAATTAAAAGCCTTCCTGAAAGAAAAGAAAGTTGAGTGAAACTCAGTGACACATACTAATTATTTTAATTATTTTACAAGAACAAAGATTTGCACACTCTATGATCATTTTAGTTTGGTATATATTTCCTTGATGCTCAACTTTTTACATAGCTTTAGAAAGCCAGAACAAAATCAAAAAGCTTCAGAACATCAAGTACCTGAGAGTGCAACACGCTTTTGAGATTTTAAAGAAAAGGGCACGATGGTAGTATGTTCAAGGAACTTTTCAGAAAGCCAGAACATGAGAGTTAAGTTTTAAGACAAAGTATTGACTTCAGGGACAAAAGGAAATACTATTTCCAAGCGGACTGATGAATCAGCAAAAGACCAAATTAGTCTGAGTACAAGATGTATTCCATCACCAAGGTATTTAATGCTGAGATTAGATAAAACGTTACAGTATCTGCTCTAGAAAGCAGTGCCCACGCAATTAAAAATGCTCCCAAAAATGATCCAATAAGCAGCTCCTGCTGTCACAGAACGTCTAACAAACACACTAGTGCAAATCTTTTTTTAAAATTTGCTAAATTGTTAATGCAAGTTTATTTAACATCTTCTGCTTAAATTACTTCCAGCTTAAACAAGGATGCTGGGAGAAAGACTAATCAGCTGAAGACCATAAATAAGTGACTTCTTTAAAGTTCACAAATAGTAAGCATCTCAGGGCTTTGATAGCACAGGATCAAACCACAGATCTCCCTTTACTGCCCTATCAGGAACAAGGAGATGGGTATTTTGGAAACTTGTACCTGAAGGCTTCAATGTATAGGTCACTCGCTCTCCTCGCCAATATTCCAGAGGTTTAAGTCGTATCCTTTTTGTCCGACGAACATTAGGCGTGTTGGAAGGCAGCACTAATTTAAAGGATGAAATAATTTCTAAGTCATTTTCATACTTACTGTGAACGTATTTAATTAGAAATAACATTTAGAAAGCATTAAGCAATCTGCTGTTATTCCATCTCAAGGCATCAGCGCTTCCCAGCTGATATTTATACCACTTCGCTTTCACGACAAAAAAAAGGGAATAAGGTATTGCCAGTAGCCTCCTTTTGCATTCATTATTACTTCACTCTGCTTTTTGTTAAACAGTCACCATGCTAGCTTGACATTGGATTTCTTTCTACATATCTTAGTCAAGCTCTGACATACAGACATTAGGAGCTCAGGAATACAGAGAAGCAAATATACTTTAACTGTGAAGACAAACTCCTCAAAAATGACTAAGAATCTTCCTCAAATTTGAAGGACTTCGTCAGCAAAAGTGAAAAGGTTTCACCTTTCTTATGGCAAGAGAAAAGTAACAGAGGGTGCCTGAGCTGCCTCTCTTCTCTCCCAAATTCTTAAGTTCCATCTCCAAGGTCTGGAAAAAGAACAGTACTCTTGCCAACAGAAAATCCCATGCATTTCCAAGACTCCTCAGATATTCATCTTCTGACTTAATAGAATCTCAACTTCAATTTTTCTAAGCTGCAATGTATGAATACAGTAAGAATTTTACATTTTGTAAGAAAAAAATAAAGGCTCCTTTAAGAGTTGAGAACAAATTAGTCAAGAATATTTAAATGCTAAAAATAAAAAACGGTAAATTAAAAACAACAACAGGCTTTGCCTATATTATTTTGTGCACAACAATATAGTTGTGTACCTTCAAAAACTATAATGGAGGAAATAACAAAAACAGATTAGCATGGGATTACAATCCACCACGTGCCCATTGTGCCATCCTCTCCCACAGGACCAATTCAGATATCACAGAAGGCAGCTTATCTGCACCCTAAGTTGCACTGTGCAAGATTAATTCAAACCCTCTCACTGAACTGTAAGCAATGTGCTAACTCAAAAAGCTGAAAATGGGACAATTAAAACGGTGACTGTTGAACATAGAAAAAAAAGAAGTTAAAAAAAAAAAAATAGAGTAGGGCTATGTAGTACTCCAAAGAGGAAGTAACAAGTCCTGTCTATAAACATGTCCCATGCATTTTCCAGATTGCTTTCCAGATCTCATTCAACTTATAATTATGATTTTGAGTACTCTACATTTGCATGAAGTGTTAAAGATGCTTAGTGAATTAACAAATTCACTCATTTGTGATTAGTGAATCATAGATTTCCAGGTGTTCTCCTGTGTTTCCTTCAGCAAAAATTTACATCAAGTTGGAAGTGTCTTTATATTTCTGCACTTACGTTAAGGTATTTTAAAATAATCTTACCTATTTTTTGCCTGCCTATCTCGTCTGACAGCAGATTTTTTATTTGACAATGCAGGTCTTCAGAATTATCTGAAAATACATTTAAAAAGCCATCACAATAGGCATTTATTTACTACTCGTGACTTTTATTCAATCCATCGCCAAGACCCACAACTCCCAACGTTAATGTTCCCTCTGACGTTTTTTCTTTAAAGATTCATGAAACCCAGTGTAGATAAATATGTAATTTATGTATGCATTAAAAAGCATAAGCTTAAAATGTACAGGAAAACTATGCATTCAAGTAAATATTCCTCAGACATTTCTCTCTAAAAAAATCTCTCTAAAAAGTATTGTAACTACATGCACAATTTTACTGACTGAAGTGTGAGATCATTCAGCTTTATGCCCCCCAGTATAACTTCAAATTAAACTTATTAGAAAAGCCATAAAACTATGTCTGAAAAAAAAAACCCACGACATGAACTAAACAACACTCTTAACTGGTTTAAAAGGAAGGAAAAGACTTTCAACCTCCAGGGTTCACACTCATTACAGCAGCACATTTAACTTGCGTAGAGCAACTTAACACAGAAAACCAAGATTTTTTAGGTGAACAGGCCATACAGTGGGAAACTTAGCTCTACAGTGGCCTGAAGTGATTAAATACAGTATCTCTACATGACAATGCATGGAATTGGTTCAGACTTGTTCTGCTCACAAAGAAGCAAAATTGCTTCTGAGAGGTTCTTGGCAATACCAGGCAAAGCATCCACAGGTAGGCCAGCAGTCATACACAGCAAGAAGAGTTGAAGGGGCTCTCTGGCTATGCAGCACTCCTTCTGAGGAAGCAGCCTAGGTGCAAGAGATGCTCTCCCTTCAGCAGCTGGCCCTTGCATGAGCCCAGTGTGGCTCCAGCCTGAGTCCACCCCTTCTGGTCACCTGGGGAGCACAGGTGCAAACAGTGTGCCTGTGCCCCCTAGGCCAGCCACATCCCTTCACCAGGTGCTCACTCACCAGTTCAAGCTGTGACCTAATAGTTCCCTTACAAACCTGAGCCTACAAAATTTGCTCTGAGTATTGTGCAAGGACAACTGTATCCTGAAAGGCTTGATGCCAGACCACACAGTGCTTGTCCTTACACAGCTAAAACAGCATGAAGCTGGTTGGTATTGTACAACGTACTTGGGCAGAACTGCAATTACAGCCAATTCAACCTGCACTTCTTATTCTGAAGAACAAGAGCTGAGGATACAAGAGAAATCACTGTGCAATCACAGCCTAAGTAGCTCATACATACAATGCATGAAAATACCAACTTCAAATATTACCTGAAGATTCATTATTCTCTTCACAGTGCTTACTTGGCGAAGTATATTTCTCAGAATGTTCTAGAACAAGCCCGCTTCAAAAGAAAAGAATAAAGATACACCTGTTTCAATGTGTTCCATATCAAAGAAATGTTACAGCAACAGCAAAAACAGCAAAATCAAGTTTCTTTGAGAACATGTAGGCTTTTTTTCCATCCAAACACCTGTCTGCACTTGATTCAACACTAAAGCAAATGACCACTGTTAGAAAATCACAGGTCTTTTCATCAGTTGCTCCTCTACTGAGTTATGAGGCAGACAAGCTGTGCTCACATCTCTCTAACCAGGCCTCGTAAAATTCTGATGACATTTTCTCCTGCCTTCCAGAAGAAACAGACGTTCTCCTCTCCTCTTCAGCAATACAGAAGTAGTTAAGAGAAATGTTCTATATGCCGTAAGCAAAAGGACAGTAACAAAGTTTAGAATTTCAGCTGTATGAATCCTGTCATAAAACGATCCCCCTGATAGAACAATAATTATCATCCATATGCTCCTCCACCAGAAAGATTCTCCAAGCATTACTCAGAACAAGATCGTTCTTTATAGACCTAGTATGTTCTTTATAGACCCAACCTTGCCTCCTTCTGTAATCATGACTGCATCCCACTGCCACTACCACGCCAATAAAATTCAACAGGGGAAGAATACAGCTGTGCCCCACCTAATCCCCAAAAGATGCATTTCAATACTACATTTCATGCTTACATTTTGCTGCATCAGTTTGTCCAACTGAAGTCTGCTCCAAGCTCACTTCAACTGAAGCGTTACAGTATTCAGTAGAGTTATAGTAAAAGAATGTTACATTCACAATTTGCCTCTTCTATTTCATTAAAGAGCCCATTGCACAAAAGAGGAGGTATCTGCATGTCTACAAGCACAAACAAGGGTTTGGACTGCAGATAATGCAGGATACCTTACTCAGCAGGTGTGACATTACTGGCGGCTCCTTACTTATGACAGAAAGTACAATTTAGAATCATAGAATGACTTAGGATGAAGAGGACATTAAAGACTGTCCAGTTCCGATCCCCACTGCCATGAACAGGGTTGCCAGCCTCTACATCAGGCTGCCCACAATGATCCCATGCAACCTGGCCCTGAATGCCTCCAGAGATGGAACATCCACAACCTTTCTGCACAACCTGCTCCAGCACCTCACCAGCCTCTAAATAAAAAATTTCTTCCTAACATCTAACCAAGACCTCCACTCTTTCAGTTTAAAGCCATTCTCCCTTGTCCCGTCACCATCAGACCATGTAAAAAGTTGGTTCCCCTCCCACTTCTAAAGCTCTCTTCTTCTGGTATCTTCTGGTACTGGAAGGCAGCAATGAGGTCTCCCTGCAGCTTTCTGCAAGCTGAACAAGCTCAGCTCTCTCAATCTTTCTTTGTAGGAGAAGCGCTGCAGCCTTCTGATCATCTCCATGCCCCTCCATTGGACTCACTCCAACAGCTCTGCATCCCTCTTCTACTGGTGGCCCCAGACCTGGACACAGTACTCCAGGTAAGGCCTTACATGGCTAAAGTAGAGGGGGACAATCACCTCCCTTGCCCTGATGGCCTCCTCTCATTTGAGGCAGCCCAGGATACCTTGTGGGCTGCAAGAGCACACTTCTTGTCTGCTTTTCATCCAACAAAGGCCCCCGGGTCCTTCTCAGCTGGTACACATATCTGGGATTGCCTCAACCCAAATGCAACACCTTTTAGATCAGCTTACTATGTTAGCATGATAGCTACATGCCTCAGGCATCAGTTACGATCCATTTCTACTGGTTGCTATACTGGAACACCACATAGCACAGTAACTTGCACCAAAGAGCTGTGCTGTCTCAGTACAGAAGGAATGAGATTAAATACAAGTTTTACAGACAACACAGGAAATTACCTTTCAGGACCCATAGCTTTCTCAGCTTCAGTGGAATGTCTAGAAAAGAAACAATTACCATGCTTACTGTAAGTCAACAATTTTACTTACTGCAGGGAACCATTTAAGAGAGTTAAAAAAAAAAAAGCAATGCAAAAACAAACATCCAAACCACCAAACACTGGATCTGCTACTCAATCTCTAAATCACACTTCAAAAACTCCAAGTTTCCTTAAGTGCTTACAGACATTACCCTTGGCACCCATCACTGATAACAGAATGGTGATTACACCACTTGGTTTCTCTATTAGCTATTTAACCACCTGAAACAGTCACTTATTTCAACACTGTAATTAATGCTCAAAATTTAACTGAATATACCAAGTCACGCTAGATTTTCTAAGGAATTGAATGAATAGCTTACTGCAGTCTCCCGTGCCTGTTACTTTTTCTTTTTTTACTTGTTTTCACAGCTGATTGCTTGTGTTTTTTTCTTGCTACCTCCTGTGCAGAAGAGCTGTCAGAATCTGTTGTATTTTGAGGCTCAGTGTCCCCCATGATTGAGCAAGCTCTTTTATGGGCTCTGTGATGAATCTTTTTGAGCATCTTCCCTGAAGACGTAACTGATGATCTTTTCTTTTCAGAATTCTTCTTACTGTCTACGAGATGCTGCAGTAACTCTGCAGCTTTTAAAGGAGTTTTGTTATTTACACCAGTAACTGTTTCCAAAGAGTGCAATACTTTCTCAGCTTTTTCAGACTTAGCCAACTTCTGAAGCACAGAAGTCTGTAATTCCTGATGCGGAGGTGAGGTAAACATTTCATTTGATTTTAAGGGCTCCCTTTCAAGTCCTTCTTCACCAGGTTCACTGTCAGAACTCTTCCATCTCTGTGGCTCAGGATTTTTATTACCATTTCTCTTTTCAGATTTTTTCAGCTTCTTCCTTTGGCTCTTCAACACCTTCTCATTTGCAAGTTTTTGCTTAGTTTGTTTCCTGTGAACTGAACGCTGATAAGCTTTTAAAGCAGACTGCTGGTACTTGCAAGGAGTGAGATTCCTTTTTGGCGATAGCATCTGCTCTTGCTGATGCTCAGCTGAGGGCACTGGCAAATCTTCCTTTGCCATCACCCTTCTTATCTTTTGTTCTTCATCAGATGCTTCTGAGTCCAACCCAGATAGCATCAGCTGTTCAGCTTTTGATTGATAGGACATCTTCTTTCTATGCTTGGAAGATCCCTTAAGTTCATCTGGTTTCGATTTTCCTGGGAATGTAAAAAAACACATGGAAAGGAATACTTTCTCCCCATAAAAACCCAAAGAAATAAGTTTACACCTAAACACAAAAATGAATTTTAAAAAAATCACCCAAACATTAAATATCACAAGAACTTATTTTCCCCTAACATTTGAAATAAAGCTCTAATTCATATCTCCTAGCAGTAAAAGAGCAGAAATGTTATGTTGTATGTGCTTCCAGTTTTCAGTGCTGCCTGCTAGAAAATTCTTCCCAAATAATTCATAAAAACTGACCTCTTCATTTAAAGTACATATCTTAATATCCTTTCTAGCGATACAAGAGCAAAAGCTTGTGGGTACTTCTACCTATTTGTCAGCTTGTAGGAAAAGACAGAACATCTAACTTAATATTTTGGACTCCTAACAGGAGAAGATAGAGTTGGGGGCAGAGGTGAATCTGTGTGGAAAAATACAGACCATGGCCTCAACAGGCAACTGAGAGAGGCCCGTGAGAAAGGACTGGTGTTAGCGTGGGAACACAAGTCAACTGCCTCCACCTTCTTTAAGTAGCTGCAACAAACTTGTTTGTGAGAAACTGCTTTGCAGCTGTAACTAAGTATCCTTGCTTTCAGTGAATGACTTTACTAATCCTGATACTCCATGTTTTACCCTGCCCTTGTATATAAAGCCACAGTACTCAGGGAGTCACACGGACATCTTGCTGGCTAGCCATCACCAGTAACAAAGACTTGGCAGATACTATCAGCCAGCCACCCCGATAACATCAGTAGTTCTTTATCAAACTGGTGAATATCAACTTGCTTCCACATACTTTTCTCAAGATTGGTAAACCTTAAACAGAAGAACTGGCACTTTCGCATTACATAATCCACAAGTAAAAAAATACAGACTTGCTGCCTACATACACCCAAATGTAACTATACTGGAGTCCTAATTGAAACATCAATTAGGACTCCATTAATCTCTTTCATCTCCTTGATCTCTAGCTTCCATACATAACAGCCCCCATAAAAATACCCAGTAACATGACAAGGAAAGGCAAGTCTGAAGATGAGTTAGCTGACTTACCCACACGAGTACTGCTTCTCATTTGAGATTTAAGGACCTCTCCCCCACTGTCTGAAGAGACCGGATGGGATTCTGACGTTCTTTTCAAGTCACGGTGCCCTCCGACACTCTTCATTTTCTGTTCACTATGTACTTCAGCCCGTACCTTCATGTTCTTGCATTTCTTATCTGCTGTCTTTTCCTTTTCAGAGGACTGAGATTTCAAAACAGGAGTCACGAAGCCATCTTTTTTTGACTTTCTGTTCTTGTGGGGTATTGAAAACCAAGACTTAAAAGACAGACAATCTGATTCATCAATTAAAAACTCACAATCGCTTTCTATTTCTACGTTTCGATCTTTGACAGGAGGAGGTGATGATGGTGCGATTGAGTCCGTATGCCTAAAGAAAGGAGGGACAAAGCACTCGCGTTATTTGGGAGAACAACACGAGTGCCAATCTTGAAAAATCAGCTGATAAAGCACGTAAACATTCTACAGGACATTCCCAGACAAATGATTCTACAGCCCATCATCCATTGCTCTTAATTTTCCAAAATGATCACACCCCTGTTGTTTTCTTGCTTTGGCCCCAAACATGTGCCTTATTGTTTTCCAAGTGCTGAGTAGTCAGCTTCCTATCAAACCCCACTAATTCACACTAACTCTTTCTCACAATCTCCTTCGATCACTGCCATGCTTCAGAACCATAAAAACTTTTCCTGAATCTTCCAATCTACCAATCAAAACATCTCAAGATCAATCTGAAGCATGTCTCCTTAGCCTCCATACAACTCAACCTGCAGACAAATGCAAACGAGGTTAAAAACTAAATCATTGTTAAATCCTACCTTCACAGAACATTCTAACTAGTTAAACCCTTTCCCAAAAGAATCCCAGGATTGGATTACTATTTTACAAGCAGACTGTTCCATGCTAAGCCTCAAAAGAAATCTCTTTTCGAGTGTTCCTGTTGTTACAGATGCTAAAAAGATTGAAGAGATGGACATCTTCTCCTTCCACCCAGGAGATAGAGCAACACGTTCTGTACTTCGTATAACATCCTGATTTTCTTTCACAATTTGAGGTCCTTTCAAATTTTCATACTCCATATGGCTCTTTACATTTTGGTTATCAAAATCTAAACTAGATTTGAGAAACAGCATTTAAGCATGATGGTATACTTAACGTGCAGTCAATTTCATTTTGTGGATGGACAGATGCTCTCATTTTCTCCTGCTGACAGCATATCAGTTTTTACAAATAAACTTTTATTTGTTAGTTTAATGGAACGTGGGTAAGCAGTACTGCTTCCCAGTGTAGTAGAAAGCATCCAAACCAATAATGCAACATGGGGTGAGACCATGACTCCTGATCAAAGTACAGCTCAACAAGGCAAATTCCTAATTTTAGGAGAATGTGCTTCGCAACATGTCAGATTTCCTAGATCATTAGTGCATTCTCTTCCCAGTCTCACTTCATCATGTGTCACTGGGACTGCTGTCATTTCCTCCCTTCCATGACCTCCAGTAGAGGCTCAACCTGCTTAGAAAGCAGAATCGTGGCTGGGACAGTCAGCCACTATTGAAACTGGAATTGAAATTTTCTGAAAAGGAGATTGTGACTGCAACTGAAACTACCCTACTTTATATAAAATATTGATGTATTCAGAGCGAGGGCAAGGATGACTGCCTACCACTGCTTTAACAAAGCTTTTGTTATGTTAAGATCAATGCTTTCAATAGCATTCACTGAAAAAGCCCAGATTATCCATCTTAGAAACTTTCCCGTAAAAAAGGAGTTTAAGTTCATTCTGGAAGTCTTAAGTACTGCACTTCTGGGACTTAACCCTCATCGCCAGAACATTTAATAAAAAACAATGATGCCTCCCTTCTGAATAAAGACAGACCTTTTTTTCATCCAATCTGGAATTATTTTTGTTCAGAACACAAACTCATCAACTGAAACTGTTGTACTAATTTAACCCTTAGTCAAAAACAACATTCACCCCTACTTACGTTTGTACAGGAGAAGTCTTTGCTTCCTCCACAAGAAGAGGTGATCCCACGACTCCATGATCATCCTCAGGATCTGATAACTTGGCAGGACTTTCACATGGTACTTCAACATCTTTGAATGTTAACACCTGTGTTTCTTCTCTTGGCACAGGACTGTCTGTTTTGACAGAACCAGCTATGTGACTGTTTCTTCCAGGCTCCGGGTAGAACACACACAGCTCCCCTGCCACACAGATTAAATAGGTTTAGTTGTACTCAAAAGCTCCTAAAACCCCAAAGAAGAGTTACCCAGAAAACCTTAAAAATAACACTACCAACCTTTGCTCCTGACTGTCTTCACTGGCGTTGCAGGTAAGGACACTGTGGAATGACAGGCTCTATTTGCTGCCGCGTTAGTTAACCCTGCATCTGGCTGACATTCAACAAAGAATGAGACATCAAAGAAAAATGTTTCACAAAGCCATGGTATTTTGACAGGAGTAAGAACTTCTACAGAAAACAATATCGTTTCCTTACTTTAATCCTTACAAATTTAAAGCTCGGTTCTATTTCAACAGAACGCTTCAGTTTTCTATTAAGACTTTCTAAAACTAACTGTATATTTCAAACAGGTAAAAGTACTGTGTACATGAACATCAATCTGCAGTTTCGAATAAACAGACTGCTCTTCCACAGGCAATACATTCTTTTCATTAAAACAAATTAATTTAAACCAACTAATTCACCTACAATTATGCAGGCTGAAGTTTTGCAAGAAAAACTTGAGATTATTCAGTATTCTAACATCAGACTGAAATAAACAAATGCCAATATAAATGTTGCCCATTTTGATGCTATTAACAGAATATCCTACTGGATAAACACTAGATCAAAGCATCAAAACTAGATAGAAAACTAGATTCCCATCATTCTTTTAGACAATAAACCAACAAGTCTGTCCATTCCTCCAAGCTACAAAGTTATTTTTCAGATACTGACTGCTTGTCAAGAGCTAACAAGTCCCTTTCATAGGAAAATGGTCTCTCAGTGTTACCCTCTGCACCTGACAGCTAAGAGCTGTGTCCATACATCTGGTAAAGTGCCTGAAACCAACCCCAAAGGAGTCCATGACAGCCATACCCAGCATCAATTATAAGATAGCGTGCTTCACTATGAGAGCACAAGAAATGTAACTATCTCAGACAGAAAGTCGGAAAAAAATTTAGTAAAATCTGAAAAAAAGGCCATTAAATAAATCTTGTAAGAGATTATTTACTATCTCAGTACAACAAACTAAGGAAAATCATTACCAGCAAATATTACAGAACATTATAGCCTATACATTGATATTTTTGACATACAGAACTTATTCACTCAACGTTCATACAGAAATCAATCCTACAGATCCAAATGTGCACCCAACTGAAGCTGCACCCAGCACTACACTGTGATAGCACCGCAATCAATCAGAATGGCTTAGGTGGAAGGGGATCTTAAAGACTGTGCAGTTCCAACTTCCCCTGCCAACACGGGCAGGGTTGCCAGCCACACCAGGCTGCTTGGGGCCCTATCCAACCTGGCCTTGATCGAGCACCTCTCTGGGCAGCCTGTTCCAGTGCCTCACCACCATATGAATCAAAAATTCCTTCCTAACATCTAAGTTAAATCTCCCCTCTTTTAGTTTAAAGCCGTTCCCCCTTGTCCTGTCACTATCAGATCACGGAAAAGGTAGGTCCAACTTACCCTAGGGCTCTGTGTTGAAGTCCTCTCCTGGTTTCTGACAAGAGGAGTTGAGAAACAGGTTGCTTCTGGAGAGCTTACAATGACATCAGTATCATCACCTACAAAGAAAAAGCGATAAGGGATACTTGGAATCATACAGCTTAGATCCGGTTTCAAAGGGCTGCAAAGGGGGAACTGTTGAAGACTAGGAGAAATATTATCAACTTTATTTATTTATTTTTTTTTTAAAATGTCTATTTATTTATTACTACATACAGTACAAGAAAGAAACAATGCTCTAACCAGCAGATTAAGCACAACACCAAATAAAAGCTTACATTCAAAACAATCCTGTATGTATTTCAGAACATTTTCACCAGGCTGTATATTGATCTTCTTTCTAGAAAGATGAAAAAACACACATTTTAAAAATAAGAATACTAAATACACCTATTCCGGCAAGTAATTTACTACTAGTTAGTACTTTACACTGTGATTTCAGAAGACAAAAAGCTCTGTCATGAAACATATTGGGAATGAGGAAATAACCCCCAAAGAATAAAACATACAATTACTGCAATAGTCTTCAAGTAAAAGAGCTCTGGGAAGTGCATGGTGGGGATGGGCTGACAGTTGGACTGGGTGAGCTGAGAGGTCTTTTCCAAACTTAATGATTCTATGAATAGAGACTCTGTTTCAAAATAAATAATTAAAAAAAAAATAATTGGTCCTGACGTAATTTTCTATACAAGGAGAGTGGTTAGGCCCTGGAACGGGCTGCCCAGGGAGGTTGTGGATGCCCCGTCCTTGGATGTGTTTAAGGCCAGGTTGGACGGGGTCCTGGGCAACCTGATCTGAATGTGTGTGTTTGGTGGCCCTGCTAGGCAGGGGGGTTGGAACTACATGATCCTTGAGGTCCCTTCCAACCCGGGTGATTCTGTGATTCTGTAATTCTGCCTGCATGGTGATCCAGCCTCAGCAGACCCAGAAATAAGATGTGTAGTCCACAGTCTATCCCTTCAAACAAGGAGTCATCCTTTGCTTCGCCTCCTACATTTACCTGCAGTTACTCAACACCTCTGTAAAAGCTCTGAAAGCAGGAACTGACTTAGGGCATCAAACTGCAAGCTAGAGAACAACTTTGATGCTTGGCTTCAAATCCAGTCCCCTCCCCTCGGACAAATAAAAATAGCAGAAGTAATCTAACAGCTGGCCCACGGAGATCAAAACCAAAATAAGAAGAAAAACACGACATACTATTTTCCATAAATATTCATAATTATTAAACATCCATAAAAACAAGTAATTTGGCAGATCTGATAAGCTCATGAAGCGCACATCCAGAAATAGATTCCAGTAACAAAAAGCTTGATGACTTCAGAAATGTCTCAAAAGCTCTTTGCAGCACTGCAAATATCCAAACTCATGTTCCACATTTACCAATGAGGACCAAATACCTTAAGCTGGAATTCCATGTGGTCTCACTTTCTCTCCCTCCTGAAAGTCAGAGCACTTGCAGATGGCTGCAGCTGCACTCTGGTAGCTCAGTTGTGGTATCTTAACATTTATATACTCCATAGCCCACCACTGCCACAGAGAAACACTAAGGAAATCCTTTGCACTTTGGAGTGCAGAACAATTTGCCTCTCCCTCCACTAAGAAATGCAAGAAGGCTGGGAAACATCATTAAATCAGTTCAGATTATTAAGGTTGGAAAAGACCTCTAAGCTTATTCAGTCCAACCACCCATCAGCTCCACTCCTGCAAACCATGTCTTTAAGACACACCACTAGTTTTGCCATTACACTTAAAGATACCAACTTTTCCAACCAAATGTATCTATGATTAAAATCATAAAGGGAAATTACCCTCCTTGCCCACAGAATCTCGCTCGGTAGTATTGTTTTAAGTGATCCTGTTAAGAAATAAGAATCAGTTGTTACTAAGCATGCCGCTGACAAATGACAACACTCTTGATTGATGTGTAAACAAGTCTCAAAGATTCCCGGTTTACCCAAAGTCAGTACCAGCAAGTCTTAAAAGCAACAGACAAACCCCAGTCACATTTGTAAGCAGCTTTAGATGTTACTTATGGTAATCAAAAACCAAAGAAACAACCAAAGTAATATTAATAAAGTAAGAAACATCCCACTGTCACCGTTCAGCGTACAGTTAACACAGCACGCAGAACCACTGTGTCTCTCAGGTAACCGACGAGATGCTGTCAGTTTGGAGACGCTTAGTGCAAAACCGCCTTCTTTCCTGTTCAGTCACAGAACTGAGTTCCTCGCAGCCCGCTCACGTATAAAGGTCTCATCAAACGTAACCCCCGCGCTCCTCTGACAGGGCCGCAAGAGGAGGAACAGCTGCGGCACGCCCGGCGCCTCCAGCTAACCCTAACCCACCCACGGAAGGCTTCGGCGCCGAGCGCGGGCCCCGCCGCGCAGCCCCAGAGGAGCGGGGCCGCTGCCACTGAGGAGTGGCACTGCGCTCACACGGCCGCAACGCGCGGGGGGGGGCGGAAGGGCCCACCCGCCCCTGACAGCGCGCTGAGGAGAAAAGCGCGTCCCAGCCCCGAAAGACGGCCCCGCTGCCCTTCCCTACCCCCTGCCAACGCGCCCGGAGGCCGCCAGCCGCGCGGGCCGCGCAGGCCGCGCTCCCCCCGCCCTCTCACCAAGCGCTCCGCCATCCCGGGCCGCCGCCGCCGCTGCCGAAACGCTCCCGGCACCCATCCGCCTCCGGCCCCTCCCTCAGCTTCACCGCTTTCAAACCTCGGCGGCCCCGCCGCCTCGCTCGATTGGCCGGCGCCCGCCGCCCCGCCCCGCCTCCCCGCCCCGCCGCCTCGCCCCATTGGCCGGTGTCCGCCTCGCGCCAACCGGGGCGGTTGCTTCGAGCGCGCGCGGCTTCTATGTCTGAGGGCCGTTGCTGCGCCTGCGCAGAAGCTACAGGGCGGCCTTCCTGCACTCCCCACCGACTTTCTGTGGGCAGGGAATGGGGCGGAGCGGAAGATTTCCGTCTTGGTCAACGAGAATTGGAACGCGCGGATGCACGCCTTTATCTGTCCTGCATCGTTCGGTAGCGAAGTGACATTCTGCCATTTAAACAAAACCACAAGTACAGCAATGTGCTCACTCACATGTAGCCAAAACCTGAGACACAGATCTACCCCACTTGATCCCTGGCAATTAATTCAGTCTTCAGCCAGCTGAGGTTCTGCCTAGAGAAGGTTGTTTTTCCTCTATAGCTGGACATCTGAAACCTCACAGCAGCATCAGCATTCCACAGGCTGTGAGGAGGTATACCAAACCTCCTGGGGTTGAGAACAGGTTGACGAGATAATTAAAAACTTCAAAGCAGATTTTTAGTAATTTTTTTTTTTTTTTTTTTTAAACCAAATGAGGGACCTACTCAGCACATGACCTTTTGGCTGGATGAAAGCTTTGTTTTTAGCAGCAACAAGAAGGAAGTGCCAAGTGCAGTCATCCCTATCCTTCCTAAAAGCTATAGGGAAGGTCAGAAACAAATTGAAACATAAATGTTGCAGGAAAATAATGGAAATGTCACCCCTCAGTTCAGCAAGGCCAACATTTCTTTCCTAACCCTCTCTTTGCACTTTTTTTTTTCTTAAGGCTTTGATTTATCGCCTCTTTCAGAAGGAAATAAATATTTTTCCCACATGCAAGTTGCAAAGTTGATTTATCCTGGGCAGTCATACACAACTGTAAGCTTCATACCAGTACTACTTTTGGCATACCATACCCTATAGAAATTCCAACTCTGATATCTTCAACTTCATAACACATTCACCAAGGAAATCATAGAATCATAGAATCATAGAATCACCAAGGTTGGAAAAGACCTAAAAGATCATCCAGTCCAACCGTTCATCTATTACCAATAGCTCCCACTAAACCATGTCCCTCAACACAACATCCAGTCTTTCAAATCATTGAAAAGCCACTTATAAACCAGTCTCCCTGCCTGCAGGGCTGCTCTGCCACCACCTCCAGCTGACACTGCTCACAGAAACGATGCAGTCTTGTGCCATTATGCAGTATCATCTGAATGCTTACCTTTGAGCAAACCCAAGCAACAAAATCCCAAGAAAAGATCCTTTCAATCCACTTGGTCTGGTTCCCCTGAGGATTATGCACTGAGCGAAATGTCTGCTGACCTAAAAGCAAAGCACTGAGACTTCCTCTTTGAGGTGTTGCTTTTTCCCCCCTCCCCTCACCAGGATGAGCTCTCTGGCTGAGGCTGACACAGAGCAAACAAGCACAGGAGTGGAAGGAGGAGGTTTAAAAAATAAAAATAAAAAATTTAAAGCAAACAACGGGCAGAAGAAACCAACAACCAAACAGCAGAACTGATATCTAGAGGCTACTGAGGAGCAGCATGGAGCAGCCTGCAGAAGCCCCTCAGGCAGCACCCAGACGAATCTACCAGGAGAGACAGAAGCTCACAGGTCTGCCCTTGTACTTCCAAGGTTACCTGTCAGTGCGGCGCTCACAGTGCCAGGTAAGCTGCACCAGCCCACAAAGCTGACGTGTTTGGGCATTTCCTCAGATTCCTGCTAGGCGCTAATCCTCTGCTGATAGTGGTGGGAAATGCTGCTCGGTGCTGGCCGATGCAAATAGTTGTGCTGAAATAATTATATCTAGCTTAGTTTGCGCTTTCATCTCATCTCAAATTACTCGAGGAAACAAACAAACAAAAAATTAAAATAAGTTACACAAGGTAACCATCAGTATCTCCTGGATCCCATTTATAATTTACCTACTGAATTATAATATTATGATGATCACATACTTACTGAAACATGGATTGCTCTCGACCAATTTCATAGCTACCACCACAGCGAAATCTAATGCAGTATTTTAAATACCAAGACAGTTTGGATGTCTATATTGCTTCAATGTATCATCTGTTTTCTAGAGAAAAGTATTCATCCCGAAATCTTCAGCACCACACCACCATGATATGTATTAGCTCTGCTGTGCCTCCTTTTTCTTGTTGCAGTGAGCTGCTGATTCCACACAGGTGGACTACCTTCAAAGCGTAATGGTGATTTGTTGAGCCAGGATAATTATTTACAACCCAAACTGGTAAATGCCCACATCCTTTTAATCAGTGCTACCATGCTCAGAGCATGGACTCAATCAAGCTGATTGCCCTTTTTTAGCACTTGATAATGACAATCCCAACGGTAGGGACCGTACCTACACTCACACCTCCATGGAAGCAGATGCACAAAGTAGAGAAAATTAGTTATGCACTGCAAAAAGGAGATATAGTCAAGAAACTGAAATAACACTGTGGCTCACAAATACAGGAACAAGCTAGTAGCAGAGAAAACAGAAACTCCAAGAAACCAAAAGGAGACAATTAATAAGCTGTTCATTTTTTAAATTAAAAATTTTAAAACTAAAAATTATTCAATGCCTTGCCTTAGTGTAGCATGGAAGTACCCTCATATTTAAATAAAACTCCTTGTTACAGTCCTGTATTTATATCCTTCTATGTAAAACCTCTTTGTTCCCTGAAAAATCCCTCCTTCTGAAATATGGTTAACTACCATAATGAAATAGCAAAAAGTAACAGGACACAGCAATAATACAGACTAGTCTGTAGACGAGACTCACATGAGATGAGCAAGGTGTATTACCGTTTATGAGAAACCAGACACCCAAGGAGAAAAAAATGTGTGAATACATTTGTTTTGAATGAGTGAAACAATTGGAAATGTTCTTGGGCAACTGCTACTGCATCTCCATAGAGCACAAAGTCTATAAGGCGCAACCCAAAAGCTTGCCATGACATCCAGCCCCAGCACACAGCAGTCACTGACTTCATTAACTTGCTTGAGACAGATGATTTGATGAGGACATTTACACCATTGCAGCACATTGCAGTGCTCAGAGGTTGGGGTCCAAAGGCACAGTGCTGTAGAGAACCTTACATTAGAAGCGTGACCAGAAAGACTAGTTAGGGGTTGCAGGACAGAGAGCAAGAATTTCCTGCAAATTATTCCAGGAGAAATTTCTTTACTGTAATTCCTACGACTTAGCAGATTTCACAAGTCATTTATTTTAAAAGGAGACTGAGAGGGGACCTGATCCAGGTCTATAAATATCTAAGGTGTGGGGGGCAGAATGGCGAGGCCAGACTTTTTTCAGTGGTGAGTGGAGACAGAACAAGGGGAAACGGCCGGAAACTGCAGCATAGGAAGTTCTGCACAAATGTGCGCAAGAACTTCTTTACAGTGAGGTGACGGAGCACTGGAACAGGCTGCCCAGGGAGGTGGTGGAGTCTCCTTCTCTGGAGATGTTCAAGACTTGCCTGGATGCCGACCTGTGCGACCTGCTGTAGGGAACCTGCTTTGGCAGGGGGGTTGGACTCGATGATCTCTGGAGGTCCCTTCCGACCCCTACAATTCTGTGATTCTGTGATTCTGTGATTTCTCAGTTTTTGTGACTACCTCCAACTTTGTGCCAAAGAAAATCCCCAAACAACATCCCTCAAATAAAGAAACAAGCAACAAGTAAGGAAACTGAACACTAGAATAGCATTCAGAATTGTGTTACGCTTTCGTGTTTTCAGTCCTCTAAGAGCTACTTTTCTTGGGGTACTGGTCACAAAAAAATTGAGAAAAATGAGAAATCTTTCCTTACTTGAGTATGAACATATTTTGGAACCTGTAAGAAGAGTGAGACAATTTTATTTACCTGGTCACGGTGTTGATTCACAGTGTGCAGTGAATGGTACTGCACATAATTTGAAGACAAAGCATGCAAAATATCACTTCATATACAGGAAGCATAGTTAGTAGGTCAGACTACTCACAAGCTCCGTGATCTTGTCCCCTATCTTGTCTTTACTTGTCCAGCAAGTAAACTGGTGAGATCAAAGTTATGTGCAAATAGACACTTTGACTGAATATATTTTTCTTACCCCCTTTAAATTGATTAATATTAAAAATACTTAAATTCATTACAATTAAAGTTTTCTAGTTTGATGCCATTGTTTTAGACAACAGTGTTTGTTGTCTAGGGTACTAGACAACAAAGCATAGATGCATAGAGTATATGCATCTTTCTAACTTGCAAAAAAACTAGTAAACTTTTTTTTCATTTTGCATAAGCTGCATAGAAAACAAATAACTACTCGTTCTTTAACGATGTTTAACACTGATTTAAAAGCACGCAATGACATTTTTTCATAGCAGTTCTTTCAGCATTTTATGGAAATGAAAAAGATTGTCTTGATGAACTGACATGTCCTCCTCTGTAACAGGAATTTAGACTGTTTTGGACAGAACTGAGAGGAACCATGCTCTTCTTTTACGATGATAAGAAGGCACCAGAGGTGAGTGGCATGCTGTATTTGTATCAGCAGACTGAATTACGTACTTCAGTTATTTTCATTAATCAGTCCTCATGTACTCTAGATAGCTCTCTGCAGCCCTTCCTTCCTCACCCACACAGTCCAGTACTCAACACAGCAACAGGAAGGCTCTTTTTTTTTTTTTTTTTTTTTTTAAGCCAGAGTGAAGCAAACAATAGTGTTAATCTGTTTCATCAAAGCAAAAAGGAAGATTTTTTTTGTTACCTGAGCTAAAAATGTATCCATGTTGCTCCATAACATTATTGCACACTCCTTCCTCAGCTGTGCACAAGGGTAAAAACAGTATCTTGATGTGTAGTATGACCTTCCTCTGTGCAGCAGAGAAAAATGTTCTTGGTATAACCATTGGAAGATTGTGGCTACGGGTTTTGCTGAAGTGAGAAAGCAAGTACGTGGGGAGGTCTCTTGTCTTTAATGTGCAATTAAGAAGAAAGGAAAAAATCCAGAAAGCATGTTGTGGATGGTTTAAGTTTCTGTAAGCAGAAACAAAGGACTTTGAAATGTCTCTCAATGAAACTTAACCCAACATCTGCCAAAAAAATAAAGTTTCCCAGTATTTCCTTCTAAACAAATTTATTTGAAGAACAGCTACGTTTTGGTGAATTTTTCAACTTGTGCCATTCCTTTTCTTTGTTTCCTTAGTACTCACACAAACTAGATATTTCAGCTTTGACCTCAGTAAGCAATGTTTATCCAAATGAAGACAACTCTGCACAGTTTATCCTGATGTTGTTGAATGAAAAACTGGAAGTGAAGGTAAAAAGAGAAAACCTACAATTTATAACCCCTTAGTGCTCTACCTTGTCACCTTTAGATATTCAGAGCTCCAGGTGGGAGTAAAGCTTTCTTCTTGGCAGCCTGCAGCCAAAAGGGCAGTCAATGAAGGAGGCAGCACTAAGAAACCTAACACCAGCAAAAATCCTCCTTCAGGCATTAGACAGTTTTCTCTGGAGCATCTGGGAACCTAAATAGAGCAAAGAATTGAACAAAAAAACATGCAAGAAAAAAAGAGCAGGAAGTACCCCACTGACAGACTCAGGTCTCCTGTAATATAAAAAGGGTAATAATATATCTGACCAGTGCCTCACCCCCATTCAAAAGCTTAGAGACTGTAGGGACTACCTGCAGACTGATAGGGACTACCTGCAAGGTTTAGGATAGGTCACCTATCTCCTTAGCTTGGCCTTCCTATTGGATCAACACAACCCGCTCCATTTACTCCAAAAAGCCCATGAGTTTTCATCTTCCCACCTCCATCCTCTCTCAATAATTGAATATGGAGTAGTGGAAGTGCAGAGGGTGTGATTTAGTTTGACAGGAGGCTTATTTGCAGGCAAGGCACTTCTAAATGTGTGAAAGTTATCTGAGCTTTTACATGAAAATAATACTTGTTCTTTTTTTTGCTGTAGTCGTTCTTACATTCAATTTCTGTTCTCTTAGGCTGATAACTGTGAATATGGAAAAGAATGGAAGGGTTTTATTCTCACCGTAACAAAGGTAGGGAACAGTTTTGTGTCTCACTCAGTACTGAAAGCACGTATGAGGACTTTTTTGTCTTCAAATATGCAACAAGTTGGCTTAAAGCCTTGTTTCCAATGTGCTTGCATAAACAAACATGCCCACCCCTCCCTGCAAAGACAGCAGAATTCAGGTTTTTTCACCTCAGCTCATCTGCCATGGTATCCAAACAGCTCCCAGTCCACTATTAGCAAGGAGAGACATCCGCACAAGTCCACCTCCTTGCATCTGTGAGAAAAGGAGCCTATGCTGAGAGAAACAGCATCTATAAATACTTAGCAAGGGATGAAGAAATAAACAAAGAAATGGCTAAACTGCACATCTGAGAGAACCCACTGAGACCTACCTTATACTCTACCAGGAAAAACAACAAGAGTCTTCATTTCCTATCAGCATCCAGCGGGCACTTAGGAAGAGTTGGAACCAGTGATTCCCTATTCTGAATAGCTAGCACTGTCCTTCCTTTGGGGCACCTTTTACTAGTCTAGCAGTCAACACCTGCAGCAGTTTTGTCAGCTGAAATAGTTTAAAAATGGAAAGAAGGAACTTAGATTATTCTAGCTCTGGCTTTATTTATTCCCCCTCAGTCTCTTTAGACTGATGAACTACTTTTCTCCCCTTTCTCAGTGCTTGAGAGTCCAGGGGGTCATCTCCATGCTTTGAAAAAGGTCATCAGTACTTACTGTAAAATAACTGTATTATAATCATTTCACGTAAACCCGTCCTTAAATGCTGAATGCACTTGAAAAATAGCAAGACTTTCTCTAATAACGTTCAGGAGAAAAGTTTGTTCACAGGTGAGTTTACACTGGTGTAGCTGAATCACTTAAAAAGCTGAGGTTAAGTGAAACAAGTTAAATTCCATAGTGTAGCAACAGCAAAATATAATTGTTCCCACTTTTGTTAGTGGGTATCTCTGGTAAATGAAGGTACAGATGTGTATGTATTCTGCTATTCTAATAAAAACAGATGTGCAGCATCTTACTCAAAACATAAGTATACACAAACCTTCCAAATTACCATATCTGCTTTAACCAAGCAGGTACAAAAGACTACCACATGGCAGCTGCACTCTGGAGGTTGCTGTTTCACACACAGAAAACAGTTGCTCACATTTGTCCAGTCTTTAATTTTCAACTATGCTGTTCATTTTCAGTTGTCAGTTCCACTGGATGAGTCGTTATCACCTGGACAACTTACAAAAATACATGAAGTGCTAGATAAAGAAAAGAAAAGAAGGATTATGCTTAATGACTGTTCCTGCACATCCCAGAATAAAGAAAGCCTTCCCAGCAAGGACAACAGTTGCACAGCGACTGCTATGCCAGCGTAAGTTCTGACTGAAATATGCAAACCTCAGTCCAACTAGAGAGCCTTCCTTTCTTCCTTCCAAGTATTGTTTTCATAAACAGGTTCAAAATTCAACTATTGTACAAAGGTTTAAAATATTCGATGAGCAAAATCTACCTTAAGGCCTTTACAGAGATTTCATAACAGAAATTTTACTTCTACAGCTTTTCTACAATGCCTTTTGTTTTGAAAAGGCTGCATGTAAAATATTGCTACTCTTGATAAACCTTTTAGAAAGCCACATGCTGGACCGGTGTATCTGCCCTTCTGAAAATATACTGATTACCATTGAGAAATTCCAGGTAGATCCAGGTTGGTCTCCACACTTTGCAAGGGCCCAGAAAGCATCACTCTGAACCAAAGTGCTACTTTCTCTTTGAGAAGGGTGAAGCACTGCTCTCCTGTAATAATCACCACAAATCCTCCAGATGTCATGCCCCTTGGCTGCCATAGCTAATTAACTTGGATAAGCCTGACACTGCACTAACCTGGTAGACAGCATTTCTTTGCACAGCTGAGAATAACGTGGCCTTGCAGGTGTAACTTGCATCCATGCTATTTCTCCTCTCCATTCTATGCAGGTGCTTCTATGCAGTATCTCGGAAAGAAGCAATAGAGATGTTAGAAAATAACCCACTGTGTGGGAATTTGATCCTGCGCCCTGGCAGCGACAGCAAGAACTATGCAATCACTGTCCGACACGTGCTGGAGTAGGTTGCTTCCGTAACGCGTTACCCTATTCTTAAGTAGCATGCCCTGTATTGAAAGCTGAACTTACAATAGCCACCAAACACATGTGAAATATGTGCCTCAGACTACTTTGAGAAAAGTGGGCGAGCAGGGATGGGCCTGAGACCAATCTATTAATCCTCTGCTCCTCCAAAGTCAGCTTGATTTAAAAAAGAAGCACTAAAGATCAGCCACCAAAAGTCTATTTCCTTAGAACAGTCTTCCCACCTGCTGCCTACCCTTGAAATGCTGCTCAATTTAAGAAACCTTCATGGAGAATAAAACTGAACAGACCGTATCTCTTTCTAAAATGAACAAAAGAAAATGAGAGATAAATATTTTCTAACAGTAACTTGATCTAAAATCACCTTATTTTAACTGGATTGCCATATTCCAGCTTTGCAGAGCTTCAGAACAAGTCTTCTGAAACACCAGGAATGACATTTGCAAATCCCAGTGTTCCTAGTTTCCTCTCCTAGGAGAGCAAAAGCCTCGCCCTGCCACACACACACTTCAATAGACTCTGGGGATATTGCAAAGCACACATCCACTGCTCCTGCAGAAGAATTCATAATGACAACATTATTTCATTTCTAGCTACCTGTTGACTTATATTTCATTTCTTTTCAGTGCTCCATGCATAAAGCACTACAGAGTGACGTCCAGAGAAAGAAGTTACATTATTGAATTGGAAAGACAGGTAAATGAACTATTTCCTTGCTGGTCCTCAGAAACATCCGAGTGTTTTGAAAAAGCAACTGCAATTAAACTACCTGCTGATGGCACAAGGGCACATAGACCTAAACCTCTTTGTTTACCCATTTGATGGAAAGAGTTGGGCATTCAAAGCTCAAGTTACAATTGGTTGTGGAGAGCTGTCCTAAACCTCACAGCATCTAAATGCTAGAGGTAAATCCAGTGTTAGTTGTTTGAAAAACACTGCTAGGCACCTCAGGCTGCCAGCATGTTTTCAAAAATGCATTCTCACTGAAACACATGTAGTATGTTTTGTTCGGTGGTGTTTATTTTGTTGCTATTTTTTGTGAAACAGGTAACAGTTAAAAGCCTTGAGGATGTCATCAGTTACTTTATGATCCAAACTCATGGGAACCTGAAGCCTTTCATCATGCAGACATGCAATGAGTCTCTGCAAATGGACTAGAATTCTGAAAGTAAAACACAAGAAAAGTCCTGATGAAACAGAGGTACAAAAAGGAGCCACTATCCATCCCGTGGGAAACTGGAGATTCAGCCTTCAAAACAAATACCCAAAGTGGTCAGCAGCAGGACCAAAATTTAGTATTTTAAGCCTCTAAAGCATGCCACGCACTGTATCTGACTTCTGCCATACAAGATGATTCACTTATTTAGAAGACAGTTTTGCTGGTGCAGTTATCACTGCTGTAACTCATGACAGGTTTAACGCTGAACCTAAATAAGAATTCCACACAACGGATAAACACCTGCTCTAGCTATTGCATCAGACATTTATTAAAATAAACCTCCAAAAGCTATCTGGTCAAAACAAATCACCCTTTAGATGGACGTTCAGATTGCTGTCCTGTACTGCAGCAAAGCCTATTTTCTGTAATTACAGAACATGTGACAATTAACAGGGATGGACAGACCTTTCAGGTAGAATTAAGCCCGTTGCATTTGGTTGAAATACAGTCCTTCAAATGACTACTATACAGACAAAACATTTCTAAAGGCAGAAGGAAGATTATGAATGTCAGTTTACCCAAGACCCTTGCTTCTATTTGTTACAATTTAGATTTACATACAAACCCTGCATTATTTCAGGATGTGAGATTGTGACATGGTGTCACAGGTGCCTCTGAATTTGCTAGAACTGTAGCATGTTCACAAATTCACCGCATGTATTTGGAAAAGGGAGAATGAAAACACGCTCTTTACGGGGAAAACCAGTGCTCTTTATTATGGGGAAACCAGTGTAAAAGGCATTTGAATGAGAAAGATCTTTAATGCTAATTTAACATTTAATCTTTGTAAATCAACTGCTCTTGCAAAGAATATTTTGAAGGATTGCTCAATGTACCTGAGCACAAAGGTAGCTGCTTCCTCATTGTTACAGGGAGATGCCTTGTTCCAGCTGCTGCACAAGAACGCAGCATCAATCCTAGACACTCACAAGCTTTCGCTACAAAGACCAAAAGCAGTTGTGAGATCCAGGTGGTGTAACACATCTCTGCACTGGCAGCACCACACCAGTACTGACAACAGTGCAGATCTGAAAAGAAAAACTCCCAGCCCACAGCTCTCTTGCCCAGTTTGAGTGAGCCCACTGAACACTTGCTGGAAATGCTGGCAGAAAGCAGTACTTGATTGAGAAATGGGCTGCAAACAAATCCTCACTGAATCACCTAACTTCATGTGAGTGAATGCATTTACATCACAGCTATCAGCTACTCAGAAAGCTATTCATTTCAAAATGTGAAAAAACGTTTTAAGAGCCACTTGACGTGCACACTTCGATATGAAGTTCCCTTAGGTAATATCCTGTTAAGAAGTTAACTTACTTTCAGAAGATTTTAAAAGTCTGCTAGAAGTATCTGGAGATATGCTTTCTCAGTTTTTCTGTCTCAAATTGAGAAGAACCCATCTGTGGAATGGATACAAATCCTACATACACTCAGTAAGAGCAGTATCGGTCAGTTCTGCTCCAGCCTACACGTGGAATTTTTAGCAAGGGTCTCACAAAGCCGTATGCACTGTTATCTGCAAGAGTCATTCTGTTAACTTTACCTGAGGTCCTTCAGGTAGCCTTCAAGCAAAATAGCGAGACTAATACTAGTTTGCTTTGCTGCATACCTCAAAAGCAGGAGCACACCAGTGTGCGCACCCACTCAGAAATTCATTTCTTTCCCCAGCTCATAGTTGTGAGAGGTGACAGTGCTTTGTTTTAACCTGACCATTTAAGTAAGTGATCCTTAGTAATAATCAGCAATTTTAGTTTAGGCTCTAATGTTGTCACAGGCAAACATTTTGCAGCTATTATTTAAAGTGCAAACTTACTGTCTGCTTGCGCCGCCTTTGCGCTCCAAATGTAATCTTTTGTCCAGTTTCAAAAAATATTAAGTTTTTATTTAAAGAAATAGGCTACTTTAAAACGTACTATTACTAATCTAGAAAATGAGATCTATGAACTCTACTGACTGTAAAACTATATATACCTTCACAAATATATTCCACATGTAAGACTAAATCCCAAATAATTGTGTTGATTCCAGATATTCAGTTCCATATATCTCGTTGTTCAAGTGACCAGCTTAATATCCACTGTTTCTGGCTACAACTGTCTGAGAAAGGAAAAACAGGTAAAATTCCCAAGCAATAATGTTCATTAAATGTGAAAATATCCCTGAATCTTAATAAGAGATGCTCAAGGATAAATGGCTAAGTAATCAACACCCTTTTACAACATCTGGAGGATTCAGAGATGAGCATTCTCCATTTCTGAAGCTTAAAAACATCACAAGGTTTTTTCTAGTTTGTAGGATCTGTTTTTATCCTAACCCCACTTCACTCTCATCACTAGGGAATAATAAAATAAAGCTACCCTCAACCCCACCCAAACTATCAGCTTCATTATCTCATGTTTAAAAGATAACGTGGTGTTATGGTGCTTCTGTAACGCACCTCTGCCTCCTGCAATGTAAAATTAGTTTTTAATTATTTAAGCATATTCTTTATACCAGACATCCTACTAACAGATTGAGATGATGCCAATTCAGTGCACTGCAACTCAGACTCACACTGTGGACAGGTGTGCAGCATAACCATTCACTATAAAGAAATGGTACCAGAAGGAGCAGCCAAGGATTTGCTTGTGACAATCATCCAGGGCCATTTGCCTTTACCTCTTTCGAAGTAATTTCTTGCCTCAGTACTCTTAATTAGGTAAGGGCAGAAAGGCTCAACCACACCGACTATTTTCTCTTTCTTGAAGACAAAGTTTTATTGTCCAAAGTGTTAACTCAGCTCTCTGATAGGGTTCCACTTTCCCCATATTGCAGTTTTCCCCGACGAACAGTCTTAGTGCATACAGTGAACAACTCCAGCTGTCTTGATTTCAGGGAAGTTATGACAATTTACACCTATTCAAGACCTGGCTCCCTGTGCTGCCATATAGAGACTGACAGAGCAGCCACTCTGACATGCGGCATCACTTACAGTTCAGAAGAGAGCACCACCAACAAAACAGAAAAATGCATTTGCCATTTAAGTGGATGTTTAAACATTCTGAATGGATTATCTCTCATGTGGATGCCAAGTCTGAATTCTCATTTGAGAATGAAGTAACACGTGAAATGGATTTGACATGTTCTTGGAACACCAGGAGTATCATAAGATAGCCATTTCCCCAGTTTTTGTACTCTTCTCTGAGCAGCTCAACTTATACACAAGGACAATTCATTCCATTCACCACTCTTCTTGCTTTCTTCAGCTCCCCACTAATGAACATAAATCTTGTTTTCAAGGTAAGGACTGTGCTGAACATTCCATCTTGTAGAGTGACCAATCCCTCTTTGAGCAAACTAGTTTGAAGATAATGGGAACAGATGAAACAAATCCAGTTTGTCTTCAGCGCAAAGCCACCAACTTTCATCATTTGTTTTAATTAAGGCTTCACCAAAAAAAAAAAAAAAGAAAAAAAGGACAGTACCATCTTTAATAGCTGAAAATTAGCACACTCCTTTCAAAACAAATGGTCCTGGAGTGACTTCTGTATCTCTACCATCAATTGTCTTCCTGAACAAAGTAGTATCTCACTGGTGGCCCTGGCAAGTCTTCATCTCCATCAGTCTCAGGAGCAAACGATACTGTCAAGTCCACATACTTTTTGTCAGCTGATGGCTTCACAAGCTTTTGCATCCTACAAGGAAATGAATAACAGTTTAAGATAAAAGAAGGAATTGCAGTGTGAATTCAGAGCCAAATAAGGACTAATTTCATTACCAGAAACCACAACAACAGAGCACGAGGCTTCTTTTAATGTCAACATAAAAGTTGTTCCACCCTTTCAGCTACAGCAAATAGCATTCTGCTACTTCTGACAAACTTTTCAGCCTGCTAGTGAGCTACAATGCTCACTAGTGCTCAGTACAAACAACAGGAAACGGGCAGTTTCAGATGGGATTCCTCATGCACATGATTTCTCATTGACATCCTACTGAGATACAAGACAAAATTAGTTTTCTGCACAGAATTCTGGTTGGGAAGTAGGATCAAACTCTCGGCCCTTCCACAGTGGCAGCTTTTAGTACTTTATTAGGGAGACCCACTCCAGTGCAAATATCAGATGTGCAGTTCTCATGGAAAGTAATTCTGCTGAAATTAAGACTTTTCAAGTCCTTGAATTCTGAAGGTGAATAGCTACGAGGGGGGAAAAGCATCATCTTTAATGACCACAAAGTGAAGTCATTAAAGGTGAGCATGAGATGTTTCAGTGCTGCTTCCCCTTTTAGCTCTCTGTACTCATTACTGCAACAGAAGCCTCAAAAGATACTGCTAGCACTGTGAAGTTGCACAATAAATACTTCAAGCTCACTTTCATTATCTATCTTTAGATGTCTCAGAACTACTTTCTCGCTACTTTGGAACACTAGTTCACAAGGCCAGCTCAAATGGCAGCAGGCTTGAAGAACACATTCATTCTGATTCCCTGTAGGACACGAGAGAAGCATTCACTTCTTGCTATAGTTTAGGATGCAGGACAGAAAGCTGCTATCCCTGACGTACTTATTCTCTTGCAAGAACACAAAGTTAGCCTCTTTTCAGCAGAGGTATTGATGTCACATACATTTGCATGAGGAAATTTCAAGTTACAGAGCAAGGTGACAACCACGTCTCTAAAACCTGTTTCTGAGGCGTATGCTACCAGTGGAAGCTGAAATTCTGAAATGAGATGGTCTAGTAATGCTTGCTGTCATATTACAGAATCAGAGGATCATTTTTGTTCAAAGAGTCCTTCAAAGACCATCTAAGTCAACCACTCCTCACATGGCAAGAACATATTTCACTAGATCAAGTTGCTCTAAGCCCCACCCAACCTGACCTCAAATTTATGTCAAGGGATAAACTACCCAAGAAGAAAGATTTTAAGCATCTCAAAACAACAACAAAAAACAACACACAAACAAGACCAGAGTTTGCTGTATACATCTTACAATGCTTTTGGGACTGCTTGTAACAGCATCCCAAAAGAGTGGTAACTACACAGAAAGCTTGAATAATGTCCGGGGGTTAACAGAAATTCTGAATATTATTACAAAAGGCAGCTTCAAACCATGCCTTTGATTCTGTTATACACTCCAGTCAGTCAAAATTACAGCCATGTAAGAAGGAACATAAACAATTTATTCTGAGGTAGGCTATATGCCAGGCACCCTAAAGGTAGCATCAACTTCGGACTCTTCTCCCCATCAAAGTCATCCCTTTGCTCACATGTATACTACTTTCTGTCAAGTAGATCTTTTGTCTCAGACAACTGATCAATGCAACTATTTACTCAGCAATGTCTGTGAGCACTGACCAGCATATGCTCCAGAAGAGCTATGATGGACAAATTCTGAGCTAGCAAAGTTCAATCAACATATATACGAATCACATCTAGCTACCCTTTTGCAAAGGCCTAGCAATAAAAAAATAATGCTCTGCCCTCATACCTTCCAACTCGATGTGCCTTGATTTCCTATCAGGACACATCACTGCAAACCCTTGCAAACTTTTCAGTTTAAAAGGACTGAAGTGAGCTACAATCTGAAGGAATTACCACAAACTTTAACAGACTACCATAAATCTCAATCTGCAACCAACACGTTCATTCCTTCCTGAATGTCTTCTGCTTTCTGGACTAAGCTGATAAATATCACCATGAGTTCTAAGCCTGATTAAAAAGGATCAGTTTGTCTTATTCTGGTAAAATCAAAGCATATTATTTCTCACCAAAATTGTCAGACTTCTTTGGCTTCTCATGCTAGCGTCCATCAGTTAGAGCAGCATTTTGCAAATCTCCTTCCTCAACACTAAGTTAATTTACCTTCTCCTCCAGTCCCCAAAAATAAGTAACTAGCAAATGCTTGGGGAGAAAACACTGCTGTCAGACCCACAATCTTGTGTTATACCAGTCAACATGATTTGTAGGTGCACTCACATATCTAGATCCATTTTCCAGTTATACTTACGTCAGCTTTAATCTTTTAATGTGACCTGGCATCACAGGAACATACAGCATTTTGACTCCCTGTACAACCATAGTTGGTTCAATTCCGTATTTCTCCTGGAATTCACAAAGCACATTAAAGGACTGCGCTGACTGCACAGACCAGCAGGTACAACTGATGTTCATACTACATCTAATGACTGAAAACTACAGATCTCAGGCAGAAAATATGCTAATGCATGGACACTGATGTGTTATTAATATACAATTGAACAAGTGGATTAACAAAGAACTTGGGATGTATTTTACTTAGACTCAACCTCCCATTAACATCAATTTTTTCTAGAACTATTCTGGTTTAAGTAATAATTTGACAAATGCAAAAAAGCCAATAACCCCAAACAAGAAGATTCTATCTTCTCATCTTGCATTAACCCAGTGCAATAGGTATCTTACTCTGACAGCGTTTATGAAGTCCAACAGTGTAAAATCCTCCTTTCCATAAATTGTCCACCTGTCCCAGATGGTAAATGATATCCCATTTCTGTTTTGAAGAAAGAATGATTCTTTGTTACTTTAGAATGTGAACTCAGGCATTTTCTTTAACTATATATCAAAAAATTGCTACCTCTTCCCATGATTTGCAGTTTTATCTTAATCTCTTCCCTCCCTGATGCCACTTCTCCAGCTCTTTCACCTGCCTAAGCACAAGACAAAACCTGACTCCAAGTGAACACAGTATTGGGTAATGAATTTTCTGTTTTCAGGCCTGTTGAAAAACAGGTTTTGTACTGACCACATGTTGCAGTCTGAGCATGCAGGATGTTTATTAATAAGCAGGTGACACATTTATCTCATCTAGATTTTTAGAGCCTAGCTACCAACAGCTTCCACTAAAAACCAAAATAAACCCTTAAAACCACTAGTTTTAAAATTAGGACAGAAGTGTTTATCAGCTGCATTTCCAAACAAGGAGTTCTCAAGAGATGCATTATGGGACATCCTTGGCAGTACTGAGAATTTCAGTTACACTGTTAGTAGTAAATAGCTAATGGAGCTTGATAGCAAGCACTAAGTGACCAATCTTCAACCTCAAATATCTGTAACATTTGACCAGAATTTGAATGCGAACTTTGATTCCACCGTATTTCTGCTACACGCACACATACAGCACTGATCTGATTGTGAACTTAATAACTGTACATGTCTTGCACTTGTTTTAAGTGAGAAATAGCATGCTTCCAGAATATTACCCTTCTACCATCATCCTTCCTACCTGATTTCAGTTCTTCTTACTTTAGCTGTTTCTGTGAAGACCATTATGGGAATGGCTAGGTTCAGAAAACAGTTCTTGTATGCATCAGCTGGGTAGCCACCCACAACTTTGATGAGTTCCAGTGCAACCTGCAATAAATAACAATCAACAAGTTTCCTAAGACCAAAAACAGGTGTTGTATCATCAGCACTAATTTAGTTAACAGACCACACAACAATAAGCAATATGCGTTGTTGAGATGAGCCTTTGTACAACCCACAGATTCAATCGCATATGAAGATGCAAACCAAATACGCCACAGAAACCAACTCTGCTGCAATTACTTAAACTGTTCAGAAATACTCCTTCTGCAGGAACTCCTCCAAACTTTTCCAATTCTAGACACTCCCAACAAAGCATGTAGTTCTGTTGAGGTGCATGGATGTGAACTACTGCGGAACAGATCCTTACTACTCTTGACGCTGGCACTCTGATGGAAGCTGTTAAGCGCAGAAAACAAACCAAAACTCTATTATTCCTCTTTCTGGACAATGAGAAAGGAAATCAGGAAAGGATCAGAAACAAAAGCACTGAGGGTTGACTACAGCTAAAACCAGACTGACTTTCTGTACTGCTACACAAGAAAAATTGAAGAATATGTCCCAGTTTTGACCACGGTAGTAGCAGATGTAGTGCTGTGATTTAAATTTAGGAGGAAAACAGTGCAGATACTACACTGAAGTTTGAGTTGTTGCCGAGCAGTACTTACACTAAGTCCAGGACATTTCAGCCTCTTGTACCATCCTGCCAGTGAGGAGCAGGGGGTGCACAAGGAGATGGGTGGGAATAGAACCAGGACAGCCAACCCAAACTGGCTAAAGGGATATTTCATACTGTATGGTGCCATGCTGAACAATAATACTGGGGAGAGTCGTTCAGAGACTGGCTGAGTGCTGGTTGGCAGGTGGTAATTAGGAGTGCAGGGAGAAAAAGGGAAGTGATGTACAACCCTTCTTATTCAACCCTTACCACAACCCAAGAGTTTTACCTTTTTTCCCCTAAATCACTCAGCCAACCCACTGCAGGGGAATGTGCAAAATGGGTGTGTGATGCTCAGCTGCCTGCTCTGCCAGGTTAAATCACAACGAAATCCATGTTTGAGATAAAAGTATTTATTACCTATCAGACTAATAACTACCATTATAGTAGAGATCACAATTACGTATTCATACTGATTTTTAAGCCCGCTTCTTAAATGAGGTTCTGTCAGCATAGCATTAACAAATATCCAGATAGCAGTGGTTTTAGGCAAAGAACAGTAACTGAAAGAAATACTACATTCACTATTTTTAGAAGCATACTCACCAGCCCTGAAACTGCAGCAGTAGCTGTTGCAATTGCAGGAATAATCTTGCCAGCAATGCGCTTTGTTTTGAATCTATCAGCTGGTTCAATGTTGTACATCTTGGCTCGCAAGTTTGATGCAGCTGTTATGAAATCTACATGTCCGTTACTATCGTCATCTTTTTCAAAGGCAAGGGGCTTCATTTCTAAGTCATCTGTACGTGGGTGAAAAGCAAAAATGATTATCAGAAAAACGAAGGGGTCCTAAGCTTAAGTTACAGGCAATTAGAACTTCAACAGATATTTCTCATGTTCTGGACCTTGGTACTCAACTTATAATTGTACTTGCCTTTCCATGCTAGAAGGGGAAATTCCCATACCAGCACCTGCCATGGTTATTGTTAGAAGTGAGCAACACATGAATTATCAAGAGGTCCAGAATACTGTTTTCCTTTCAACACCATGAATTAATTTTGGATGGTCCTGTGGATGTTTCTTATTAAACTCTACTCATATAGCTCTTCTCCTATGAGAATTCCCTCTATGAGCTTTGTTCATCTGCAACTATATTGGTATGAACTCAGAAGCATGGTAGACAGAGATTAGGGCTCTCCATGGGATGGGCCAGAGCTAAAATAATCTCTCCACTGCGGAGGTTTTAGCCCTCATGGCCTACAGATGCACAAATGCAGTTCTTGCACAATGACCTCTTAATGTTACCAAACACAACAAGATTCAAAAATCCACATTTTAACATATCTAAAAGATACTGATGAAGATTATTAGCCTTCACAATTTAGGACAATTTCAGATTGATTCCTGCAAGAAGTAACTCTCAGCCTTCTCATGCTGAACTAAAATATCCAGCTGTAATCTACTCAGGATCTTTCTCTTCCTTCAAGTTTAATGTGCCAGTACCTGCTCACAGTTAGCTGTGAGCTGCTCACAGCTGTCCTTACACAGTAACATAGCAGAGAATCATATACCACTGAATTACGAGATGCCTGCAAGTTTTCAGGTCAAGCAATTAGGACAATTACCTGCACAGAAAGCTTAGCAATCAGCTACCTACTTCTTACAGAATTAAACAACTGCTTTATCCAAAGACTTGAATGCAGTGCAATTGCAAGATGTCACTAAGCTAGAAAGCTAGTATGCACTACTCACTTTGCAGAGCTTCATTGGACAGTATAGACTTCTCCAGCTGGAAAACAGCATTTCTTTCATCCTCACTGCTGACTGGAATATGATCGGGTTTTCTTGCGGTTTCATCAGTCTGTACAACCTGCAAGTGCGTAGTGTTTAAAGGAATAAAATACATGCACTTTGTACAAAGTAAGTCTACTAAATTTTCTATGTTCCCTGCAGTCTTCCCCACCCAGGTATGAGAGACATGGACTTACTAGAGCAAGTCCAGCCAAGAGGCATAAAGATCATTAGGGCAGTGGAGCATCTCTCATATCAGGAAAGGCTGAGAGAACTGGTGCTGTTCAGCCTAGAGAAGAGAAGGCTCAGCAGGATCAAAATATATAAATATTTGGTAGCAAGGAAGTACAGAGCCAGACTCTTAATTGGTGCCCAGTGACAGGACATGGGGATAAAGGAACAAACTGAAGCACTCAAAATTCCATGGGAAACATAATGTTTGCATTGGAATAGACAGCTGCCAGAGATCTTTCCATACATCAGCCACTTTGTGGTTCTATGTTTTTTTGTTTCATGATGCAGGCATTCACAAGGTAAGTATTAACACTGGGCAAGAAAACATGAAACTACCTTGGGAAACGTTATCTATGACTTTTGAGTGGTAACAAATGCTAACCACCACACAATAACACTTCAGCTATTTCGAAGTTAACGCTTAAAAAACAAACATGAAAGTAAAGATACTTCCATAAAACTACCTAGAGAGAAATTACAAGTTTTCTCTAACCAAGGATGGCTTTAGAGTTGCTCATGAAGCACATTTTTCTACTTTTATTACATAAATACAGCCTTGTATAAACTTAAAAACCTTACTGACTCAGCATCACGCGTGCACTGAAAAAGCTACAAGTCATTTGCACAATCCCCCCCCAAAAATCCACCTTGCAGTTAGCATCTGGTGCACAGACACCCTAGATCGATCAAGCTGAAGCAGTCCTACATGTCCTGTACTTGTTTCCCCAAAATTCATTTTCATTCATGTTTATTTCAGACCAGCATTAAAGCACAGAGTAGTGGAGATAAGCAACACTGTGTGGATTATGTTTTCTGGAAACTTAAAATCCTACTTACTTTGTTTGAAGGTCTGAACTCTGGTACCTCCACAGACGAAGTTATCTTCAGAATAGTTTCTTCTGACAAATCCTATTATTGTTTTGAAAGAAAAAAAAAAAAAAAAAAAAAAAGATTTCAATTTATATCAACCGAAAAAACCCTCCGCAAAGAGACTTTGTTTGCAGGACCATTTAAAAGAATACCAAATATGAAAATAATCCCAGAGGCAGACAGTGGTGTTTCACTGAAACTTCAGATGAGATTTACAGTGCACAAGACCTGCAGAGGAATGAAGTGCCTAGCACTTAGCAAACTGAGCCAAACTTATACCTCTGAGAAATCAGATTACTCCTATAGCCGTATCAATATGTAGAGGCAAAAATTTATTTGTACAAAATGTCAGATATGTATGAAATACAGCATGATAGCTGCACTGATAGAGATGCATGTAAAAATAGGTATAAAAAAAATTAAGTCCAAGCATTAAAAAAAACACAATACATTTTATATGATGTTAAAATGGTATGTGTTTGTTCACAGAGTACTGAAAACAACTGGGACACTCCAAGACAGCATAAACTTATTATATTTTGATTTTTGCTGTTTGCAGCACAAATGGCAGGACAGTTTTGCTGGGAATTTCGCTCTGCAATGCACAGCAAGTCTGACTGGCCTGGCATCAGCCTTACTGCACAGCACCTGGATGGCATAGCTCTGTCCAGGGTCTCCTAATTGCACATAAGGGAGCCTTACTCGTGCACAATACTTGAAGTAGTTAAGGACATAAGAAGCAAAACGTAAACACGTGACTTGCAAGAAGATCCAGTTAGACAAGACAAAGGCTAGCATGAAAAGGGATAAGCAAGCAACAAAGCGGCTGTAAGTAGCAAAAATAACAAATAAAATAAAAACTCCTCAACAACATTCCTAATATGCTTAAAAAATGCCTGAAAAAGATCTTTCAATGCAGTTATTATATTACATAGGAAAAGGTCTGTCAAAATAAGGATTTACGACTTCAGAGCTTACTGAAAATACCTAACCTGAACTACTCATGCATTTTTCTGGTTTGTAATTCAAATCAAGACAAATATGTATAAACAGCTGCTGAATAACCCATGCTGATGGGCAGATTAAGAATCATTTTAGTTTTGCAAAGGACAGGCAACCGGATGCTGGATCAAAATTGTAAGAGTATATACTCAGGTTATGAAATAAGAACACTACTGCAGTATTGATTACCTGTTCTGTGAAAGGAACACAGTACACTGTAGCCAAGAGTTTTGCTGCACTCACAATGAAATCATAGTGCCTAAAGTGGAAGATAATTTTTAATTTTTTTAAGTTTCAATTACCCACATGCACATTTGCAATTATATTTACAGAGATCTTGCAAATATACACAGAGAAAAAGAATTTCTAACCTTCAGAGCACATTGTCTAAAACAAAGATTTTGAGGTCCTCAGCAGTCTTCCCCAAAATTAAGTGACATTTTATGAGTGTGAAGTTATTTAATGCTAGGATTAACTGTACTTTCATAACCCCTGCAGTCAAGAGAGCAACTACAAAATCTTACACAACATTAATGTGCAGATAAAAACCTTCACCTCAAAAATTCTCTGATACTTCGGAATGAACTCAATTTTCACCCACACAGAGAATGAGGAGTGTTTCTTTAGTCACACAGTAAACAAAATCTGTTGTTCTAAGGCTTTTCATGCTAGGTAGATATTGTCAGAACTTCTCCTAGCACCCTCTGATCTCATGTCAGAGTTAAATCACCTGTAGTAAAAGTTCAAGATGGTTCACTCAGTCTGCCACTATATAAAACTCTGCACTAGTACACATCAAATTATCAGTCCAACTTGCAGTGCCATAATGCCACTGCTCTACTATGGGGTGAGCTTCACAGGGTATTTTAAAATGCAGAGCAATACTTACAAAGGATCATTAAAATCAAACTTCACTGGGAAAGGCGGCCTCTTTGGTGACTGCCAGAACAAACCTGGTTAGAAGACAGAGTTAAGATGAAGTCCTACAACAGCAACACGTGACACGTGCCATGAATTCACAGGAGGCACATGGAGGTGTTGGCACTTACTTCCATCTTTTAACCGTGTATCAAGGGGAAATGAATGAAGAAGCTGAAGAGCCTAGAAGGCAAGACAGTGGCTTTAGCAGTTTGTCAGGCAGACGCAACATCACAAAATCAAAATCTCCTTTTTAGTAATAACGTGAAATCTTTACACATCTTTTAAGGCTCTCCAATATGTACCACAAGTCTTAAAGAGTTAAGAAAATCTAAGACCCCACCTCTCACCTCACCAGTCCCAGGTCCAAGCAAAATAATACAGTAAGCAGAGTGTTTCCCCAACCTTATCTCACCTACAGGATTCTGGCATACAAATTCATAACTGGGAAAGCAACATTTTCAAAATCTAACAACTGTCATCACAACACAGATGTGCTATGTTCATTAATATACACTTCTTTACTACAGAATTCCCCCCATCCTCCCCCAAACACACTTGAAGCAAAATTGTGGATCACACTTGAAGAATAAGTGGCCCATATTTCAGCCAACCTTTCTTTGATAGCTTTAAGAAAAATCAAGTATACAAATACAAAGAGTTGAGTAACACAAAGTCTAGTGGGAGATAACGCAAGGTACTGTACTTTAGTAAAAGATACCTAGTCAGTTGAGAAAAATGCCAACAGAACTGCATGGAGAATCCTAAATAGAGCTATTAGGAAATAGTTAATAGAATAGTCTAAAAAAAAAAAAACAAAAAAAAAAAAACAAAAAAAAAAAAACAAAAAAAAAAACCAAACAAGAAATCCCCCCAAAAATCTCTACAGTAAAAAGAGGTAGGGATGCAGTAGTTTTAGATTTCAAGCAAAGCTTGTTATTAATGAAGAAGAGAAGGAAACACATGCAAAGACTTGGAAAACTATTTATTTAAGGGTACCATGTCCCTGTCAGTCCACAGGTACCCCATTTCCACACCCTAGTTACCTACCTTGTGGCTAAAATACTTCTCAAACTTTACTCTTGCAAGTTCCACACACTGAGTCCAATTTCGGGGTCTTCTGCTGAGTGTTTTAATAACATGAAAACAGCCTTCTAAACTCTCCCCTGATTTCATTCTCTAGATACAGAAAACAGATAAACAGATACAGAAAAATAAACCAATATTTAAAAAGATTAGTCACAAAAGTCAAACAGCAAGTATGACCTTATTGAGTCGTGGGTAAAAGGAAAGGGAAGGTCGCTTTGTGAACATTAACCTTCATGTGATCCCTTCCCTATGGGTTTTCCACAGAACTGCTGTCCACTTGTTTTACTTCCAACTTCCTTGTCCAAATGACCATTAGCCATTATAGACAGAAACAGATAAGTGTGTAAGTCTGATCTATTAGGTAGTCAAGTTCACTCAGAAGTACATCTTCCCTTCATTTTTTCCCAGCCGACTGCACACCTGTATGATACTTACTGTTCTTGCTAACAACCCCTCAGTTTTTAATTTCTGTATCATGTACAGAATCCCTGTGCTACAGAAACGGGCCACATACAAGACTAGCTCTTAGTGACAGCAGAAAAATCCCATGAAACATCACCAAACGCCTTGGCCAAATAAGTTTTCAGAAAATATGAACAAAGTCAGAAAACAAATCGTGCTTAATATAAATGGAAACAAAATGCTTAAAGCATTAGTTCAAACTCCAGATTTTACCCAGGCAACATTCTCCTACCTGTAAAACTTCCTCTGCAGATGGATAGGTCTGCCAAAACTTGTTAAACAATGAAGGCTTGTGAGAAAACAAACTTTCAAACTAGAAAATAAAAAAGAACATGGCATTTAACACCAAGTACCTCAAATACCTCACCTTCTCAAATACACAGGCATTTCAAAAGCCTGGGAACTTATTTCCTTACCTTATCTCTTGCCCACTGTATTGTATGTTCAATGGCAGCTGGAAAAGACTTCAAGGTGCAAAAAGGTATTTCCTCTTCTGGTGGATCCCGCTATATTTAAGGGGAATTGTTTGTAAGGGAAGGCTTAATAAAGTTTATTACCAATGATAGGACCAGGAACTTCAAGGCTACACAAGTTTCCAACACCACTATTATAAAATACAAGGTAGCTCATTTATGCCTAAACAAAGAAGGATAAAACAAATTTTGTTTTATGAAGAAGTATCTGAACAACACAGGAAGTAAAACTCAATCCTAACACACAAAGAGCAGAAGTAATTACCAGCCAGTTTATCCAAGGTGTGCAGCTCACATTCACATACACTTGCAAGATAAAACCACCCTGTCTCACAAAGCCTGAAACATTTTTTTTCCATGGACTACAGTAAAGCTGTAAGAATTATCAACATCAGTGCTGCATGGCAAGTGTAGCACTTTCATAGGAACTTAAGTTGTGGAAGACCGCAAGGGTTTGGGGGTAACTTCCTCCCTCTCCATTTACAAAGAACTGATATCCATCTTCGTACAAACATGCAGACTAATGTCTACTACTGAGACTTGTGTTTCTCCTGCCTGCCTTTGGAGATAGTATCACCAAGAACAGAACAAACAGGCAGAAAATATCTCAAAGAAAGAAAACCACAAGCAAAAAAACAGCTTGCATTCTTACTTTGAAGGGAACTTTAGGGGAAAAAATACAGTCAATTTCTTGTCAAGCACTTAAGTCATGCAAGAAGGAAGTCCTTCTTTGGCCTTATGCAGTATTCAGACCTTATTCAAATGAACTCAAATTTGTCCAAGGCATTACTTCAAGACTGTGAGTTACATTACAAAATTTTCTCCCTCCCCCTTCAAAAGAGGGGAGAAGATTTCTTTCATCATTCATAGAGCTTTTAATTATTGGCCTAGATGTAATCACCAGGTAGGTAGAGGGCACAGTACCACCAGTCTGCTCAAATTTTATTTCTCATGGAGCTTTTCTTCAGAATCCAAGGAAATAATTACTTCCTAATAGGACTGATTCTGAACAAGTCAAATAAGCCACTTATTTTAGACAGATACATAAACAATTGGAGAATCATACTGTACCACTGGATGAGCTACAGCAGAAGTTGGTAGTCATAAACAACTTACGTGACTATTATATGACTCTGTCAGATGAGGCACAACAACTTCTGTGTGTCCTTTTGTTCCCATGGTTCCAGAGTCTATCAGAGGACGCAGGTTTGCTACACAACGACTGATATGAAAAGACAGATAATCAGGATACAGAGTTATCTCTACACCTGCTTTGCAGACATCACCAGAGCACAACCCAGTCACTAGGGACCTTTCAGATCAGTGGAAAGCTTAAAACTCAAGAAAAGAACAGGTTAAATAAGATGAGCTACTTCAAGTTATATCACATCACCAAAAACCAGTGCCAATCTACAATTAATTTTATAAGTAGGGATTTTTACATTGAAATGTAAGTACATATTCCCATGCATAAGTAATTCAATCTGAAGACAGCTACACTTGCAATGAACTGGAACATCTACAGGTAGATCAGGTTGTTCAGTGCCTGTTGTTTACCTCCTGAATATAAATCCCTTCCTCCTACCAGCCAGCAATCTTGTCAAAGGAGCAGAGTAAATCTGAGTGAAACACTATCAAATCTTTTAAGTAGTTGCAATCCAGTGTGATTAAAAACATAAAAACAGAGGTTCACCTACCTATCAATGTATCTCCTTGCTTCCACATTGTCCAAAGCAGTCACAATCACATCTTGCTTGGTGTAGAATTCATCACTGTAAGTGTTTTCAGTGGCTGGACAAACTTTATTAATGTATGAATCAATTTTTAAGCAAGGATTGATGTTCAGAGTTGCTTCTGCTGCAGTATAGCTTTTAGGTTTCTGAAATACATACACATACATGCATATGTATTATTAATATTCTGATATTAATAATATCACACCTGGTCACAAAAACATCGCTTTCATTTGCTAATCACACAATTCACTTGAATAAAAATGCTAGAATGCAAAATATACATTAAAAGAAATTATTTACTTACATAGCTCCTTCACATGTATTTCTCTTAGGCTTCATCTTCTGTTTTATTTAAAGTAGTGCATAAATGGCACAGCACAAACGTATCCAGGAACTGAAACAGATGCTGCATACTGCCTTTCTTACTCTCGAAGCATTTTAAGAAAGGTGCAATTCATGACTTTCAGTGGGTAAGATTGTTACTGCTACTTTGACTGTGCAGCACAGATATCAAATATATATGAACAATGTCACTACAGCTAGGGGTCCCACACAAAACCAGTTTCAAAAGCCAAACTGAAATGGATTTCTCAACCTACCAGACGCTTCTATGACTTCAAAATACTGTATTCAATTATCTACAGATCACCACTAAAGACCACCAGAACTCAGGACAGCGTGGCTTCTGAAAGCTTGCAGAGTTCACTTTCCATTTAACTAACCATCCAAAACATAATTCATTCCCAGATTTGCCCAACAGACAGGAGGCAAAAAATCCACCCACTCGATTTTGGACAGAGGAATCCTTTTTCCCTACTGCTGTCAAGGTTGGACCATCTTTTTTAATTCTGTGCCATGTTTGCAAATAAAGGGATATTCTCTCTGCTTTTAAGGTGTAAAAAACATTCGTGCCTGATACTGAACATATGTATTTTTTTCCAAGCTATTTACTTGCTTGATAAAGACTAAATTAAGATAAACCATAGCATCTAGCTAACACTTATGTCAAATTGTATTGTTAGTAGTAGTAGCTCAAGAAAACTTCTACTACTGCTGTCTATTTAGTTTATTCTCCCTGAATTTCAATGGTATAATAGGTGTATTAATTCATGGTACTTTCTGATGCACCACAGCATTTGCAATCTGATTCTTTCTCTGAACAGTTGAGAGGTTTCATCAGTCAAAGACACTGATACAAATCAAGGTCAGATGAGTTAGGTTTACTCAACTGATACCAGTGATAATGCCAACATAGCATAGCTATCATTTAAAAACATACTGGACTCCATTACAGCTGTTCTCTGATCCACACATTCAGAAGTCGAGCTCCCAGTGGTGACACAGAACAATGAAACAAAACAACAGTCCAAGAAGTTTATTGAACAAAAAAGCCTACCTGTATGTGATGAGGTCGAAAAAGAAACTGTCTGTTCAGGTTGGATTTTTCTATCAAGTCTGGATCTGTAATTGTAACCTAAGTCAGAAGGGGCAAAAGCAATAGCTGAAGTTTATTTAAGTGTAGCACTAAGAGATACTCTTGAAGCAAACTGTACAGCAGTCAAAACAAAACACTCCTCCCATTATTTACTATGGCCCATAGCTCTGTCCATACTCATAATGTCCATTCTCATACATTTTCTTCTAAAACCAAAATACAGCAAAGCCACTCCAACTGTGTTCTGCCTCTAATTGCATAATTTCACTCCACACTGAGGCCATTTGTCTCTGCGCCCAGACACTGACCTGAAACAAGGCTTTGACTTAACACTTTTTAAGTAGCCTAAGCATTTAATTCTTCCTTGTTACAGTACTTATACATAAGCAATGTGAAATTAACCGATGCATGTGACTTACCAACCCTTTATCTTGCCCAGTACCAACACCAAGAAGTGCAAAGTTTTTCAGCATTTCACAGCCTATTGCTCCGCAGCCAACCTGAAGAGAATGAAATTTTCAGAGAAGTCTTTGCAAGTGAGATCAGTAAATTAAAGTAACACAGACAATTCAGGAATCTTCTGCAGAGTATTATGAATGACTTGAACTCCATGAAATTCAACACACATAAGCACAGACTCCTCAGCTGGAGCACGTGTAAGTACAGCACTGCCTGTGAAGGAAGTATTGCTGTTGAGATGGGCTCTTGATGAACAGTAAACTAAACACGAGACAACAGTATATCCAATCAGTAATTAAGTCAAACTTCATACTGAATTATATTAAAAAAAGAGTACAGCCACTGGATTGAGGAAGTGATTAGTTTCCTTTCCTCAGCAGTCACTAGACTATATCTAGAATAGAGGATTCAGTTCTGTGCCCTTCAACACAAAAAGTAAAAAAAAAAGATTAGGTATGCCCAACCTGGGGGCTGGAACACCTGCCCTAAAAAGAAGATAAGGATCTGTATGTCCATTAGCTGGAAAAGAGAAAGTTTGAGAGGGACATACTAGTGGCTGATTTCTAGGAAAAGGTTCCTGCCAAGGCAAAGCCAGTTTCTTTTTAGAAGTGTACAGTAGTAGAATGATAGATAATGGACAAAAATTGAGAAGACAAAGTTCTAACCTGGCATAAAGAAATACTTTCCTTTGTAAGATTAAATAGGCATTGAAACTGCTTGTCCAGAGATGAGATGGACAACCTTTGTACTTACAGATTTTCAAGACTCAACTGCATTCTCAGCTATGAGGCTAGCTCTAGAAGTCAAGCATTACATAGAACACTGTGTCATGCAGCTTAGGACTTGTCTATAGTTTATGACAATTTTAGACCACTTACTCTGTTTTAATGTATATAATGAAGTCTGACCTCTTACCTTCAAGACAGGTGATGTCAGTTGTGCTAGTGGAGTATTAGCAAAAGCCTTAAGCGTCAGTTGTACTCACCAAGAAAACATTCAAATCATGCAGCTTCTGGCATAGAGATTCTCCAATACAGGCCCTCAAGGCATCATACCTATCTCCCCTAAAGAGAGGCAGGAAACAAAAACAGAGGAGCAGGAAGTTATTTTTTTCCATGGGAGTATCATCATTATGAAATTCTGTTTTGATGCAAATAAAGAGACAGAGTCCCCTACAATCCCCATTCCTCCCATTCTCAAATAGGACACACACTTTTAAGCCCGAACTTCTCTCCCTCCATAAAGCTGCACTAAACTAACTTTAAAAGACATCTGTGTTTACTTGAGAACAGTACATAAAAAAAGCAGACTGTATTTATATTTACCGTGGAAGAAATTCTTCAGAGCCCATCTTTTCTAGAGGAGTAACAATGTCTAACATATCTATATATAACTGCAAAAACAAAAAGAATTGTGAAAAACTCCAGTTTGTTAAGAAGTAAGCATTTCAGTGTACAGCCAAGCCTAGAAATTTTGTTACAGCTCATTATAGTTTACCACACAATTTTCACAGACAGGAATGCCTGGAAGTCACTGAAATCTGAACCACAGCCTTTTTACTTGGACTGTGATGTCTGTAATCATGGGATTGTGTGATCCTCTGAATGGGACCGTGATGCTTTTAACTTTATTCTGACGTTTGCCCTATGAGTCCTGAAAGCACTGCTCTCGTACACAGCAGTGGCATTTGGGAATGCCACACTGAGTACGACGTCTGAATCCTAAATAGAAAAGTTTTAGTTAAAACTGCCTGCTCATCTATACTATGCACAAAACCACCATATTTTTCCTAAGTTCAGCCTCAAGTCTTTTTCCCCCCCCATTAAAGAAGTTGTTCAACACTCGCAACACAACCCCATGTTTGTCACATCACTGTTAAAATAAAGGTACTGAAGGAAAAAGGCCTTACCCATTGCTGCAATGGAGAAAATTTTCCTGTTACTGCTTTCAGGACCTCCTGGCTAGCCACACCACCCACTGCTGCTGCCAGAGGAGCTAAAAATCCCCGAGCAGTTCTGGACAGCCACTTCACTATATCTCCATTTACCTGAGGCTTAAAAATAGAACAAAACAATAATGTATATGTATCCATTCGACTGATGAAGTCACCACTTCAGTGTCAAAACTATTGGTCTATAGCAAAACAAAGAAATTACCTCACTCTGACTATGGTTTCCAGCAAAGGCAGACCCACTACTCATCCTGATCTTATAACAAGCAGCTACCTAAAAACTAAATACAGCCACATGAATTCATCTTTCATTTTAGGCAACCGTGTGGCTGGACTAGTGCTGATATACCATAATAACTTCTTGCACAGCCTTCAGAAAATCACCAAATTCATCTAAAGATGCATACAAAGATCAGAACAAGGGCTAAGAACTAAAGCACAACCTTCAGACAACTGAGTAAATTAGAAATTACACATGATACTCATTTGCTACTCACTTTGCTTTCCAGGGTTTCACTTATTGACATGGCTATTTTCAGCATTTCCTCAGCATCTTGATTGCATCTGGACACAAGAGTGAAAACAAGAGTGGTCACTCAAGTATTCTTAAGTTTTACATTTAGAGGGAATGTAAAAATGTCATCAACTGAGAAAGAATCACTGGATACAGGAGAAAGATTTTGGATATTTGCATTGGCTTCAATATTGAGCATTAAAGAAGCTAACATTGATAACATTGGTAACATTTTTCACCTACATTTCAGCTTTTAATTTCTATGTCATCTAAGTACCAGATAGACAAGGAACCCCTCTGCACATCAAGCCACAGTGGAGATCTCTCTGTTTCAAGGCTTAGCAAACACAACACTGCTGCATTACCCAATGTTTGGCATGCGACCAAAGTTCTCCTCAAAGTGGTTCAATGCGAGCATGGCAACATGGATTTGCAAAGGTGCCTGTTAAGACAACAACAGCTGTTGATGTATCACATCCACAAACTGAAGGAGATAAAACCAACAGTTTATATGAACTGTTCAGCTCCAAAAATGTTAAAGTAGCATTAAGAAGCCAACTTGAAACATCTTCTGCTAGTGGTTTTACAAAATGGGTTTCGGTTTATGAAATACTGCTCAGGAGTACTGCAATACCCCTTGTATTTGTTGAATACCCACGTCACCCACATCCAGCTAGAGTCCCCAAAAAGAATTCAGTGCTGAAATCATCAAAAACAGTAATCTTCACTTAATTAGACATTAGAATGCACTGCATTATGCCAAGTCTCAGTACCAAAGCCCAGCATTAATGGCCAACATCAGAAAATCTGAGCAGACAAGTTAGATCTTACATTATCAAAGAAATCACTGGATCAACGTTTTTTTAGTTGCTCATCTTAATGACTACACGGCTGACTTTTTAAATATTATTTCAATCAAATTGTGTTGGAGGCAGAAACAGGTAGCTTCCTCTTGGATTTTAAATACCTCTGAATCATTTTACAGAGGAAAAAGAAATTGTTCTCACACTTAACTGCAGTTAATTTTTTTCTATACTGCCCTGGCTTTGAACTCATTTTATTTTTTTAATCAAACAAAGCTCATTAAAGAAAAAACACTTTCTTTTAAGCATTTATACCATCATTCATTAGAGAGTTATCAAAAACTGATATTTTACACAGCAGATTTACAGAGAGATGGTTGAGCTATAAATTTATAATATAATTTGTGCAATTAGTGAATAAGTTTCTCCAGAAACCTAACTCACAATGCATGCTCTGTTTGAGCACATAATCTGATGCCCTACTCCTATTTCATCTTCTAAACTCACATTTAACAACTGTAGAAGTTAGAAATGGTTACTATTACACATAAAAAGCTGCAGATTATATTCTATGTAGTTTTAAGGTTACAACACTGACATTCAAATTCCCATACATTAATTACCTCAGGCTTGATAAAATCTGCAATTAGGCACATTGGATTTGTTAGCTGCTTCTCCAACCGTTCCTGGAAAAACAGAATTCATTAAAGTAACACAGTCACTTCACACAACAGTTACTGCTTCTTGAGAAAACCAATGCTCTCCCTGAAGAGACTAAGAAGTCTTTTCTTCATAGCATTTATACTTACTCCCTTCATAAATACAACTAGAAAAGATGCATAAAACAAAACTGAAAGTTTTGTCAGTCAAAAGTGCAATGGATGTTTCACATCACAGTAGCAAAACCCATTTCTCCAACTGCTCTGAGGTCTCTTATTGGATATTTTATAAGCAACTGGTTGTGTGCATGTAAATCTTTGCAAACTCACCAAAACCTGAAAGCCACTGCTTTGCAGAGACAGGACACATCTCCTGAGCTGCTCATTCTCATATCAGCTGCAGCTGGTCCTCACTTCCAGCTTCCTTGCAGGACATTTAAGTGCAATTAGCTTCAACTCTCTGTGGGCCCAAAGTGGCACACAGCACCATATAGCTTCCAATCACATACTCATCAATTTTTCTCAGAAGGCTGCCAAGAAACCATATATTTGTAGGCTTTTATGGGCTCCCTACCATACAAGAATGGGCTGCCCATATATTTTTTTTCCTGTACTAGTTAACTTTGAGTTTAAAATATTTCTTACTCTCTGTGATTTACTGTCACCATCCTCCCCAAGTTAAATGTAAACACTAATCAAGTGTAACCAAATCACCTCCTAAACTCTGCTTTCAATGCTTACACTGTTAACACTGAAGAACCTGGCTTTGACAAACACACTTACAAAGTAAAACATCTTGGGTGTCTTCACTTGGACAGCTATGCCACCATGCAAATAAGGCTCCATGTCTGATGTATTTCCGATGCTGAAGGAGTATGGTGACACCACTGAAAAGAGGAAAGAACACTGTGGCAGTGACAGACAACACGTGCTACAATTCTACGCAGGACAAAACAGGCTTTCTACACCTCCAAAGCTTTTTATGTTCTAATCTTTTAGTAGGTAGCCTTGCTTTGAAATCATGAACACAGCTGACTCTCCTTAATTAATGGGATTGTCCCTCCCTGCCAAAATATTAGTCTCACATGATCTATTACAAAATAAGCCTTTTAGAGTAGTTTTAATAACAATTCTGATGACCACAGCTCTGTAACAAAAAGAAATCACTCTCACTTCTATTTGGACTGTGCACAGCAGCATCCAGTGTACTACTCAGAGTAAGATTTTAGAGAAGACTAGAACAAAAATAATAAAGAAACAAGCTCCAGCTGCCAAGTAAAGCAAATGAAATCTTTCCTCTCAGAGTACCTGGAGCATTATTCAGATAAAGGAAGCTGACCAAAACATTTTGGTAATTCATGGGACATGAAGACTGAAATCAAAAACTGGGTCATAATTAACAGGAAAGAACTGAGCATAGCACCAGAATTGGCTAAACAAACAAGTCCAGGGAAAACCAGACTCAAGCACCCCTCAAAGGGACAGCTTTCATCTCAGACCACAAAGTAATTAAAAACAACTGAAAGACTCCTATGTCTGCTCTCCCTTCTTCTCCCCACTCCCCTCAAGTAGATGGCTCCCCAGCATGCAAAGGGAACTGAGTACCAGACCTAGAGACCTCCACGACAGAAACAAAAGCAGGGTAAACTGAAATTCATGAGAATTGCTTCAAAAGCATGCTCAGAAACAAGAGCGATAGCGATGTATCCCTCTACGCTTCAACTGTAACACACGGAACTACCAGGCAAACAGTGACATACACAGCAGCATTAATGTAGTCCAGAACAGTGACAGAAGCACAGGCTTTACACAATTCCCAAAACAAACAAACAGTTGTGTCATCGAACTGGTGACAGTAACCTCAGAAGCTGCCAGCTACCTTCCACTAGCTGGGAGTTTCTACTGCTCCTTAAACAGCAAGACAAGTTTAGAAAAGCTTTACTAAACAGAAAAGAAACTAAGACTACACAAGCAAGACCTCCATATCAGAAAACAATTTTTCTTGTGAGCTTACTGTAGATTCTGCACAATCCAGCACTCTTCTGGCTGTAACAGCATAGTGAGCTCACAAAAAGCCCAAGACATGCGCTGCAACCAGCAGCGCTCTACCTGTTATCTGGTGCGTGGTGCCATTTAAACACGACATCCCATTTACTTCCCGAAAGGTTAAGAACTGTCCTGTTTCAAGCCTGTGTGGATGATTTTCAAGGCAAGTGACGATACCAGGATTTGACTGAAAGCAAAAGCAGCAAAGTTAGCAAAGAGAAAAGACGTCACACATTATCAAAAGGTTTTTCTGACTAGTGAAACTGCAGTTACTAATACTTCCAGCACCGCAGTTCTGCCACACCAAAGGAGCCATCTATGACAATTTTTTCCAATCCAGAGAGTGGAAATAGGGTGCAACTAAGCTCACTGTGGCATGCAACCTGGACAAGCCATGACATGTAACTCTCTATGGCTTATGAAATTAATGAGAATAATCAAGTCAGTCAAAGAACTGGCTACCAAATCATTATGTCATGAACTTCAGATCAAATATGATTTGTTATACAGCCCCTTCTAGTTTGATACTGTTACATCTGGAGCGGACAGAAGACTTGCAAATGGATGAACCATGTTCTAGTCTGGACTTTCCGACATAATTGAGAGGAGCTGAATTTTACACTATAAAATACAAGATCAACTGGATAGCCTCTCTAATATTTTCCAGTGGAAGTGTTAGCAGTAACATCTCTTCATCACCTTAGCTTTCAGAAGCTACAATGATCAAATACACATCTTCTCAACATGAGCTCTCAGTCCCTTTTATCATCCCAGTAGTCCTCCTCTATATGTGCTGCAGTTTCTCACTAAGAAGTGGCTAATTTCAGGAGTATTTCAGGGCTTCTTTTGAAGACTTAACCTATTCCCACACCACGGCTACGTCCTCTTCTCTCCACATTTTATCTCCTTCTTTCTCTAAAAAAGCCTGAACATTATGATGCTGCATTTTAAGTAACATCCAGGAGGCATCAGTATGCTCTGTGGTATTAGCACTTATCACTGTTTTTGAGAGATATTACAAACATGGAGCTTGGTCTGCCTCTGCTATGCAGTTTTCAATTCCCTAGCAGGCTAATAAACACACTGGAACACACTGTTGGCCATGAAGCCAGTAATGACTTACAATAAAGCAAGGTTATGGTAGCACAATTACATTTATCCCTTACTTGCGTAATATTTGAAATGAAGATCTCCTTTGGCTCCTCTCCTGTTGTATCCAACACCTCAAATTCATCACCAAAGTCGCAAAACAGACGTGAACATATGCCATATACATCTGCACTGATGAACTACAAAACAGCAAAAATTGTGAGCATCTCAGAAACAGCTTATGCCAAAGGAATGAATTCTTACAACCAAGTTTGTCCTAAGCTAGCAGAGGGGACTTCTGCTCTGACAATCTGGTGAAAATCTGTCACAAACACCCGGGTCACTGACTACACAGCACAGCATTGAAGACAGACTTGGAATACCTCATTAGCATTTCAGAACCTCTGCAAAAAAAACAGGAGTCACAGCAATAACAAGTGAAATATTGCCATTTCTACTACAGTCAGATTTAGTCTCACCCTGTTCTCTTTGAACAAGAATTATGTGCTAATGGTGACAACTATTTCTTTACTATGAGTTTTTTTTTTCTTTTTTTTTTTTTAATTTATTTCTAAAGAACAAACCTATGGTTACTCAAATAACATCAAACATATGCACAGAACAGTAGCAGCAAACTCCCCAAAAATCACACTGCTCCATCAACACGGTATCTGCAGAAAACTATATACCTCACAACATGCTTTCTCCATTTCTGGAAAGAGCATGTTGCAGAATGATCACTGTATGGATTAATGACCCGTTTAACTTTTCTATTACCTTAATGGGTGGCTGCTGAGCATGACAGAAGTCATTAATCTTCTTCTGCAGTGACAGGCTTACTTCAGTCAATATGACACACTGTGAGAAAGAATACAAATAAAGCTAAAACACCAAAAAACAATCAATGCTTCAAGGATGGAAAATGTACTAGTAAGTTAGTCAGGAATTCTGAACCTCTAAGACTCCTTTCCTCCTCCCCTTGCTTAACAGACAAAGAGGTCTCATGTCAAGTTTTCTCATTAGAACAGGTGGGTTACCACTCCAATAGCTGGGGAAATAAGGGCAACAGGGCCAGGAACAGCAAATTCTCACTTTTTTACTGCAGCTGAGAAACAAAACCTAATTACAGTACTCTAGAAAATTATACGTCAATTCTGAAAAAAAAAAAAAACATGTAGCTCTTGATTTTTAAGATTAGAATTAGCAAATAATAGTACTGATATATTCTAACACTAACCAGTGCATACCAAGAAGCCACTCCTTTGCATAGCTGAGACACTCAGAAATTTGCTTGGCTTGGGTATTATCAACAGCCAAAAAGTATGAGATTCCAACTCATCCTGACTCAAGCACACAGGCAGGAGACAGCTGGTTGAACAACTGAAAAAATCCTCATTCCACTACAGAGTAGCTCACATTCTGCTAATTAGGTACATACATATATAAGTAACCTAATTGAACAGAAAGCGTTTCTGCTGCACAAAATACAATGCACAAAACACAGGTAGAACATACTGCAATATAACTGAAAAAAAAAAGTCACAGTTTTATCTTGTAAATAAGAAAAACATTCTATCTCAAATCTCAAGTAACTACTTATTGTCACAGAAAATTCCATAATTGATGTGAACTGCTAGGAACAGAAACAGTTCCAGTCTTGAAAAAACAAGCAGGATCATTTAATTAGTCCAAACACATCTTTCCTTCAATCATCTCAGAATGTACTTGAAAATTTGTTTCAATTTCATTTACTTACACAAAAAAGATCAAGTTGTTTGCTCTGTTGAAGAGTGACATACCTGATATTGCTTTAGGAAAGACAGATCTATGCTTTCATCTAGTGGCACAGTTGATGCTGCTACATGCACATATGGATTAAGTTCTGCAATGTGATGAAGAGTGGCCTCAGCCCTGAAAGAACAAAAACAGGGTTTTTTTATGCATTTAACAAAATGAATTTTCTAAACTGGACTTCACACTACACACGCCCTACAAGAGCTCCTAGCGACAATCTTATTTCTTCACATTTAAATTCCTAGCAGGTCTGAGGAAAAAAGCTGTATCCAATGGACAGTAGTACATGCTGATGTTCTGACATCATGGCCATCTTCTGGTCTTGCAAAGATGGATGAGAAAGTCTAAGGAAGAAATGCACCCTGGCCCTCACTACTAAATTTAAGAAGTGAGATAGTCAACTTACATTCACCCCAGAGACTTGACCAACCTGTTCCTCTGACTGATTATGTCGTCTTCATGGATGAAGAAGTTGGTCCCTAAATCCCACTGTGTGCATTGCTTGGTGTCATGAACTGTAAGAGCCTAAGAAAGAATAAAATAACCCACACCTACTGTGTTAGCACACAGAAGAATGGATTAAGCCTCATATAAATTGCTGTAAAGTCTAGCATCACAGAAGGTCTGGTTGTAATGTACAGAGGAATGAGCTCCTCCAATCTCTTTGCCAAAAGACCTCTTCCTATTTGAGAGAGAGGAATGGATCTGGAAGACAAATTTCATTAAACATTTTCCTCCCAGCTTGCAGAGGTGAGAACATTTAAATACTGAGGATGATTTCTGCCACACCACAATTAAAATGCAAAACTGCAATCTGTAATTGAACAAGCTTCCAAACTTATTATGGTTTTTTAGTGATTGGAAGAAACAATGTTAAAAGGCTTCTCTAATAACATTAATCCCAGCAACAAAAAAAAGCAGTTGTCAGATTAAAACATGCAACTGTTTTAGATTCTGTATAAATGGATTCTGACAGGTGACAGAATAGGGTAACATTTTGAAGAGATTGGCTTTTGCATTTGTACTACTCGCCATTTATGAGAGATGGCTTTAAAAAAAAAAAAGCATTCAATACCTGATCAGCAGTTGTCTGAAATATTTCATGTGAACTACTTCAGAATGCTTCTACTGAGGATCTAAGAAGGCATGAAAACTCAGATTTCACAGTAATGCAAGACTCACACCATACCACTATGACATTCTGAAGTTTTTGTAGCCAGATCCTCATAAGTTTTGCAATCTTCCCACAGAAAGGCAGTTTCAGAAACTTAGGATTAGCTAGCTTTGTGGTGCTGCCCCTTTCCCTCCCGCTCACCAAAGAACAGAACTATTTTACATACCTTTACACCAGCCAGAATTATATTTTTGGCTAAAAAAAAAAAAATAAATAAAAAAAGAGGCTGTTACAGATTTCTCACAAAGCTCTAAGTGAAAAGCTACGTGGGTGGACAGTAGCAGTATGCCATTCCTAAGAACTTCACAGCTTAAGGGTTTGTTTTCTTTCATGTTTAGTTTAAGCACTCTACCACCACTGAAATCAGAACAAGAGCAAAGTTAGAAAGACTCTTCTACATTTGTCATTCATCAGCTGTTCATCCCACAAATGTGATTACAGAGATGCTAATGAAAATAAACAGCAAAACCTCACGTACACATTCTGGCATTTGGTGAAGAGTTCTACTGAAGGCAACTTAAAGGGTAATAATCTAGGTGTGGACAAGACTTGTCATGGCTGTTTTTTAAAGAGTAAATGAATGGTTATTGGCCCTCTTGCACTGGGACAATTATACCAGTTTTAACCAAATTGCATCTGTTCCCCTTCCCCTCACGTCCCCATTTTCTGTAAAGCAATAATTCAGTCTATAATTGTTCCTATATTAGGTTTATTGACAATGAAACCTGAAGGAATAATCCAGATTACACACTCTCAATTTCCACCCAGACATGAGATTTTGGGTAGAGCTACCTGCACTACAAGCATATTTTCAAATAAAATTTAAAACTTTGTTCTACTGGAAAGCTTTTTAGACAGAAGCCCTCAATCTTTCCGTCATCTACGCTACTTACACATGCTGAACACATATTCACTCAGATACCTCACACATTCTTATTACATCTAAAATAAGCTTTAGAAGCAAGCTGGGACAGTGTGTTTGTGTATGCTTGTGTCTGCTTACACAAATGATAACCAAACTTACCAATCTCCACACCAAGACCACCTACACCACTCAGGAACACATGGGACTGAGCCATCTTCTGCATTGCTGTGTCTCCAAGAACATACCTCTGCCGACTACATCAAAGATAAATTCAAATTAAAACAAGACACAAACAAAATCAAGAGCAAGCTAAAATGCTTTTAGTTTCCATGGCTATTTCTTTCCTCCTAGTGTCCCAACCAGCTTTTAATCTGCAGTACTACCTTCTGCAGATGAACATGCATCAGCAGTGACAGGTGCACAGCTATATTTACCAGTTTTCCAATCAACAAGAACTAAGAATGCAACATGCATAGTCTGAACTGTACACTGGTTTAGGAAGTAAATGCTTACCAAATGCAATACTTGAGTCCACAATACAAATAGCAAAATGCATTTAGTAGAGTGCTTTTCAACTCCATGTTTTAGAGAAAAAAAAACTTTTTTTGTTTTAAATCAGTGCTTTTTTTTTTTTTTTTTTAAGGACGGTATAAAATTACTTCAGAACTAATTGTTGAAGAGACAAGCAAACTACAGAATTCTTTTACTATCAGAAATCTTCACATCAGGGAGTGCAGCAGCTTTTGTGATCAAACCCAGAACTCTGAAACACTGGTTGTTTCCAGCTGCACAACTAAATTACAACTATTTTAAGCACCATCTCCTGATGGGAAATGATTTTTGTGAAACTCGTCAAAGGCAAGCAGCTTGGCTGGTGTCTCATTTATCCAGCACACAAAAGATCAAAAGATAAGAGTCTTGTTTTTGTTTGTTTACTTGATTGATTTTGTTCTTTGTTTGTTTCTTTTTAAAGAAGCTTCTCATTCCACCATGTTTTTCTGGAGATACTGTTTGTTCCAAATACTGTAAACTTTTGTCACACCAAATGATCAAGTTACTCCCAGCTAACAAATTAAAAAATAAAAATAAACAGAAATAAAGAAAAGAAAGCCAAACCTAAAATCCAGGCCTAACTCAACAACTTCACATCTGGACAGAAAACAGATGTTATGACACTGGAAAAACGAACAGTTTCACAGGAAAATGGGTTACATCTTCAAACTATAGTTTGTGTAAGAACTGGTTAAGAAGCTTGGCAGGAAGTGGATTCATTTTGATAAGCTGGATGTTTTTCCTTCCACTTTCAAACCAAAGGAAGAAGCAGCACAAGTAGGCATACCTTGACCCAACAGGCAGTAGGCACTGCTTTCAAGCCCTGTCTTTCAAATTAACGTGTGTAGATCTAAGAGTTGCTGAAACATCAAGAACGACACTTAGAAATCAGATACTCTCACCTATACAAAGCATCGTCGATTTCCATAGAGTCTGCTGCCATGACGCAGTGCGATTGATTTGCACTAAACTGGTGACAAAATAAAGAACATAGTTAAAATAGATTTCAGCTTCCCTGCCACTTCCATTTATCCTGCTGAAAAACTGAGCAAAAAAGTCACATTAAGACGTGAATGCATTTAACTAAGAAATCAAATTAAACAGTTCAAAAGAGTTAAGAACAGAGTACTCACGCTATTAGGACCTTCTCATTTTAAAGTTATCAGTAAGCACCAAGATTATGAAGAAGCGCTGCCACTGGATAGGTTGATGTGCAAATCCATGAAGCATTCTTTTTATTTTTTATTTTACTTTTTTATGATGAGGTTGGACAGTGCCCTGTGCAATCTGATCTAGTTTCTCATTTAGCAGCTGGTGACCCTGCCCATGGGTTCTTTGAGGTCCCTTCCAACCCAAGCCATTCCATGATTCTTTTGTTAGCAATTTGTCCCCTCTGGGTCTGGCAGGAATTGCCACTAAACACAGGAGAAGTAAAACAGCCTCCAAGTTTGACCCAGAGCATCAGCATCTATCACAGCTAAAAAAGAACATATGTAAGATCCCCACAGACAGCCCCAGAAAACAATTTAGACATAGACATAGATAATCCCTTCTCCAAAGAGAAGAGACAGCAGTATGTTGGAGAGTAGGCCACAAACCTGACCAGTTAAGTTGCTCCACAGTGTGGATACTAGATCTAACACACTAGCCAACACAGAAGGCAATTAGCATGCAGCACCTTCCATCATTAGCCACTTCTGCAGTGCTCCTATGCACTTACACAGCAAGCACTGAATATAAGAAATATCAATGTTAATAGATTATCTTAGAAAACAGCTCTCAATATAGAAAGTATCAGACCACATCTGAGAGTCCAGTACTTGAGTCTCTGCTCAGCTAAAAGCCTTAACTTTTCCTCTCTGACTGGAAATCCAGACTGAAAGTCTCCTCAGGTTACACCAACACCATCTCATAATGGCCCAACACAACCATCTCTGAGCCGTTCAGCTCCTCCACTGCACGTTCACTTTGGGACTGCCCAAAACAAAATGGTTTTGGTACAAAGGTGGGGAAGCTGATGCACCCTGAGGTACAACACACCTATCTTCCTCCCTCACTGCCCTCCAGCTGGTTCTGCTGCAGCAGCATGCTTGCTGACAGCCATCACACGTGCTCTCCTCCCCAATAGCTACTTGTAAATAATGAGGATGTGCAATGAACATACAGGGTTTGCCATCTGAATTACAAAAATACACCTGAGAAAGGCATTTCCAATACATATTTATCTACTATCAGTTCTCTTCCCGCATTCTTTGTTACAGCACAGAGCTGCTACCTGCATGCCAACTGTGTTTGGCAAAACAGATTTAGTTATTCCAAAAGAGAACAGTACCTTGGTCAAGCAGCCCTAGGACAAAACTCTGCTCACGCATTTCAGCATCCAAGCTGTATTTCTCATTTTATCTCAGCCCATTTGAACCTCTCTCAAAGAAGGACCTGCTTAGGGGTCCTCACCAAGTGCTCAACACTTAATACATACACTTCCATTTCTTCTCACTCTCAGCTGCTTGCAGAACACAGACCAGAGACAAACTAAGAAGCTACATCTGGGAAAGGAGGAGATGCTCTGAAAAAGGGCAAAAGCTCACGAGTCGTGGATTCGGTTTGGCTTCACGGTGCTTCTTACCTCGAAGTTACCACAGGCTCAGCTAACTACTTGCTGCTCAGCAGGCCGGGACAGCAGGGAGGCCTGACCGCATCCCACCTAACCAGGGCTTCCGGAGGCAGATCCCGGTCGAGGCAGACTCCCTGTTTGGTCAGCGGAAAGAGGGAACGCTCACACCCGCTCCTACCAACCCCGCGGGGCAACGCCGCCGCTGAAGGGTATCGACACAAAGCCAAAAGGCATTCAAACAAACCCGTCCAACCCCGCGGCCCGCCGCTCTGCGGGCATCCCCGCGGCCGCCCCTCTCCACGAGGGGTTGCTGCCAGAACCCCCGGGGCGCCGGGACATTCGCTCGGTTCAGGCCGCCCGCCCGCCTTCCCGCCCCGGGGCCCCACACGCCCCGACCCGCAGCCCGCCCTCACCGCGGCGGCCTGGCACTGCGAGCAGGCCTGCGTGCTGCCGGCGGGCCGAGGAGGAAAGGCAGGAAGCCGGGGCCGCTCCGCCTGCGCCGACATGAGGGGCCGGGCTATGGCCGCGCCGGTCGGCCCGCCTCCTGGCCCGCCCCGCCGCGACATGGCGGCCGCGAGATGGGGGTGCTGTGGTTTTCCTCTGGCTTCTGCTCTCACGCGGTGATTTGCAAGTGAAAGGTTTTTTTTTTAAATTTTTTTTTTTTTTTTTTTTTTTAAATATTCTGCAAGCACCGTGCTGTTAATAAATAAATAAAACTTAGTTACAAGCAAACATCATGTTCGAGAGTTACCGGTTTACGTGACAGGCTATTTCTGAGCCCCACTCTCCAGAGGCTGTCTCCACGCGATGGAGGATAAGCCAGCAAGATGTGGCCTATCTCAAATGTAGACCAGATTTATTGAAGTGGGGGGTTGGTGAGAGAAATTTGGCATCCCTACTGTATGCTGCATGGGCATCTAAAGGTACAAATTAGGCACAGAGCAGTCACACAACAAACAAACAACAGTCCAAGCCAAAACAAGTGCTCATGGAAACCTCTGTAGGTTGTTTGTTTTTGTTTTGTTTTGTTTTGTTTTTCATAGAATCACAGTCATTAAGGTTGGAAAAGACCTCTATGATCATCAGTTCAACCACCAACCCATCCTCACCATGCCCACTGACCACGTTCCTCTGTGCCACATCTGCCCACTGCTCCAACACCTCACAGTGACCTCACCACCCCCTTGGGCAGCCTGTGCCACTGCCTCACTGATCTTTTTTTACTCAACCTGAACTTTCCCTAGGCCATTCCCTCTCATCCTGTCGCTGTTATTTACCAGAGGCTGACCTCATCTTGCTACAACCTTTGAGGCAGTTGTATAGAACCATGAGGTCTTCCTTGAGCCTCATCTTCTCCAGACTGAAAAAACCCAGCTCCCTCAGCTGCTCCCCATAAGACTTGTGCTCCAAACCCCTCATAGTTTCACTGCCCTTCTCTGGACACACTCTAGGGCCTCAATATCTTTTTTGTAGCAAGGGACCCAAAACTGAACACAGTATTCAAGGCGCAGCCTGACCAGAGCTGAGTACAGGGAGACGATATTGGTATTCAGCCAGCGCAGATCAACTAAGGCAAGCTGTGGTAACTACTGCAGTCTCTACAGAGCTCTGGTACCACTAACTCCACATCACCTTCCATTCGTACCACTTTCTCTGCTACCTCTCCTCTTCCCATTTCCTGGGTTTGGTTAAGACTCCAATACTAAGAGCCTTCCTACCAGGCTGGTGACATCTCCCTTCAAGTCCCCCTTCCTTCAAATCCCAAGTTTTGATCCTCTTTGTGCTTTCACATCTGCTACATTATTTTCAATTATATTAGAATTTCTACCTCATGTAACTGGTACATGACTGACCGGTATATGACTGACTTGATCCTTCCAAGTCTTCCCCAGTTATGGGGCAGCTTTTGTGCTGAATTATTAAATATGACTAAGAGTGGCTGGACAACACTCATCATTCAAACACAGGCCTTGCTGTAGCAGGATCACACTGAAAGTACTTGCCCACTAGATGTGGGTTTCTTACAACACACAGAGAAGATACGGACAAACTTCCTAGACCACTAGAGGCCACTAGAAGCCTAAAATGGTGGACTGCAAGACAGGATAAACCACAAAAGCAATGCAGGAAGAATGCAATTCATACTAGTAAGGCAATTGATATTTAAGGCTGGTATTTGCTTTTCATCTTTTTTGCAAAAGACCCGAAATCAGAGTATGCAAATACATACAAAATCAGTTACATTATTTCAAAAGACTTCAAGAGCCACGCACAGACCTCATGAAATGAATTATATGGAGTTCCAGCTCTAAGGAGTAAAAAAAGCAAACAAACAAAAAGAAGTTTGAAGATGCAAAAAAAAAATATCAGCTTTAGTTTTGCCACTTTGATATTTTTTCTCAGTGATTTTTACCTTTAATTTGTGGTTTCTTTCCTTACAAGTGAACATGCTTCTCTCTATATGTATTAAACTAACACTTATTGTTTTTAAGAATGTATCAACCAAATGTGTTATGAAAAATTAAAAAAAAAAATAAAAATCTGCTACATACCCTGTTTCTGTCCTGGTTATTGCACTCTTGAGATGCACATCACCTCAATATGCAGTCATTCCACACAAACCAGATTTTGTGTAGTAACACTGAAAAGCCCTTTGCCTAAATGGAGAAACAGCAACAACCAGTTAATTCTTGCCCATCAGTTCAGCAGGAACAAAACAAAGACTCATTGTCAATGAAACTATAAATATAGGCGTTCTAAGCCCAACTGCCAAATAAAACCAACAGGTTCTGTTTACCATAGCAGCCAAAGAAACTGGTTCCCAGACACATCAATTGGCAGCAGGTATACTCAGGAGCTCTCTTTTTTGACGGTACCAAATAAAAAACATACAGGTTTAGTGCTTATTTTCCAAGATTGCAAAAGTTGAAACAACTGGAGCCACTTCTTTCTTTTCACGCACAACCTCATCTTTTATATATATATATATATATATATATATATATATATATATATATATACACACCTAAGACCTTAGTTATAAAAAATAAAAATAATTAATCAGAAAACAAAATAATCCTCTGTAGTTGTACCAGATTAAAGTAAGCTACAGTTTTTGAGATTGGCAAAAAGTACCAGCATAAGGCTTTCAGTTTTCTGGCATTCTGAGGCCAATCGTTGGTACCTTGCTATCAGAACAATCTTTCTGTGCTTAGGCCAGTGCATTATTATAGAGTCATTCTGTACACAGGTATTGAATGTCTCTTTAAAGCCAACGTTTGCAAAAGGAACTACAGCAGATAGCTGTAAAGCTCCCTTCCATCTGCTATGAAAATCTCAGCCGCTAACACTTTTTAAGTGTTAATTTTCTGAATTTCAGGTGCAATTTCTAATTCTTGATAAGAACTCCCTAGGGGAGATTGGGAGGATGCCTTTGCTTTTCTGACTTGATCAGTTAATAAATTAGCCACAAATCTCCATATCATTTTCTCACTAGAAATGTGTTACACAATTCTCTTTAGCACACAGGCCTGTACAGAAATATCCATAAATCCACATCAGAAGCATTATTTCAATAGATTTCCAAACATCTTGCCATAAGCTGTGGCTGACCATGGGCTCTTAAAACAATGAGGTGCTGTCAGGACATGTGATGTGGAAGTGCTTTGCTGGCACATTTTAAAGGCCCCCACCTTCACAGTGTGATGGGCTAAAGAGTCTTCTCACTTAAAGCTGCTCTAAATAGTGTGACATCTTCCTAGAAACCACATTAACAACGTTCTTAAAATCCTGATGCAGATAAACAAAAGGTACCAATTACCCAAGGTGAATCCAAGCTGACATGCTTGAAAGCATTTCCAAAAGCAAAAGGCAGCTTTTCCATGCACGTGTATCTGTAACACAAACTGCAAGTTGCCAGATAAGTATTAATTGGGGTACATAATATCTTTTGGCTCTCAGCTCTTCTAATTTGTTAACAGGAACAGCAGACGTGGAATTGGAGTTTCCACAAGCTTTACTTACATAAGGTATCCCAATGACTGCTTGATGTCACTCAACCAGACCTCCTCAGGCGATTAGGCCTTGTGCAATCAGGCTTTTATTTCCTTCCTATTTGTGCTTCAGGTTGCAAGTTAGCATTGGGCAAGCCCCAACCAACTTGATTTGGATAACCAGAAGTTTGGAACATGCTTCTGGAAGCTGTAAATCTGCCTGGGTAATTTCAGGAGAATTGGTATGTCAGCTGCATAGAAGTCCCTACTGCCAAGAGCCAGGAAGGTCATGTTACAGGGATAGGATTTTGCAAGACAAGAAGCATGGTGGTTGTTTCCTGGATGAAGGTTCAGATTTACTCTCAAATTTACATAGCACTAAATGTATTGAAATTCCCATTAGAGTATTTTAGTGTTTTAAAAAAATTAATGTCTCACTTCTGTTGCTGCAGAAATGTCTGTAAAGCTCCAGCCACTGTTAAAGGAAAATTCCTAGGATCAGGAATGAACAGAAAGAACTGAAGTTTCAGAATAGTCTTACAACAAACTAAAGACTAGTTTATTCTGAGTCAATCACACATTTCAGCAGTTACTATTAAAGAAGAAAGGACAAAAAAGGAGCATTTTTAAATACATTTAATGTTACGAAATATATTACCTTTATATCATTCAAATCCTTACTAAATCTTAACAATAATAAAAGGTTTTTAAAAATCTTTTTCCTTAATCACACAATAGTCTCTCTCTCTTTTTTTAATTCTACCGCAGAAAACAGAATCTTCATAAATAAAACACTGACATGGAGTATAAGACAAACCCAGGCCAGACAGTTTGTTAAAAGTTTGTGAAGAAAAGTGCATCTGGCTGGCTCAGGACTCCCTGAGTAAGGTAGACATTCTCCTACACACCTCTTGGCTGTTTGGCCTCTCACAATAAAATCTGAAATAAAGGCTGCCTTTCTCATTTTAAAGGTATTAAATACATGTTACTTTCATTGTGAGGTAGGAACCAGTTTATACGGATTACAGATAACCTGGGCCTTGACCCCTTATTGCCGCCCCTCCATTTGGTAGACAAAATGATGGATTTAAGGGAAAAACAAAGCCTTACGTTCCTCTGAAAGTGAACCACAGTTTACTTTCAATTGCAATTCATCCGCTGATTGTAAGGAAGGGCATTCAGCTACAAAACAATAAGAGGCACAAAAAACTAGGTGTAATTTCTTTTCCTCATTCTCCTACATTAGTGGGACCTGAACACTACAAGAAAACAGTGTTCCCATGTGACCTAATCCCAAACTCTACAGTTTGCATTCAGCCCAGAGTAAATTCTTAGTTTAAAAATAGCAGCAACTCAAAAGTGCATAAATTACAAACTTCATCAATAAATTAAGGAAACAGATTTGCTGCATCCAACTATCCTCCTAACTGTCCCAAGATCCTTTTCATTTTTAAATGAATATGGAAAATCAGAAGAAAGATACTATTATTTCAAAAGCAAAGCTAAACTAAAACCTTCAATTCTTTCTGAGACAAGGCATCTTCATTTTTGATGGTTGCTTGTTGTGTTGTTTTTGTTTTTTTTTTTAAACTAAAATTCAAAAGATATGGAAAAAAGACTGGAAGGAGCTGAAAAATAAGACGATCTCTCCCCCACCCCTTTAAGGCTTCAACATAGGATTTTCCATCCATGTGTACATTTTCATTCAGGGTTTGACTTTTCAGGAAATGGTAAGCATCCTGTTCCCATGGATTCTGATTATTACAGAGCTTGCACAGAAGAAAGGCTGAGGAGAGACCCAATCCTGAGCAGAAGAGGAGGTGAGATGCTCTGGAGAGATTTTCAGTTGTTTTAAGTTTAGCTGCGGGGTTTGCAGCTGCTTTCACGTCTCGTACAGACTCCTTGAGTCCTGTATTCACAGCCTAAAAGCAGTCCTGTGGCCATTCAAAGACAGCAGAAGGAGACAGTACTGGATTGACATTTTGGTTCCGTATATTGAAGGCCTGGGCTGTAGGGAACAGCAATAGTCATGTCACTGGACTCCTTTCCAACAAAAATCTAGTAGATGTCATGCACAGAGGTAGGAAAAGTGCTTAATCTGCATATAAAGATAGCGTTTACTCTGACGTTTCCATCTGGACTGTTCTTCAATACGAAATTGCTCTTCAGACTCATAAAACAGGATCATATTTATCCATGGCAGAAATTAATCCATCAGTGAAACAAGATGGTTTATCACTATTTATTTTCTTTGCAGTGAGATGACTTCTGTTGGCTGGCATGCCCTTGGAAAGCACACTATTTCTTGACTTGAAGTAAAAAGGCAGTTCCCAGATTATCTGTGGCAAGTACTTTTTCCTTTAGCATAAATTTAAATGCTGGGTTGCATTCCAGTGAGCTTGTTTGTGGGCTCACACATGACAAATAAAGTTTGGTAGAGCTTGTGTTTCTGCATCATTAGCATGATGTGAGTTGAACAGTCTGTAGAGAAGTGCATAGCTCCAGAAGTAGCAGCACAGCATCACGACAAAGCACTTCTACAATAGCGTTTTTGAGTAACTTGAACTTCATATAATCTACCAAAAAATCTGTTTAAAAACGTGCTTTATAACAAGAACATCAAGCTTCTGTCTTGTCCCATTGAACTAACTGCAAGCACAGAAATCCTCCTCTTTCTTAGTTTGGACCTACCCTCAGTCCTGGCGGATCCACTATTAGCTATGAAGACCACTGAGCAGGGTGAGTATGCAGGATCTCAGATGCAGTCTGTGCAGATGATGATCTCTAACAAGAATAATAATCAAGGGTTCACTTTCCTAGAAACACAGCTGTGACAATATTTTCTTCACTGGAAGAAGAAGGTTCAGCTTCCTCTATGCTTAGAGTGTGGACATCTTCAGACCTCAGCCATAGCTGAAAAAAATTTCTTATTTCCTGAAAAAATGTTTGTGTTGTTAAGGAGGTAAATTGCTAGCTTTTAAATGTTAGTTGAATAACACCTGTTTATATTTTCTGATAAAAATGAGAACTCTTCAAAGTTGGAAGACGAGGAAGGCAATCTCATATGTTTAGTATAAATTCACAAGAGCTTAGGATCTCTGACAGCAAAGATAGTGCTTGCTGCAGGCAAAACTTGCTTTGACCATAACTAATAGGAATACACATATTAAAAAAAAATAACCTTTCACAAATACAGACAATTATGAGTTACATGTAACCTATGTAATTATATCCATTTTTGATTTTGGAATTAGATGCCAGTTTTTGAGGTAATCCAGTCACGGAAATAAGTCACTCGTGTATAAACTCCAGGTTTGTTTGGCTTGGCACATTCATCTCCCCAGCTCACTATTCCCACGAGGTACCACATCAGTCTAGAATCTGGAGTAACCAGTGGTCCCCCAGAGTCTCCCTAGAGAAAGAGGAGAGGGAAAAAAAAAAAAAAAGATTTATTTGTTCAGAAGGGAAAACATAAGTCTTATCATTAGACAAGAGGGTCTGGTGCATCCAGTAAGATAGAAAAGCAAGCAGTGTTTCAAGAGCTGCCATTTGTGCAGAATCCAGGGTATATATGAAATTTGAGTCTGCAGTCAGTGGCTATTTCCTGTTTGCCATGAAGTCTCTTGACCGGCCTGTGATTGTACAGTATCCTTCCATTAAAAATCAAGCAAACAAAAAATTCCCTTCTCATTTTGTGACCCTTCTCATTTTGTGAAGCATTCCTCATACTGCTTTGTCTTCTCCTCAAAGTCATTTTTTTATTTATTTTTACAGAAACCACTATCCTTTCAGCAAACTCTTTTAGACACTTGCAGCAATAACATTTCAGAAAGGATTTCATCAGAAAATTGGTCTTCTAATTAGATAATATCTCTTAAGACATTAGTCATTTTCAAAGGCTGAATTCAGATGCTGTTAGTAGCATGACATGGTAATAACAGTTCAGTGGAAATCTTGCAGGCTTAAAGGCAATTGTCACACAACAGAACAAATACACCATCATCCAGCAAGATGCATTACTGAAATACACAGCAGCTGCACCCTTCTGTTCAGGTCTCTTCAATGCTCAGTGAGACAGGAACAGAGGAATTAGGTCTCCAGTACTTACCTGCAAACAGCTTTTGTTTAAATCCATAGGACTGGGATTCTGGAAGGGGTCTGTTTTGAACCACTACTTACATGTATTTATTTTTTTTGTAAGTAACATTAATAGCAGTTGCCTTTTTAAAAGTTATTCCTGTAGAAATATTTTTGCAGGTGGTAATATTTTTGTTCAAACACCTGCAAAAATATAAGCACCTGCTAGTGATTGCTGTCCAGCAAATAAGGGTCTGGTGTGGAATAGCAACAGCAAAGGAGGAATAAAGCATCAATGTACAGGATACATTTTTGAAAAACAGATTTCATAGAAGATATGATGAGAAGCAATTGGGCTTATAGCAGCTATTTTGAGTTACAAAATGAAAATTTCATCTCATGCCATGAAAGGTTTAAGTTCTGAGTGTTATACTAATTTAGCTCCTTCAGTATGGATTTTACTTGCTAAATAATTTTAAGAAGTGCTACTTCACTTCACATCTTAATTCCTGTTTGAACAGAGCCTATTTAAAGGACTATTATACCGTTAGTGAATATTCGGTTAGCCAAATACTGAAATCAGCATTAAAAGAGTTTTCCTTTTTAATTTTCAGTTATTGTTACCTGACAAGCATCTACTCCTCCTTCTAAGTACCCAGCACACAACATCCTGGGTGTTATGTCCCCATCATACACTTCTTTTTTGTTGCAAGTGTCCGAGTCGATAAGTTTCACTGTTGCTTCCTGAAGAGCATTAGGAGTGGGACCTGAGGGAAAGAGTAGTACAGGCATTAACAGAATTGCATTTAATGTCTTACCAAGCACCAGATTAATTTGATATAATATGGAGGTTTTACTTCTTACTCTCTCTAGGCTGGGCCCTTAAGAAAAAAATACATACTCATAGTTTCACTTAGAAACTGTAATATTAAGACAGAACTAATGATTGCATGATACACAGTGCACCAACTGTAACACTGTATTGTACAAAGTTCCATCTGATACCATGGAACACAAATTACCTATCCATTTGGGCACATGATATGGCATCAAGGCATCTTGGTTCTATTGCTAAATGTACTCACAGCTTGGTCTGATATATGTGAGTCTGTACAAGTGATCATATCTAGCTCACTGTGGAAATTTTCTTGAAAGCCTGCACGGCTTTCTGTAGGCTTCTGGCTCAAGCTAAGAGAATATTTTTTTAGGCTCTCCATTAACACATGAGTGGCTTGGCCACCTGTCTCAAGTATCTACAATATAATATGGAAAGGCTGGGAAAAAAAAGAGGACATTTATGCTATTTTCTGCTTAAGTGGATAGTACCTCTTTCTTTGTCAAGTCTAATTTTAGAGCAAGAAACTGCTGCTCACTGTTGAACAAATCTATTGCTTGTAGACAAAAAATCAGGCTTGCTGCCATATAACATACAGCTACACAAGTGATACCTATTCAGTAGTAAATCAGTGCTCTGGTTCATGCAATACATGGGTTGCCTGGCAGACTTGGGACTCACCGTCATTGGTAAGTGCTCCCCAGCCTGTGATGACAGCATAAATATTATATGGAAAAGTCTGAGATGGCTCAGGCAGACAAACACGGTGTATGTTACTCGTAAACTCAACTTGTTTAGAGAGCTTCACAAGTGCAATGTCATAATCATGTTCTGGGTAGCGGTACATTTCGTGAATAATAATAGTCTTGACTGATCGTTTCAAGGTTGGTGGCTTCAAAAGAGCTCCAAAAGTAGCAGTCCACTTGTGAGGGTGACTCATTCTGAAAAAGGTAAGAGTGCCGTAAATATTTGACTGTGAATACACGTACTCAGGTGTTTAAAATTCTCAAGAATCTGTATCTTACAACCCTTCAAGCCAGTTCCCTACTAAATTCTTAAGGCATCCATTAATTCTCATAACACTGTGCCCCATGTAATTGTGGGTTGCTACTAGAAGAGGGCAATCTTGCACTCTCTTCTCAACCATGGTTTCCTACTCCCTTCAACTTCTCATTCCTGATCTAGCCACTGTTTAGACACAGGGTATATGTAATCAGCCCAAAAAGCTCTTCTGCTAGAAAAATCATATTTACTTTTTCTGCATGTTAATAATTCACAGCTGTTCTATCTTACATGTCCTGAAGTTTCACAATGGCTGCACTTGAAACAAAAAGTTCTGAGAGTGCATGGTTAAATGGAAAGGTATAAATCTGGGCTTAGAACTTCTGGTAGCAGCCCGCAGCAGCAGCAACCTAATTGCAGTGTGAAAGAACACCTTTAGAAACAAGTGATGGGCTCACCCCAAACCTGTTTGTTTTTTTTTTTCTTCCTCCAAGGCAGAAAACTGTTCTCCTGGAAAGAGTTAGGGGTGTGTTGTAAATCTGGAAAGCCCCACAGCTTGATCCAAACAGAGCACATTCTGCTGCAGATTCTCTCTAAGCTGGGAACTTACTCTCTGAAGCAGTGAGCAGCAGATACAAGCCAAGTATTGCTGATAAGCGTTGCACCACAGCGATGGACATTATTGTACTGCAAACTAGCTTGCCACGGCCAGTCTCCAGTCTCTGCAGAAGACAATCCTCCAACTATTCTCAAGGATGTTGCTTTTGCTATTGACTTGACTGATCTATTCTGTCGTAACCCGCAGACTGTCAGAAAGGAAAAAAATATGTATTAGTTACTCGTCTGTTTAGTAAGCATGCCTGCCAATGGCTGTAGGTACTGTGGAAAATAGATGTCAAAAATCACACAGCACTAGGTTCTCCAACAGTATCCATCAATACGAAAACATACCTTCCACCAGTTCCCAGAACAGAGATCCTCATGCATAACCCATTCTGTTAGAAGCCTGAATGAACAACTGACTATCATGGTAAACCATGATGGTCAACAATTCACGCTGAGGCACACCAACAGCCCAAATCAAGAATCAAAACCCTTCACCACACAAACAGGACAATTTCCAAGTCTAGGGATTGCCAACTCAAATATTTCAGGTGATTTGCCACATGGATAAAACATGAATGATGGCAGTGGTCCAAGCCATGGGTTTTTACTAAGCACGCATGCAGACTACATAAGTTGCTGCTTGGAACCATGCAATCGTACACTGCACAAATGGCCATTTGCAAACAAACCTTGAGAGTTGCTTCAGGCAAAGAACAACATGCCAATCCAAGCCAGAGATCAAAAAGTAAACATGGATACCTCCAGCATGGTGTGCATCCATGAAGTATTATTTTCCCAACTTCAAGAGAAATGAAAATATCTATGGCTTCAGCCATAAAACAGACATTCAGGAACAGCTGAAGCTCCCCAGTAGCTTTGGAAACTTCCTCAAATGAGGGAGCTGTTTCAGCTTTTTTCTCCCATTCAGTCAGCGTCAAATTCATCTTACCTGGACCAAGACTCACTAGCTTTCATCCAGGCCTAGATTTCAGCTAGACGTTAGGAAAGTAGAGACACAGAACTATCCCGATTGTTTGAAAAACAGACAGAGCTAAGAATTATTTGCATAGTGACAATATCAAACGAACTATTGCACTGTCTGTCTCCCTCAGACAGTGACCCAGAGCGGGGACAACATGGAAATCCGCAATACCTCACTGAAGAGCTGCCAGCACCAGACCCTTGAAGTCCTCAGAAGGCAAACATTGGAGCCACGCAGAGCGTAACCTCTGCCCCTTCCTGCTAGGATCTGCACAAGGTGATGTTAACAGTACCTCATAGTCAAAAGCAGCAGTGATAACTCAGCAGATTGAAAGCTGTTCATAAATTTGGAAACTATCACACAATATCTAGAAAATCATAGGGTCAGTGTAGTGTCTGCACTGTGATGAAATTTAAAATTGCAATGAAGGAAATCAGTGGCATGTAAAGATACAGCTACTTGTACTAAACTTCCCATGTGAAAGGAAAATGGGAAAGTATACAATAGCTGATGAGATTGTCTATAATAGCATGTTTTTCCTTCTGAAAACTATTGGTAATCTTCAATTACTGGACCTAGATCTGCACAATGCTATGAACTACCTGTTGCGTTCAAAACACAAGGGAAAACTCACAGATCCCTCAGGAACCCAGGAACACCAGAATTTAAAATGAACCCCAAAAGAAATGTTATTTCATCTTCCATTACTTCAAACCCATTTGAAGATGGGTTTTTTACAACTTTTCAATCACTAAATAAACTTTGTCCCTGAAAGCTCAAACATCTTTAAAACAGACTACCTCAACTCAACCCCTACAAATGTATCTTTAGAAGACTGATCACACTGTCTAACATTTACATAGCAATTTTTGAGCTACCAGCCATTCCAAAGCCATAATATTTTCATTATAATCAGAGACTGACATAACTTTTGTACATTTTACCATTGTCCTTCCTTATTTCCAATACACACAAAAGAAAATTCCAATCTTCCACTTTCTAAGAGCACACTGAAAGCCACTATTTGAAACTCCTCTGCATGTGCCCATTCCTACTAGATTTTGTGCCACCTCACATTCACAGGGTGTACTATAGGCCTCTGCCTGGTTGCTGTCCTTAAAGTGTCAGGTGTAAGCCTCATCACTTAGTGCATGTATGGAAAAAAACCAATAGGAGATGAATTGTTATGCTACAGCATCAAAGACAAGCATATATGAAACAGAGTCTGCAGTCTCTCCAAGAAGAAGAGAGGACTGGGTGTCAGCCCTATGCACACAGGATTATAGACGTGACTAAGTACACATTTTAATCCATTTTTAATAGATTGCTTTTAAGTGTAACCTGCTCAAATCCCTGATAAGGACTCTCTTACCTTCATCACACTCTCATTAACCTTTCAGATAGCTGTTGTGCTTGATGTTAAAGTAGTCAGTTAGACCAAGCAATTAAGTTTTTCTTTATTGGAAGTCTTCACTGTTCACTTGTTTTTTTTTTACTGCCTACACCTAGGAGTTACCTAAATTTTGTAAACCTAGAATTATCCAAATTTTTTAGCCTTCACAAAAATATGGCTTATTGTCTGCATGTCCAGTGACACAAAATAAGCAAGTGTCCTGAAACCACAGTGCTGAGCCCTTGTTTACTAAGTCATTGATTTCCTAGATACCAGGTTTTACATTTAAGGTGCACCCTCCACCTACCACACTGATGCTGCTGAAGACAGGATTGTGCTATGGCCATCTGTCATCCATAGAGTGATGCAGCAGGACCTGCATGTCTTCTCTCTGCACAAACCTGGGGATTTCTAAACAGCTCTCTCTCAACTGCTGTTATATTAACTGGAGGATCATCTCACTACAGAAAAACTGATGGGACTCAGAGATGGGTGGGGACTTTTCCTAGACAGAAGTTTCACCCAATTTATACTGATTGTTTTTGTTAGTAGTTAGAGCTTTCCTAAGTATCCCAGAAAGCACTAACAAAAGGCTTCTCTATGACTAAGACTTCTTATCTAAGCAGGAGTTTCTCATACATGTAAAGCACAAGGACACATTTGTTTGACAAAAGGGAAGAAAAAAGGCTTTGAAAAGCAAGGAAAAGTGCTTGGAGACTCTTAAAGCTAATTACAATAATTAGAAGTTTCTCAAGCTTAAAAAGCCCCCACTTACTGTCATTGAAGATTGCTTCTGCTCTTCTCCTCTCCACAGCTGGAAAAAAAAAAAAAAAAAAAAAAAAAAAAAAAAAGGAAAGTCAGAGTAGAGCCAAGAAAGCACAGACAAGGCTTATCATCTCCATGGTCATCCAGTTCCTGTGGCTACTTGATAGCTGCATGGCCCAAGAAGCAGAGGTAGGCTGCAATAGAAGCCAGGAAAGGTCATATGTGGTTATGTCCTTGCACTGGTTGTCACACCCCTGCTCTGCAGTGCAGTTTGCTGTACTCCAGGCAGTCAATATCCTCAGAGGTCCAGACCAAAGAGCTGCTCTGACTATGTGACAATACAATACACTTTTTCTTTCACTAATGAGCACTGGCTCAAGGTATCAGTCTCCCCATCTGCTTACACAATGCTCTCTTTTTCATGAGAGCTACCATTCCACGTGCCGGCAATCTAGAAGATAATCACATTTTTAAAACTATCGTTAAATTGCCTAGAGGTTCTTGTACAGTATCCACAAATTCACAGTCTGCAGATAGTCTCAGCAGATCTCTGACCTTATCCACTTCCTCCTTTTTTATTTTCTTTTTGCAGCTACATAGAATGATATCCTAGCTTTGATCCCAAACCATGCCAACCAGGGCAAAGAATTTTTTTTAATGCAAAGGGCTCTGCCTGTTGGCTCCTGTGCTCCTACCACATTTTGCTTGTGCATTTGACAGTCTTTCTGGTATGCATGTTTGCAGTCCACTACTACTAAGTAAGTACTCAATCTTTATATAACATTAAACAGATTATGATATAAAAAGGAAACCAAAGGACTGCAAGTGAGCATACAGCTTGATTGCAGGGAACATTACAGAAAAAAGCCAGTGGCAAGGTAAACACATGTGCATGCAACCACTGCTTTATTCTATAAAAATGGAACTGATTTATAACTGAAAGTTTGTATAGAGACACAGTTTTATTCACCATTCATGTAATAAAGCCAGATAAGGTTTACTGGCAAGCAAGCAACAACTTGTGAGGTCCCCTGTCAGTACAAGTGCTTTGGAAATGCTCACTATAGTCCATTAATTTCCTTGAATAATATTGTTGTTTGTTGCCAAGATTCCTTAAATCTGTAATAGTACCAGATAATAAAAGTTACCTCAGCAGAGAGCCATAGCAGTGTTGCAAATTTTAATAAGCTAAAAAGTGAGGAAGAAGTGGGTGGAGAGCCACACTTAAAGATCTGGCTGATTCATCTATGTGGTGATACTGGCAAGAAGTTCTTCCAAAAAATCTGGCCCTATTAATTTATTTCAACTCTGATAAGCATCCAGTATTTTCCTGGAAACTCATACTGTTTTCAGTACTATTCAGCATTTGGGTAATTCTAATATTGTAAAGCTGGAAAATGGAAATAAACCAACAAGTGTAATGAACAGTGAAAGCACATCTTTCGCCTTCAAGTGCAATATTGATTTTTTTAAATTATTATTATTTTTCTAACTCCTCTCTGGGTGGAGAGACATTTAACTCATAATGCCTGATTATGAAGCCTGAAGTCAATTATTAATACTTATATTATGTTGCAAAGCTAATCAAGAGAACAAAAGAAGCAATGAGCTTGTTCAAGCACAGTGCCAAAAGCAATTCAGTTGGCATGTTCTCACTACACTGAGTTTTGCTATGAGTCACACAGCTGTTCGGCAAGGCATCCATCTACATCTCTATTTGCTTTTTTTTATGAGGCACCTGAAAAAACCTACAAACCTCACGTGGGCAAAATTCTGCTCTGAGATCTATCCATTGCTTCCAGACAGACTATCCCACACGTTGTTTCTCCAAATACGTTTCCACATACTGTGAATGTTAAAACAGAATGCCTGTACAGCTCTGAATTTTAGCATAGTTTATCAAGACTACGCACTTCATGTATTCTCTTTTCCACCCACTGCTAAAGTGCACTGACATCTGCCCATAAATTTAATGCTGTGTTCGTCAGGGCAGGGCCAATGCTTTGCTTTGTCAGATACAGCATCCTGACTGCCTATCTCACACCGGGGGGTGGAAAAGAGGTAACAAAGAAAACACCACAGAAAATAAAAACAAAGCAAACAAAAACAAACCAAAAAACATCCACAAAATAAAGGCAGTCCTCAAGAGGCAAAAGCGGGTAGCAACAAAATCTGGGAATCACAGAGATTAATCTAAAGACTCAGAGACTCTGGACTCAAGCCATGATCCCAAGCTCAGAGCACATGTAACACCTTTGGAAAACCTGATGTGACATAATTTTCAGATAAGCTGAACCCACAGTAGGTACCATCAAAAGCAGAAACACTTTGAGTTGCATGATACTTCTGAAAAAAACAGATTGCTTGCTGTCTCACCTCATGGTGGGGCTTGCCTTCATTTGTTACTTGACATTTTTGTCAAGCTTAGCCAACAGCACAACAGCACCCCATTTCAGACTGTGCCAGCCTGCACATTGCAAGCCATGCCTTGTGAGGCATGAGGTGATTTTCTCAGCCTCACTAATTTACTAGTTGTCCCTAGTTGTTTGTACTACCAAGAAAAAGCATCAATTAGTAACAATTAAAACCTCATATCTCATCCCAGCCACATACAGCTGGAAAAATAGTTATTTGTACTGCATTTAGGAAAACAGCGTTCAGGTTTTCACTGTAAACAAGAACAAGTTCAACTTGAATATGCACTGCCTACCTGCCAAGTGGAACTCGCTATAAAATTAAAGCTTACTCAACTTATAAGAGAAAACTCATGTTTAAATTAAAATCACAACTATCTACTGAAATATGGCTTAGAGAAACCATCTTTCAAAAGAGGGCCCTGTTCTCCAACTAGATGATCAGTAAATATAATTATTCTGCGTATACAGTTAACTCAATCTTTGAGCACACAGACGTTATTGGTCTCAGTTTCATATGAATGAGAAAAGTGACCTGCTACAGTTATTATTTAAGATTATTATCAGTTAATATCCTATTTTTACTCCTGAATACACATTTAAGCAAGCATGGAAGGGAAAGGGGAGTAAGCAAAAGTTGGAAAGCAGCTTGATTTTGGTAATTGCCTATAAACAACAGCCACTTAAGGCAAGGATTTCTAAAGGAGTTCAGTGTCCAAAGCCTGTGGACCTATTTCCAAACCATCTAAATGTTCACAGGTTCATAATTACCTGCAGAGTGAATGTGTGACTACTCAAAGAGATTCAGAGATTCCTACAGAAAATAAGATGTGCTTTCTTTGTTATGTTTCAAATAACATTAGCATTACAGCATTAGAAAAGTACATCTTGTGTCCACTGCCTCACTTAATTTAGTCGTGGAGACCAGCATTTACATCAAAGAGGAAATAACAACCAGAACCATGAGTGAAACAATGGAGGAGACATTACACTGAAGAGGTTTAAACAAGGAAAGCAAATGCATTACTAAAGGACATCATGAGTTTTCAGTGTGGAAATGTCTGAGAGTCCTGCAAAATTAGAGATAAGAAAGCTGTTTCAAGAATCCGATACCAAGACAATTACTTAATTTTCCCAAATGCTACTTTCCATAAGAATTAATTTAAAGGTTTACAACTGCAGTTTTCTATGTACCATAATGTAACCTCTAGTTTCAAAAGTTGCACCAAGGAAAATTCACATTGGATGTTAGGAAAAATTTCTTCTCTGAAAGAGCAGTCAGGCACAGGAAATGGGCTGCCCAGGCAGGTGGGGGAGTCACTGGAGGTGTTCAAAAAATGTTTAGATACTGTATTAAAAGTCATGATTTAGTGGGGAAATATTGGTAGTAGGTGGGTGGTTGGACTGGACTGGTTGATCTTGGAGGTCTTTTCCAACCTTGATGATTCTATGATTCTAATATCTCTACCCTAATGTTCTTCAGTTATTTCAAAGACCATGAAGGCCCCAGGTACTGGAATGAGAGAGGAATTAGATCAGTCCTTCACAGTGACAGACTCAACCATGTTCTAAAAACCATAAATGAAAGGAAATGCAGCAGTTTCCTGACATATAGCAAAACACGAGTGCTCTGGGCTCATCAGTAATAACTTGCTATTCTGTGGATGCATATTGCACACAACCTAAAACACACTCCTACTAGCATTGCTATAATTCCTGTTGAGACACCAGGGAGTAATTTCCTTAGAGTTAAGCACCCTTGTGGAAGTAGCAAGCATAACTCAGAGACAAGTGATGCAATTCTCATTCCTTCAGCAGGGGAGAGTTAACCTGGTAGGGACAAGACAAAAGCTGTGTACCTCTAATTGTCCCTGTCACCCTTCCCTTCCCTCCCTGCTCCTGTCCACAAGGCCTGTCTTAATATCTGTGACTTCCCCTCATCGCTGCCTTCAACTCCATCTTAATTATTCTCCATTTTCTGATAAAGAGAATAGCCCATCTTTCACTGAAATTTATAGGTCCAAAATTGGTAATAATCTTCTCCTTACAAAGGATGAATAATTCTTTAGTTCATAAACATTCCCCTGTGTGAAAATAACATGCCGTGTTATCAGAAATTTACTGAAGCCACATGCATGACAATACACAAGTACGTGCTTTTGGACCAGAGGATTCATTAGCCAATAACATACGCTGGAATCCTCATTTACAAGTCATGCCCTATGGCATCTCCAGAACAGCATATATTCACTTTCATCCCATCCAAACTAAAGTAACAACATCATCGCTATCAAGGAAAGTACATTTTTTGTATGTTTTTCAGTTAGCTACATTGAGCCATGAAGTCACAGGAACTTTAGTTCCAGTTAAAAGAAAGGAGTATCACAGTGTTTAAAATTCTACTTTAAATTCAAATTCTGGTTTCAGCAATGGCTCTGTAGTCCTGTCTGTCACTGTGAAGGGTGAGATGTAAGCCTGGCATGAACAGAGGATGCAAAGTCACATTACTGGAGCAAGACTGTGAGCTAAACTGCCACTATCCAGGGGCTAACAGCTGCTGCTGACTTACCTGCTCTGTCTCAAGTACTGTCTCCTTCCCTTAGGCATACAGGAAAACCCACCATTCATGAAGTTGAGAACTGTTTTATTCCCTAAGTCTTTTTAATGCATGGCTCAGTTTCTGCAAAAATACTCATTTTAAGATACATTTCAGTGTCTCCCATTTCAGTCAGGCTCTGTAAACTGCTGCAAACACTGAAATATACCACCTTGTGCCAAGGTAACATCGTCAAAGTGGGGGAATGTTGATTCTCTGTTGTATTTGTCAGTGTGTTGATACACATCCTGTTCTACTACCCCAGGATGCTGTTGGGTTGTACAGATATCAAGTACAAGAAAAGCAAAGATTGCCAGATATATTCTTTGAGCTACAACTTGATTAAATATTATTCAGTAATTCAGGTCAGACACTCATCTGCATGTCTCCCAAATAAGACTTGATAAAGAAGAAAGAATCTATTTCTTAGGCTCTGTACTTTGCAAGGAGCTTTAGTAAGTATCTGATGCCAGATAAATAGAAATAATAACAGTTGACTTGTTGATCAAAACCAATGCATGACTCATAGTTCGTGGTCAAAACCCTTGGCTGAGTGATAGATGGGAATACTTCCTACTCACTTTGAGCAGTGCCACTGGTCTTGCAACCAGTTTCTTTCTGACGTCAAGAGTATATTCCAAAACCACTTTTTGAGAGACTTCCAACCTACCTGGCAAAGGGAAATAGGCTGGCAAGCTGCTCTATACTTTGCCTAACAGGGATGCAGGCTGTGAGGTGACTCTACTTCTAACCAGGAAATCCTGGGGGAAAAAAAAACAGAACAGCCTTATCTCTTTGGTGCCAGAACTATATAGAGGACAAACTGTAACACCTTCTTTCAGTGCCAGTGGAAGAGTAAGTCCTAATTTGGGTTTTTCCTATATCAGTCATGACCTGACATCTCTGAAGAGTGGAAAGACAGCAGAAAGAGAAGTTAGGACTCCATTTGATTCTTCACTGAAAATATTTAGACAGTGAAACTCCATTGGATGCAAGTGCATAAATCTCTATCACCTCCCATTTCCTCTTAGACCTATAGCTGATATCTGGAAATACCACCATAGTTGGCTAGGAGTCTAGGAACTGTAAGCTGGACAAGAAAAAAGAACAAGGACTCCAGTAATAAGACATGTGAAGACATCCCAAGAACTTTTTGGTTTTTTTTCCATCCCTATATAAAGACCATTAACTATTTAGTGATGATACAAAATAGAAATAATATTATTTTGCCTTTTTTTCCCTTGTTTTACATACTTGCTGTATTTTCACATCAATGCTATCCACTTTCTGTGTTTTTCAAAAACAAAACAAAACCAACAAAAAAACCTCTAAACATCATCAGTTTAGATTTTATCTCCTCAAAGCTATTTATTCCCCAACCTCTGAAATAAAGAGGGAAAGCAAGATCCTTGGCTGGCAGACTAATTCTGTGCTTTTGCCCCGGACAGCAGCTGAAGATTGGAAGCCTGCACCCAGTCTGCAAGCAGTTTGCTGGATCTGATCCCCAAAAAGCAAACACTTTTGAGTGAAGTGCAAGTTGAGACAGTGTTGAATAACAAGATTAGATCAGATGCTGGGAGGAAGACTTACTCATTCTCCTTATCAGACCCTCCTAGCATGCCATTTAAATAAGTGCCTGACCTGGATTTCTTCAACTAGTTAGCTATGCTTACCTAAGCTATGCTATATCATGACCCTCAAATTAGAATATTTTCATAAGATGATTACACTGAAAGGTCTAATGATTTTTTTTAGAAACTGTTATGAAAAAGTTCTAGAACTGCCTCAAGATAAGCAAGGATTCCAGGATTCCAGCTGGCAAAACCATCAAAGCTACAGTGAAGCAAAAGTTAGAAAAGTAATACAGAGCATGGATCCTTATAGGGCTTCTCAACTGTCCTTGATTCAAATACTAGAGTTGGACAAAGAGAAATCTAAAATACAAAATTTCTCAGGACTTCTGGGATCTGTTGTAAAGTGTCATTTCTTCCAGGACTGAGGAAGGAGACAAACTTTGTATTTGAGACATTCATTTCCTCAGAAAGTACAGGAGAGCTCCTGTATTCTCCACCTGAGTCAACCTGATTTTCTAAATGGCACTGCCAAATGTAGCTTGATTAAGACTCATAATACCAGCAAAGAAAGATTCAAATTTTATTGTTGTCTTCTAGAAATGGCAGGGTATTGTTTATGAACCTTTGTATCATGTTTAACAGTTGCACAATGCTTGTCCTGTTCTGAGTAACAGACCTATGTAGTCAGTGTTTTATGGTTTAGATGGGACAGCCAATTAAAGCAACAGGAGGTTTATCATACAATTTTATCAAAGCAACATTGAGATGCCATCTTTATCTGAAACCAAGTATTTAATGAAAACACTGTGATTCAATTGTACCAGCTAATTTTTTTTAACTAGCAACTAATGTATTACTGTGGTAGCGCTGGTGCAGTTCAAGGTCAACAAAACAGAGTTTTGAACCACTTCTCTCATTTACCAGATTAAACATAAATAGCTAGTAACTTGATGAGAAGATCGTGTTTATTTTCTAACAATCACCTTTGCACTCTTTCCAATTTTATTCCTTAAGTAACCAGAGTTTTAAGATTTAGTAAGTCATGATCCAAACACCTTTAAAAAAAAAAACAAAAAAACACAACAACAGCACTCTTTCACTCTTTGGTTTATGGCTACATGCTGTTTCTACCTGAAACGAATAAGATAAGTGGTGCTTCCTTGTTCACAGGGATGACATTTACCATCATGAGCCATCCCAGTGATGAGGACTGATTGGCCCATCAAGAAACAATGGCCATATGACACTCATATTTGAATTTCCCTACATTGTTGCAATGCATCTACCCACCTCAAGCACCAATAGACAGAACAAATGGTTGCTCTCAATCATTTTTGAGTGGGAGGAAGCCTGGATCCATCCAGCAAGGGATTTAGCCCAAGATTCATTCAACAAAGCTGTCTCGCCTCCTTGCACCTTTGCTGGCTTAAGTTGTCTAGCATGAACAAGCAATCAGGAAGTATACGTATCCATGTACTGTACTGTCACTGTTGTGTCAGGAGTAAACAGAAGAACTGCAAAAACGAGTGAAGCAAGTATCTGTCCCTTCCTTTTGACCAGCAACTCATTCTTGAAAAGTCTGACTCACAAAAAAAATGCTAACTAATAAACAAAGCAGCCTTGCGCAGAGACAAGAGTCTAAGACTACAGAAAAACTCTCTAACAGATCAGAATTGTAGAAGCACGAAGGAGAAAACTCATCTGTTCAGCAAATCACTAAATCAATCACTAACAGCGCTGTTACTCTTCACATCAGTCAGATGCCAATTTCATAAGTAAACGTCCAGATCCTCACCTGAGAGGTCACACTGATAAGAACACTCTTCCTTTCTTTTTCTTTAACCTAGGAGTCTGAAAGGAATTTTGATCCTCACAGTAAAAAAGAATTTTTCCAAAGCATGTGCTGTTTCCTCACAAGAACTAACATCCAGGCATTGTTTTTGCACTTTCAGGCTCCCTGGGGCTGTAAAGACCTAAGGGGCATGCTTGTTTGCACTGCTATGTACCAAAACACTGTGGTGAGGCTTTCACTCTTTACACTGATGGGTAAACATCATCAGAAGGCAAAATCAAGTTAAATCAATCAGAACAGAACAATAACTAGATCTAAGAGAGAAGTAATGTCCTTACTTGAGACAGTAGAAGATCTGACATCTATTCGCAGGGGCCCAGTGTATTTTTTCAGGCCCCTCCATAAGATCCTTTCAACTCTTTTGCGCAGTGCTTCTTTGCAATCCGTGGCAGAGAACCAGAATGTGAGCAAAGCTTCTGTCATCACACCATCAGCATCTGGACTAGAAACCAACAAAACACAGTCTGGTTACCTTCAGCTCATTTTTACATTTCTTAGTTTTCATCTTAGCAACAGCAATGAAACAGAGGATTAAATACATGCTTGAATGTTTTGTACAATTTAGAGAAGTGATTATTAAAAGAAATCCAAGAAGTTCTGAATTGTCCAATGTATCTTAGACTAACACAAGGCATGATGCTTTCTGTGAATAAATGGCCAGACCAGTGTTACAGCCCTGGGGTCTACAAAGCAGTCACTGACCACACATTTGTGATGCAAGAACAGGAGGGCATGGAATTGATTTGCTTGCAATGAAAAGCTGGATACACAGTACTTCTGAAACATCAGAAAGACAATTATCAGTATCTAGATAGACCTTTCCAGTGCCCTGTATGTACACAGAAAAAAATCTCCAACTGCCATTAAAAGGTAGCTAAGAAAAGAAGAGAGTAGTCAACCTAATTTTCATCACTACAGCCTCAAAGTCAGAGTATCTGCTTGGACATTCCTGGGTAAAGACAGGGAAGTGAAAGAGAAGGTCCTCCAGTTATATCTCACTGTTTGAAGCAGTTGTAATTATATAAAGGAAAAATAAAATTAACAGAAAGAGAGCAGCTTTTGCACAAATCATGTAATCATCATACAAAAGTAGAAAAGAACAAGCACCAAAACAAAACAAATAGTTCTGCTATTGCCAGTGAAAGGTAATGAAAAGACAAGGTATTATTAGCCCACCATGGTATGCTGAGTGCTTCATAACTGAGCAGACAGCACACACCTTGCCTCAAGGATCTTGTAACTGAGACCTAGTAGCTAGCTATACGTGAACTTTCCAACAGGCGTTTTCTTCCCTTACTGCCAATTTTAGCATGACTGCTACTCTGTTTATTCTCCAGATATTATCTGATCCAAATGTGGGTGTTGCTTTGCATTTCTAAGGTGTTCCTTAACCTCTCCCCCCCCACTCCTCTTCCTGTACTGTGCCACACTGGAATTACTGTATCAATTCTTGCAAGTGTACCACACCTCTTGAAACCTTCAGGTAAGTACAGCCTGCCTTGAATCACTCTCAATATAGCAAAGATCCAGAGCCAAAGACACATACTGTCTACATTGGTAAATGGTGGATATTCTTACTAATGCATTGCTTCTTCTGAACCAAAAACAATGCTTTCCAAACAAGTTCACAAGATTACTCTATTAGGAAAGCTTGCAGTCTAAGCACTTAGAGAGGTATGAAGTCTGCAGAAAGAAATAGCTTTGTTAGACCAAGTGATATATCTGAAGAAGCAAATAAGCTTTGGTGTGCACAGGTCATGCACTCAGCATCACAAACTTCACAGCAAGCACGTCAGCCTGTCTTTGGGAACAAAGAGTAGCGAACGGTATTACTTCTCCTTGCATATTGGCCTCTCAGATCCTTAAACCATCTTGTCTCCATTTACAACACTGTAGCCAGTATCTGAAAACATTCCCAAAGCTATACTGAAATATTCAAATAATGACTCGTGTGGTACGCTTAGCTGGGAGTTAAGCTAAGATAAAGCGGAAGCTAGGATTTCACAGACAAAAGAACTACAAGGAGAGATCAAACACTGGGTATTAGTGGCAAATGAAAAGAGAATAAAGCAAAACAAGAACATCATTTCACCACCATAATCCCTAATCTCTTCACCGCAAAAAGTGGCAGAGCAGAGATTTAGAGCAAGGCAAGAAGAAACAGCTCCTGCAAGGCACTGCTGAGCATATTGAAGTTTTCAAAAAAGAGCAGAACTCGTGGAATTCAGAAGCAAAAAGGGAAGTTGCTCAGAGAGGAGGGATGGAAGTTGACTTTCACCACTTCCTTCAGCATAAGAATTATAGGCCATCAAATGATCCAAAGGAGGTGGTTCTTTCACAAGAAACTCCTTATTAAAAGATGGAGGTACAAGGAGTTTGGGATTGGACAAGTCCTCAGAAAAGACCTCTACTGCGGATTGTCAAGCAGATAAACCACAACCACCATCAGGAAATCCCAAGTGGTAAACAGCTGGAGATAGAGATCATACAGAGGAGCAGAAACCTCTGAAATAGTTAACTTGTGCTGGTGCTGCTCCCTAAGCACCTGCTTATGCTTGCTCTAAGAGATCCAACAGTAGACAAGAGGGTCCCTTCCTAACCAGCACAGCAGTATTGATGTTTTACTTGACAACGTTACCAGAATAGCAATTGTAAAAGTAAAATGACATCATGACATCTGCATTATTGTGAAAGAAAGTTTTGAAAATGCCTTTTTTTTTTTTAAATTTAACTTTCAGATAGCTCAAGTTATATCTGTTTTATTAGCTAATGCTTACTGAAGATTCATGCACAACCTAATACAGAGTTTGGACTGACCGAAATATATCTTCTGCACCAAGATCCAAATGTTAAGATTATGATCAGTTACAGATTGTGCTCTGGACATACATAAGACTCCCACACTGAATCATATCAACGGCTCTCTAGCTGCGCCTGGTGAGCATGTTGTTACATCTCATCTATATGTGTTCTGTAGAATCTTACGTACCTCACTCTGACTAAGCGTGAACGGATGTACTTTTTTCTTAAAATGGAATTGTGAAATGTCTTGTCCATCTGTTGAAAAAAATAAACATAAGTTAATAAAAAAAACAACAACAGGGAATGGTTTGCTGGAAGGAGCATTCAGAAAAAAACATTCAGTTACAAAATCACAGATTGCAGAGCCACAGAAACACAATCTAGCCCAACATCTTAATAATACAATACCAAACTTCCTTCAGCTGTTCCCCATTTAACCTACAGCACACTACATCATTATGCCACTAGATTACTGTTCCATTCACTCCTAGGCACAATGGGATATTTATAAGCATTCTGGAAACACACTACAACAATCTTTCCAAATGAAAGGCATCTTTTTTGATAGAACTTTTAGTTTTGCTATAGATTTCTACAGGACCAAGGATACCAGCGATGTCAAATTCTACACACTTCCAATCACTGTTGTGATTTACCATCAGAAAGAGGAAGTTTAGAACTTGTTTTTATAACACATATGCACATATGGAATCAATCCCCAAATGACATCTTTGCTGGTACCAGCTTAACCACATCCTGCTTAAGGTTGAATGTTGTCTCAAGATTGCACGATCGCTGTGAGACAATGCAGTGTGATATAACAGAGCATGAAATTCTGCCAGAAATACTTCAGGATCACTGAAGCATTGAGAAACAACAAAGTCACAACTGAGTTATGCAGTTCCTTGTACCAGGAAGACCCAGCAAATCAAATGTATACACCCTAGAAGTGTCAAATGTGTTACAGAAAAAAACAAAAAACAAAAAACGTAATAATGCCTAACAAAATCATGCAAGTTTAATTTTTTGTAGGCTTGAGCCCATTCAGGCAGTTTGATTCAGAACCAAGTCTTCAGAGTTCTTAAAGTTCAGATGAAGTCTCAGTACTGAAAAAAGCAAATAAATCAGAAATCTAGGGATGATTCCTTCCAGAGAACATAAGCTCCTCTTTCCAGCACTGGTCGTTCTAAGATGAAGTCAGACATTGATACATACAGAATAAATTCAATATTAAAACTGCCTATTTTAGAGTGATACTAAGTTGAAAAGGATACAGCAGACAGAAAAAAATAGAAGTACTTCATAGTCACACACTGAGTTGAAATCTTGCTGTTACTGACAGTTACCTGAAATTACTTCAGCATTTGAAAGAACAGTTACACAGAAAAAAATACAGTGGACAGATAGCAACTGCAACAAGCTACTGTATATGTAAAATGGAATTTATACTGCCAATGTGCTGATTACTCATTGCTATCAGTGCCCTTCATGAGAGACATATTTTAAAATAAAGAATAAAGTATTTTGTTTCCTTCAATTCTAAAGCCTGTTTCCCCCATCCATGGCCTTTGGTTATTGGAAGTATTTGCCCTCAGACAAAACACGGATTATTTTTACTTATATTTCATGTCACAAATATAAACACTTCCCTGATTATCGTGTTAGCAGGAATCTGTCATTAATTTTCCCCATCTTCAGATTTGCCTTAGTACTACATCACCAACAGAATATAAGCACCAATTTTTTTTAATTAATTTTTTTCTTTTCTAGTGATTCTCACAGAGTCTTTAACATCTTCAAACCTAATCTGGTATTTTTTTCACTTTCATAAGCTGCTATATCTAATCAGGACAGGCGTGCTTGCCAAATCTCTGTGCTGTGGCTCCTAACTCTCACTCCGCTGACGAACTGATTTCTGACAAATACGAACCTATTCCAGACACACTCCGTCCTTCAACAACAATTTTGGAAACCTGAATCATTAGCAGTTATCTTTATATTCATGTAGAACTTACTTATATAAGAGGAAAAAAATTAGAAATATACGTACCAATAATAACTCGCAAAGAAAATTGCCTACCTCATATTTCTACCATAAATCTCCTGGTAAAACCTTTCACACCCATATCCAACAATAAACATTTTTCTGCAGTGTGGTTACAGCTTACTTTTCAGTCTGACTAATAGCTCTGGAAGCAAAAGCAACTAGAACTTTATTCAGTAACTAGGTGGGACCTGGGCCTGAATGGGTGAAGCATCTACAGTCATTTTAAGCATTTTGTTTTCATTGCAGCCATTCAAAGGAGATGCTGTTATATTCAGATCCCTTAATTTCACCACTGATTAAGTGCATCTTGCCTGTTTTCCTGGCCCTCATCTAGCAGCTGGTGAATGGTGACAGCCACTGTTGCAGACAAAGTCTATAATTATTCTTAAAGTGCAAAGTATCGCTTCTTTCAAGTGAACAACATTTTTGTGACACATTTTATTTTAGCATTTGTTCAAACAAGATGTTTGACCATTAGTTTAATGTAATGTAACGTAGTATTTTGCTAATTCAATTTCAAATCCTCTTTTTTTTTTTAAATCAAAACTCTATGCAGTAAAATTTTCTCAAACTGGACTTCACTCTCGAACCTTGACCTTTCCATGCTACTACAGTAGTAGTAACAAAAACAGAAGAAAAGGGGAAAACATTCCCACTTTTCCACAAATCCAGCCACAGAGGAGTATCTTCTTTGTTCTGTACAGCCAGAAGTTTTACACCTTGATGAACAAGACTTGTTTTTCTATTCTACCTTGAGTAACTCTGTATCTCATCATCCTCTTCTTCCCATGTCACACCATGTCAGCAGGGCCAACCCTCTGAACCCAGAGAGTTGTCTGTGATGTCAGAGTCAGCAGATACACCCTGCCTCCCTGGGACCCGAAAGAAAAGCAAGCTCTGGAAGTAGGTCACGTGTGACAGCAATCAGATTGTTCATTATGAGATGAGGCTGACTTGGGCTGTGATTGTCCAGATGTGTAGCTGGGTCTAGAATAGACCCCCAAGATTGGTGCAGCAGCTTTGTTTTCTTCCACTACACAATGCTCTGTTGCCTCACACAGGACAAAAGAATTCATAAAAAATGTTAACTTAAAATCAGTTTGACAGAACTTTCTTCTGATATATTTGCTGAACCCACTGAATTGTGCTACTGGGATGTTCAAAGGCATTCATTAGGTTTGGGAGCTAATCTTCTTGCTGTTCTATATTACCATTCTTCTGTGTGCTGCCAGTTTAGTCCTTCTTCACCTATCTTCAGACTACATTTTTCCCTCTGTCTTGCTAGCTCTTTAGGATGTAAAAATTATTACCAGCGATTTAACAGTTTTTCAAACTAGAATGTGCTGCCTAGTTTGGTGACTCTCTTCAGTATTTGACAGTAATGATACAATACAAATTAAACTTACCAGTTGTGTTAATTCTGTACCTAGCATCTAACTCACTGGCCAATTTGCATCCAATGTGCAGCTCAGTCTGCCAAAAGTCCAAGCAGCCATCTGGCCATCAAGCAGCAGCAGCTTGCTTGGAAGCCTGACGTATCTCCTACACAGGTTTCAGCTGAGTGGCTAGTGGAGAGCCCAACCAGAGATGAGAGGAAGAGAGTGCAGGAAAAAGATGGATGAAAAGGGATTACAAGAGAAGGTGAACCCGGCACTGTCCTCAACCAAGGCGTAGACATTACAATCCCTTTAGAAACAGAGATACCTATTACTCACAGCAGTGGCAACCCTACAGCCACACTGCTTGCCTGAGGTGAAGAAAACAGTCCTGAAGGAGAGTGAGTGTACTAATCCGCAGGCCTCTGGCAAACCATAAGATCTGAAACTTTCCTATCAGAAACCACACATACAAAGACAGTGTGTGTCATACCCAGCATGGCAGGCAAGAACAGTGTGATCCCATGCACCTGCAAACATCATCATAAACTCTTCACAGAGTTTAAATTAGCCAGCTGCTAAAAGCTAAGAAGTAAGCACTGACTTTGCACTTAAATGAGCTCAGCTGAACCGTTCTTAAAGGCAATAGGTGCCAGAGAAATAACTGGGATGGAAGAAATTAAGAGAGCTAATACCTGGTATAACATCAGGATTTGAAGGATCATACTCATCTCTAGTGTAACCAATTTAAAAGGAATGCCATGGCAGTAGTTTCATTACAGCCATGTAATAGCAACAACTGGAATTAAGGTCATGTAAGTATTCCCATCTGCACTCACACCTTTCAATTGTCCATAATTATCTTCCCAAAACTTTCACACTGCAACAGAAATTTTGTCCACTAGGACAAGAGATTTTCCAGAAGAAAAACAAATTTGGAGAAAAATCCACCTAGGCATAAATACAGAGAAGGGCTTTTTTTTTCAGCCCCTCAAAAGGTAGGCTTTTCCCTCAAAAATTACTGTCCCCTTTGTTTTTTAAGCCACAGTAATATGTAAGAAGTAGAAATATACGAGCAAACAGATCTTAGGATAAGATTACTTCTAGAAAATCTGGAATATCTCAATAGCCATGCAGTCAGGTTACAACTGCCAAATGATGCTGATCACACAAGTACTGAAATTGAATTCTCCCTCTTGATAACACCGTGTTTTAAACAACCTCTTTCTTGACCAGTCAGATTTTGATCTCAGTGATATCAGCTCACATCTTTAATCACTTCATTGATTTAATTATCAGCTAACAATGCAGTAATTCTGGATCACAGGTCTATAATTAAGATAAGATTCTACCCTTAGTCACACACACTATCAATAACTGCCCTTTATTTCATTCTGAATTCCTTTTTCCAGCTCACATTCACATTCATTTTCCTTGTGCTCATTTTATACCTTTTTTCTTGCTACATACTGGATCTGAACTTGAGTTATTTTTTTGGGGAGAGTGGAGAGTGTAATGATTTTGCAACTCAGTATACGCTTATTAGATCTTCTGTCTCGATTAACCAAGGTGGGGGAGAAGGGGCAAAACAAAGAAAAATTAGTTTGTATGTGTATAACTTAAGAAAAATCACATTGCATGAAGAAGTTAAAGTATCACTGCATTAAATTTAAAGAAATATTAGGCAGTTCGTTGATGAGTGTAACCACTTCATCTTGCAAATTCATGCTACTGAGGTAGACAGATTTCAAACTGACAGAAATGATGAAGACCATTCAGCTGCAGCTTCACATACTACACTGCATCAGCTCCCTCTAACATCACAAAGAACATCATGTTTTCCTTTTTTTTCCTTTTCCTGTGAAAACAAGAACTGGAATCAAGTCAACAAAAAGAAAGCTTCTCAGTTTCAAAAGCAACACTGTGTATGCTTCTACTGGCAGTCTTGTCTTCTTTTGATTTCAATGGGAATTCCAAAAGAGGAGGTTTGTTTCCTCTCAGCACAACAGCATTCCACCTATGTCTTTAAGACCACACCTGCAGCGCTCAGCCTCAACCTCTAATTCCAGAGCTAAACAAACAAGCTGTCAAACTGTCACCTTGCCTACTGGCACACTGCCATGTTTCCCACTTGGCAGAATTAATGAGGAAAGCTGCTTTCTGCTTTGTTTTCAACCTTGGAAACAAAGCCCTCACCCATAGAGGGCACCCTTATTGTATCCTGCCAGACCAAGGACAATACTTTGTTTCTGTAGGAAGCAGTCCTTTAAAATGAGCTTTTCAAACAGAAGTTGTGAAATATTCTACATTTATTTTAGGACTGCTCCTCTCAGTACTCCTTAAAGATATTTCATATGAAGAAAAAAGGATGATTTTTTTTTTTTTCAACATACGCTATTTTGGAGAAAAAGAGAGTATTATAAGAAAATCTCTAATATTATTCATTAGAAAGCTTCATTTTTCTGTCTTTACTACAACAGCCATACTTTTAAATAACAAGGAAAACTTTCAGTTGAAATTCTGACCTTTGCACCTTCTATCAGTACTAAGCAGATACTTCAGTGAGCATATTCTCACTGTGCCTAGGAATGCTTCATTTTAAATAAAGACATTGGGGTTATATTTAAAAAGACTACGAAATCTCTTTTGAAACTTATTACAAACAGCAACATTCTTACTTAATTCACTTTGGTGCTGCAGGACACTTCCTCTGAAAAGTCTTTGGAAAGATTTGGCTGCTGAAGCTAGCGTAATTTCTTATTCTGTGATCTAACCAATCTGTCTTCATTTTCCTTCTGCGTTTCAGTGGCTGAGAGGGAAAAACGTATGATTTACAAAAACAGAGGGAGTAAGCAGGGAAACACTATGAGAAGGAAATGGAGCTGCATGGTACCTTTAGTGACCACTGCTTTAATTTGCTGTTAAAAAGAGAAGTCCAGTTAGGCTCCCTTGAACTTGAGCACACTATTTCTCAGGGCATGTGCAGCGTGTTAGACATTACAGCCTTCACAGCCTGGCCTCCCAGAGCAAATGCAGTCTTAAAGGACTGTTTCAAAAACCTGCTGGCTTAGATTTCTGTTCTTAGCAAGTTGACCTCTAGACCCAAGGAACATAAGGCACTGATCAAGCAAAGCACTTGCTTCTGGTGCATGTCTGTAGAGTCTTGTATCTATATGTACCTTAACACTACATGGAAGGTGTGACAGAAACACCTTGTATACAGTTCCAACCAACTCTGCAGATAGTTCTTGGCTCTGAAGCACCTGTTTCACATTTCTCTATCTTGCAGATATACTGCTTCACTCTCTAGGAAGACCTGTCTCATGTCTGACCCGTAAAAAAAAAAGCCAAGTCTTGTACAAGAGGAGTCTCATATACCCACTCCCCCGTCACACTTCTAAGTTAGGCTCTATCTGAATTTCTCTCAGATGAAAAGCATAGTCAGTATGTCTAGCTTTGGCTATGCAGGTGTGAAAGTAAGCTATTTACAACACAAATAAGAACTATATCAAGTTTATAATTGAATATAAAGCAGACAGCTAGTCCTTTGGTTAGGAGAACTGTCCCATTGAAGGCTAATCTATTTGCCAAATCAAGCTATTGGGTGTCAAAGCACAGAGGTGTTAAGTATTTACACGACAGTTGAGAGAGAAGGCCACACAAACTCACACATGAAACCTCAGTGGGAGAAAGGGACCAGGTGGGTCATTTCCTGATCATCTGTAAACTCTCAAAAAATTCTGTCTCTAAGGGACCTCTCTTTGGGTTTTGAAGTAGCTTTATATGGATTTGGTCTTTCAGCTCTCCAGCTCAGTTCCCCATTTGTACAGCACAGACATTGGTGTCTATGGACTGGAAAACTGAGGTGTACTTTGGTCATAATTGAAATGTGCCAAACACAGGAAGTTCTGCACCAATACGTGAAGGAACTTTTTCACAGTAAAGGTGACAGAGCACTGGAACAGGCTGTCCAGGGAGGTTGTGGATTCTCTTTCTTCAGGGGTATTCAAGACCTGTCTGGATACCTACTGTGCAGACTGCTCTAGGGAGCCTGCTTTGCAGAGGGGTAGGGCTCTATGATCTCTGGAGGTCCCTTCCAACCCCTACAATTCTGTGATTTTGTGCCAAAACAGCTGAGAATCTGCAATGTGCCACTGAAGATGCAAAGGACTAGTCAGCTCCAATCCCTCTGCTCAGATCCAGACAGTAAGTTTTACGTTGGTTTTAGATGGTGGTGAGAAGAAGGAGAGCCCAGGTACTTTGTGGAGGGTAAGATGGCAGGGAAGCTCATGTTAGTTCACTCTGTGGCTTGAGGTACTCATGGAGGGAAAACACCTTGCCTCTCCCCCAGCAGTCCAATTAGTCAAGGAGGGAGCCATGCTACACTCCTACCTGAGGAGTATCTAGCCACCCAGCCCACAGCCTGGCTTACAAAAGAGCAGGAGAGAATATGGGACAGTGGTCAGGGCAGATCTTCAAAAGCAAGGGAGAATACAGTGCCTAATGCAAGAGTCCACAAAGGGAGTCAGACATATGGATTAGAGGAGGAAGAAGCAGCCAGACAGTAAGGCTGGCCAGAAAAGTAGGCAGCAGGGGGATACTAGGTGCCCAGGAAAGGAAAAAGGTGTAAACTGTGCTCAAAGAGGGGAAAGTCTGTCTGAAAGACAAATAGACATCTCTCTTTTTCCTACAACATCTAGGAAAAAGAATCAGAAAGTTATTGTTGTGATGAGAAGGGCAGATAGGTACATTTGCAAGTCATTGGTGAGCAGAGTAAAGGCTGGTATTTACTCTGTTGAGCAACCAGCCGTGTTCTGAGGGGACAGAAGCCATAGTTGCTTAGTATCCATTAGTCTCTCACAGTTAAACATTCGCCTGCCTTTGTCTGAAGCAATTGTCTTCAAGAAGGTCTTGATGAAGTGCTCATTTCAACTTCTCTTCAACACACAACTCTTTCCATTAGTGTCAAAGACAGCTTTCTACACTGGGCAAAGACAAGGAACCTCAGTCTTTCTCCCTGCACACAAGGCAGTTGGCACTGCTGTCCAAGATCATCCCAGTCACTTGGATCCATACAGAGCTGGTTGTCTCAGCTCTGGCTGCAATTTGGGGTGCCAGGGGATCCTTAATTAAAGAAACAAAGCTTAGAGCAAAGCTTTGGATATCTCCCTTGGGATGGTGTTACTAATATGGTGGTTAGGACCTCCATGGAACACTTGGGAAATCTAAAAAAGAATGAATAGATTTTGTGGGAGAAGAAAAAAAAAAGCAAGCTGGTAAAGGAACTAGAGAAAACCAGAGGGTACAACAGTGCAGGAAAATGGTAGCATCTAATATGTGCACAAATTATTCAAGCAATAAACAGTGGCTGCAAATGTTCCCTTTGTATTCAGTTCAAGAGCAAAGGGTCTGGCACAGTGCATTTTAGGCTAGGAAGGGAAGAATGACTGGTCCAGCCAGAAAAACAAGGAGATTGGCAGACTGGAACGTCTCTTTCCACAGCAGCATTCAGTCACGTTTCTCTTGAAAGAGAGCACAAAGGGAACCCTTACAACCACTCAAACGAAGCCAAGCAAGAAGCAGACAGCTTTCATCATCTGTTCCTCAGTCCCCCCAGCTCCACCCCACAATCCATTTTCCAGACTTTCCAGTCAGCCCTGAGATGTTGACTGGTACACTGGCTTCATCAGCTCTCTGGCATGATCTCCCTGCACTCCCTCCCGCCTTCAATGAGATAAGAGAGTTGGGAATGTCACACAATGGGTGTTACTATTCAGCTGTGGAAATCAAAGCAAACACCAGGATGTTTTCTGCAGGTACCAAGGAAGGCATGGGATGACCTATCAGTGGGATGAAAAACCTATTTCATGGAGAAACTTCCACACTCAGAAGAGTTCCTTTCAGAGTTATTCTGGGAACAAAGGAGGCTTCATAAGGGAGGGAACAGAGAAGGGAACACTAGCAGGGAGTTGCACTAACTCAGGTAATTTGAATGCTTTTGATTATCAGAGATGATTCACTTCTGTTCACTCTGCACACGAAGTATTGTGAAAGATGCTACATTTATCTGCATTGACTCATTATTTCACAACATGGGCTTAAAGTATTGTTCCTACTAACGATGACTGGAAGGATTGGGCACCTAAAACTCTGAACTTAGTTGGGGTAGGACTACAGAGGGTTTTGGTAAATTCAAACTCATCTATCTACATTCTATTAGAAAGATGGTGTGAAAACAATGATGATGAAAACATACGTGTTCTGAGGCAGCTGTCTGCTAAGAAATCAAGAAGATATTTCTGTCTCTAGGAAGACTGCTTTGATTTTTATCACCACTGAGTTTTGCTTTGACAGAAACAGACTCATGGGGACCATACTGTTATTGATTAGTGTGTGGAGTCACTAAAAAAAAAAAAAACAACAAAAACAACAAACCTTATGGACAATTCTCAGTCTCATCAAGCAAAGAACTCACCAACTTTGAGAGAGCAAGGTAAAACTTAAAGCCCGAATTACAGTCAACTTGTAAAAAAATAAAAAAAAAAAAGTCACAGGAACTAATGAAAGGCAACTGTCTCCTGTATGATAGTTATAGTTTTGCTTATCTGTTGGAATTAATGTACTCTGAAATCATGTTTCTTACTGCTCAACCAGCACTGGTATTTATCGTCACTACCGTCAGAAGTTCCCAGCGCACACACAGGAGACAGTTTCTAAAGCACTGACCTTCTTTCAAGTACTTGAATTAATAGCCAGGTTCAGTGGACATTCTGACTGTACTGGACACTGTCTGAAGGAGCTTCTTAGCTAAAATTGGTGATTCTTTGCTGCAGGTCTCACATTAAAAAAAAAGGGGAAAAAAAGGTGACAATGAAGCAGGAGATAGGGATTCAACTTTACTCAAGTGTTGTTCCTCAAAGACTTCTCAGCCCCTTCCTTCCTCCTAACTCAGCAAGGCACAATGTCTCCTCGCTCAGGGAGAACATTCCCTCTCCATGGTCCTATCAGAAGGTTAGAAGCCTGCAATTATTAGGTAATAGCTGTCAAGTGGCAGCATAAACGCAGCTTATGTAAGACTGTGCATACAGACATGCACCAGAAGCAGATCTTGTGAAATACAATAGAGTAACTGGTAGTAAAAGGGGACAGAAAGGAAATAAGTACAAAAAAAAGAGGACAACTTGACTAAGATCTCCAAGAGCTAGGAAGAAATGCTAGCACTGTCAAATCCTACTTCTCCAATACAATGTTCACAATGTGTTGTGAATAAATGATATGTCCCTACATTAAATGATAGTGGGGAGCAAAACATTGATTGTCTTATTAACTGAGTATCTGTGCAAGGTTGCTAAACAGGGGTAAAAGATATGTATCAGACTCTAATGAATGAAATATAAAAAGATACAAGCACAATCACATGTTTATTGCTGTAAAGAGCTGAACTCTGTAATTATCATCTGTAGGGAAGTGTCTCAAAGAGAAAACAAGAAAGGAAATTGCAATCTATTTATTTCCATATGAGCACCCTCTGTTATTTGTAGGAAGGTTTCCCAACAAAACATACCAAAGAAGCAGGAAAAAGGCATGTGTATTGTTTTCTCAACACCAGTAGCAGTCTGACAGATAGAGTTCCCCACCCCCAATTAAGGAGAGGGTGTAAAAGCATGCTTCCCTTCAAGACAGTGGGGCAGCAGAAAAGCCAGAAAGCGGTGCCAGGTAGCTGGCTGTAAGAGGAAGGAGAAGGGAAATGATTTGGTGCCTGGTGAACTTTGTCACGAGTGGTTGGACTCTTGTGTGCCTGGTGCTGTACACATATGTACATATATAAGGGCATACAGTACTCAGGCTCAAGGCAGGGAAAGAGAAGGCACGGACAAATTATCATTGATGTAAGAGGACACTGAGAATATTATCAATACCTACCTCACCACTGCAGTGACAAAGAGAGGTAATGTGCTAAAACAAGTTATTTGGGGACTGTTTAGTCTGCCTAGTATGACCACAAATTTAATGCTACTTATTGCTCATGTCTGCTACCCAGGGTTTTAGGGCATACTGGAAACTTGTGGTCTAAATGATGGCTGTTCACATTAAGGCTTTTCTATCATCACACAGTCCTTAATAAAGGAAAGGCTTGACAGTACCAACTTACCAGTCTCTCAACTCTCTCGCTCAGGTCTCTAAACCTTCCTGTGGTCTGTCTGGACAATTCATTACTGTACTGGATGTTGGTGATTTTTATGTTGCCACTGTAATAGAAGAGCTTCTGATCTGTAGAGAGAAGAGGAACAGGCAATACTCACAGTGCACCAAGAGCCATAAACTTAGAAGAAAGTCTGGGGGTGACTAAGTAGATGTCTGGAGAGTGGATAATCCTTTACTTGTACTCAACCCATTCAAATAAAACTTCTAAAAGTTAAGAACCCAGGAACAAGAACTCAGTTCTGCTGGGCAATCTATGCCAAGCAGTGACAAAAAACAAAAAACCAGTTTCTCCGGCAGTTACTTTTGTGGCCATCGAGCAGCATGTTGGGCTCAATGTGCACAAGATCACAAGTAGCTTCCTGCTGGTCAGCTACGCTCCTTCCTGGCCAGCACGTCCACACAACACTGAACACTGGGATGCAGTTACTGGAGATCAGAGCAAGAGAATGGGGAAACAGCACAGATAGAATTGAGTGGAAGGTTCAGCTGTCACTTGCTTAACAAAGGCAAGAAGACTCATGTGTTGACCTCATCCAGAAGTAGATCAAGAGGAAGATGTAAAAGGAGTGAAAGCAAGTGAAAGGCAACAGAAACCACAGCCCTAAGCACACTGCATAGCAGGAAATGCTCCTGAGAAGAGATCTGCAAAGATGCTAAATGAGGATGGAAAGAGCTCCAGACAATCCAGTGGACTGATGAAAAACAAAATCTCAGCATTATGTGCCCAAGCACAAAGGAGATGCACTAAAGACAGGAATAGAACAGTGGTAAGTTCTGTAAATCTTACCATATGCCAGAAAATAAACTAGGAGACCAATGGTGATGGCTGCTGCCAATGCTGTTCCAATAACAATTAGAGCAATTTTCCACGGCTCGAGATGTCTTATTTTGATGGATGGTTGATGTATTCTGGAAAAAAAAAGAAAAAAGAAAAAAAGAAAAAGAAAAAAGAGAAAAGAAAAAAAAAAGGAGAAGATTTCTAAGAGGTATTTTTTAATTAAAAAAAAGAAAAAGATGCTAAAGTTTTCTCCCTTAACATCAGTTGATTCTTCCCAGCAGTACTGAGTTCTTATCCAACATCTTTAAAAATGAAACCATGACTTAAGACTATTTTGAAGTAGATGCTGAGATTTGCCAGTCACAGAATCCTGGCGTAGACTTTGATTTTTACTTTTCTTTTTCTTCTTCTTTTTTTAAGGGCTCATTTACATATGAGTCCCAATAAGAATCTTTTAATGTGATTTCTGACTGAAAATTACTAAGAATAAACTGCTATGTTCATTTTCCAGCTAAGTGAATGCTTGCGGAGCAATGTAAGCAGCATTCAGTAAGTTAAACAAGCTCGTTATTACAACACCTTTGCTCCCAGAAGTTCTTCGTGCAACAAACTCATTAAAAAGCATCTCATTATTTGTACAGTATGTATATATGCATTATCCAAAGTGTTCAGTCTTTTTTTTTCCTGCAAAGTAGGACTGGACAACAGTAACAACAGAAAAAATAGAAATAGATTTTGGAGAGATTGCTTGTCCTTCCTTTTTACTCAGGCTAAATCTACAAGCAAAGACTAGCACAGTTCTAAGTACACTCACCCAAATGGATGAAATGACAGGGAAGGGCAGAGATAGTGAGTGGACAACAGAACGCATGTAAAAAGCCTTGCCAGGTACTTTTCTCTGCTGTGCTCTTAATTACAAAGGTGTTAATCCAAATTAACACATAGCAAGCCAATAGTCAGTAGGTCAGGATGAGATTTAGACTCTCTTAAACTAACTGCCCCCAAAAGGTTATCAGAGCAAATTTTGCCTACAGCCATGAACCCAGAGACATCTTAAGCCATATTTTCAATGATGTTATCAGCCATTACAAAATACAGAACAGGAAGGAAGGGTTTTTGGCTAAGAGTCATTGCTACCAGAGCCAGCCACCTCAGGTGCTAATGTTCATACCTTCAGCTCAGAGTACATCTGGGAAACAAGGCTGTGGGGACTCAATCCTGAGGGTACTGCAGAAGTTCTCACATTCATAATCAAGTAAATACAGCTTACCTCTGGAACATCCATGAAACTTAAGTTTAAATGCACTAAAATTGAAAATCATTGCAAGGATCTGCTGCAGCAGCATCCTGACAAAGTCAGCAGGCATGTTGTGCACTGTACATCAGAAGTAGGTTCTGGCACTTCATTGTCATTTCTTTTTAAAGCCCTGACTACTTTAATGTTGCTTGGAAAACATCTGATTCAGACTAAACGTGATATTTGCTTGAGTGAAAAATGGAAGCTCTCATTTGTCACTCATATCACTTCTGACCTTCCCTGGCTTTCCTGTCTAGCATTCCCTTCACTCCTCCTAACCTCTAGGACAGCTTATTAATTAAACTCTCATTTTGACTGATTTCCTTTAAAATGCATTTGTGAATACACAGCAGGAAAAAAAAAAAAAAAAAGACCAAAAGTAAACAGTTCTATTAAGAATTTGGTGATAAGCAGCTCCAATTTTATTTCTGAGCCTACCAAAAAGAAACTGCTTTTACACCAACCGCAGAAATGAGAAACATGTACGTATAAATGGTCAGGACTTCAGCTCATTAACAAGAATATTCAAGAAATATTTCAATATACTTACTTTCTGTGATAATCATTGAGGCTTTGGCTGCTCAGTCTCCTTTTGCATTTTTTCCTCAGGTCTCATGTTACCTTTTTTATTAAGCCACACACTCCTTGACAGATCAACTCACAAGTGTTCAGACTCAGATACAAGAAATTATAGGAAACTGCCCCTAACTTCTTTATAAACTGGTTTTCCTTTCTAGCAGACAACGATCTTGGTTATTAGAAAGTAAATAGGAAATGAGATCATTTAAATAGTTTGAAAAGAGAGTTTGTAAGCATTTTGGTCAGAAAATTGATTTTAAAAAATATAAGACCCATATCTTCCCATCTCTAATACTATTGTTTTTACTACCTGTGTTTATTTAAAATTTAATGCCAAAGTTACTTAACCAAGCTTCTAATGCCTGCTCACCACTATGGTGCTTGGAGTCTGATTTCCATAGGGCATATTCATCGGCCAAGGCAACCTTTATGAATAGGTCACATTAATTCAGTATCTAATAGGACTTATTATCAGCTTATTATATGAGAAGTCTCAAAGCTCTAGTAGAGTTAGCAGTAGCTCTTAGGTTGAATCACTAAGTCAGTGGTGAGTTCAGTTTTAATTTATCGTGTTTTATTTTTCCCCTATTGCTCCAACAAGCAATCCAAAGTAACATATTTCTTCCTATGCATTTACGACAACGTGCTTTGCAAATGTTTCTGCCATGTCTGAAGTGAGACTAGGTTGAAAAAAACCCAATGACAAACCTACCCACAACCCCACAACTAACTTGACACAACCAGCTCAGACTCATTATCTTATCTTAGACAATTTCATTTTGAAAAGAAATTCTCCTCCTTAAGCTGAACAGAAGGAAAAGCACTCAGAAGGTCTTTCAGCTATAATCACACTGGCATAGCCCCAAGCCAAAATGCTGGGTTTGAGAAACCCATTTAAAAGGCTGAATGCCAGCTTCACACCGCAGATGAGTGTAAAGAGTAACTGCCTGTTGTATCAAAGAAAGAATGGCATCAGACCAGAAGTAACTTGGCTGGGATGCAGTTATATAGACAACACCATGTAATGTATTATAAACTTTCAGAATTCTTTTGCAAATAGTATATGATTTTTTAAAACCCTTATTCTTAATTTATTCCTTTCAAAGTTCCAAGTTCCATTTAGCAAACAGAAATCCTCATCTGGAGCAGTTACTCACATATGTAATCTTCCTCATCCACACGACTTCACTTAATTCATGAAACCTCTAAGCTGAATTTCCTCAGATAAGCAGATGTTTGATAAACACATCTCAAGATAACCACTTAATATAGGTGAGGCAGTTTTGGGAGAACTTGTTACCTATGAGAGATGTTTTCTTGTGGGTTATCAAATGTCCTTTGTTTTTTATGCTATAAAAGAAGACAGCTTGAGCCAATCCCTATGGTTTTAAAACGGGCAGTATTTCATTCTTATTTAAGGTGCTACGAGAAAAACTGATAAAAAGCATTTCATCAGCACTAGCAATAATGGTACTACATGAATGCACACACAATAGGACAGTGACAGCATCTTAATCTGCTTACTGGGTGTACGGAATACCGCAGTAGAAGAGCTATACATACATCGGCTCCTGAAGAGTTCCGCAAGTCTGATATAACAGACCAGCCTTTCTCCTTTGTTACAGTTTGTGTGCATGTGACAGCTTATATCCACTGAGAGTTTGGCCCAAAGCATTCAGATTTTCCTATGGTTGGCTGAATAATTCCGTGCTGAATAATAAATTTGTCCACTTTATAGTTCATCAACAATTGACGGGCTGAGTAGTTAACAGTAAGATGTAATGATCTAGCAAAATTTTTTCACTGAACAGTGAACATATGGATAAGTTTCTTTGCAGGACAAATGCTGCTGAAATCAGAGGTTTCATAGCCAGGGGGTGCAAATGAGTGAAGGGCAGTCCTCCAATGACAGAGGAATTCAGCAACTCCTACATTCATTTCTGTATGAAATCTCTTCCTGTTATCATCAAATCTGTCCACAGACCACATGAAGTTGTCAGACTGTGGTATCAGAAAGATGTCAAACTAAACCATCCCAAGCTTTGTGATAACAAGACTTCATTCAGAACAAAGATCTCTGTAATCAGAAATACAGAAATGGACAGAGTATGTGATGGAAATAGAATGCCTTAATTTAAAGGTTTCAGCTGACCCAAAATGCACTATCATGAGCTATGAAAAAGTTAGTAGTGATGCACTTTTGCAACACTCTCTCGTACGAACAGCAGAGACCAGAAATGCAATTGATACTATACTGAGTCTTGCTCAGTTAATGAAGATGATGAGATTTTAAGACTCAGGAATAACTTCTTTGTCATTCTGTTTTTCTATTTGAAAAGCTCAGAAAATGAGTGTGTGGGAAGGAAAAACAAACAGTAATAATTCTCCTGGTATTAAATCAGATGTGGTGCGTATCAGAATTTCACTATGATTTTCTGGAATCAGAAACTAGACTGGGGAAGACAAATAAAGAAGTTTCTGTTTGACACCATGCAGGAATATCTGCCTCCTGCAGTAATCAAGCTTAACTCCCATTAATGCCAATGCACCATGACTGTCCTTGCACCAGGGCTGGTATTCATTTCCTGCTACACCTCAGCAGTCTGTAATTTATACTTACTTTGCCTACCTACTAAATGACAAATTGGTGCAAGTGGCACTGCATTTCCACCTACATATTCACTTTTAGACTAACATATACAACAGTAGCTACTGTGCACCTCATCTTGTCTGTCCACAAGATCTTCACAAGGAAGTTGAGGTAGGTCACTGCTCCATAGACCACAGGGCACAGCAAAGCAGAGGAAGGACAAGACCAACAAGGCTGTCCACTCCATCCTGTTTCCTTAGTAGCTTCGCTTCCTGAAGGATCTTATAGAGCACACGTTCCAGCTTAGCTCAAACTGCTGTAAAAAGAGGCATCCTGGAACTGGATAAAGTTAGTCTCTTGTTAGAGACTAGCGTACAGCGTGATGCACTCGAAGAGCAAGTTTCACAGTTGCACACACAGATCTATATCCCTGGCCAACAAAGATCTGGACATTTAACAGGCTACACTAGGTCTCTGATTAAGACCAGGCAGTCTTATTCCTTCTCCAAATATGTATATATATAGTTATCCACCACAGATTTCCCCTATATACTTAAGATTTTACAATAATCTAAAAACTGTTTAAACAACTCAATCCTTTTCTTACTAAGAGACAACCAAAATGGACTTAAATCTTCTTTAACTACTCTCCAACAAACTGTTATTAAAATTATTTACACCACTGTTGATACAAAAAAAGATATAGCAACTAGACTTCCATCTAACTAGAAAAAGGAACAACTTTTCATTTCTGCTAGGTAGAGTATTCTCACTTATTTTTCCCTCTTTAGGTAACATGCACAAACAGGTATTCACAACTGATGGGGACTGCTTTCCTCACTGTCAGGCAGCAAAGCTTTAAAGGCATGGATGCTGAGCCAGATGCAAGGTCTTTGGGTCAGGGTCCCACTAAGGATCAGAGTCAAAAGCTGAACTCAGCCTCCTCCTAGTAAAGTCAACACTATAACAAAACATTATTCTTCATAGGAAAAAAACCCAAACAAAAAAAACAACAAAACAAATGGACAGAAAGAATAACTTTTGTCAGTCCAGAAATAATGTTGCTATTTCAATAAATCCAGAAATTATGTTTTGTTTTGTGTTTGTTTTTTTAATACTGAGGTTGGAAAAATAAAAGTATCTTGCAATCGTCCACAGCCTTTCGCTCAACATAAAGGCAGTGAGAATACTGTGGCCATAAGCAATCATACAGAAAAATTCAGCCATCCAGCCAAATCATGAGGGTGCTGGAAAAAAAAAAAACAACACTTTTTGGGAGGACTGGCTAATTCAAGGGAAGCTGAGTATCTCCTATTGTCGCTTAAATCCAGGAGCCAGAGCATTAAGCAGAAAGAACAAATGCCAGGTGGCCTACTGAACATATATGATTGGATGCGCTCTGATTGAAAACAGTATTACAGCTGGATTTTTTTTTTTTTTTTAAAGTACACAGAACTTTCCAGAAATGTCTTTGAGTTACAATAAAACAAGACTAAGAACATCCAACATCTCTGTTTAAAATCCTTTAAAATACAAAACACCTGGTCACTATACCCAGAAATTGTGGCTTTTTCCTTAAAAACTCTAAGGACAACCTGGAAGAATGAAAACCCACAAGGTATTCTCTCCTTACGTAGCTATGCTGCCTTTGCTGATTTAACGTGGACCCTTTATACGGTCGGGAGGATAATATTGCAACTAGACCTGATCAAAAGGTATGGTTATCCCAAATCATATTATTAAAATTTGCTTTTGACACAAAAGAGCTTACTGAATTCTTCATCATTTCAATAATATCCCGATGGGGGCAGGAGAAGACAATTATAGGGAGGGAAAGATAAGCTTCAACCTAAGCTGTCACATCACTCTTCTAAACAGATAGCAAATCTTTGTGCTCCTGGCCACGCTAAGAAAGGATTCCCCTCTGCATTTCTCAACCCAACCATACATTATTCTTTTCATGCAAAATAGTCTCCAAAGTCTTCCCTTCAGTCTGCAACTTATTGTTTAGCCTTCCTCTATCACACCCTTTCAGGTTGTACATGTTGGATAGATCCATGATGCCCTCTACCTCTAAAAGGATGAAGGTGGGCAGAGATCCAAGGAGGTTTAAAAGCAGACAAGAAAAAGCAAACAACGTCTTTTTTAGATCTGTTTACGTCCTTCACTTCTTAAGTTCTCTCATAAGCAACATCCCTCTACCTCCACTGCACCTCTAAATCAAACCTACTGAGTTAAAACACACCACCTACTTTTGAAGATCCCATGGTAGGTCCCGGTAGGTCTGGTAGCCCTTCTGTCCTCCAACCAGGGCTTGACTAAAGTCTGGACTGCGCAGTGAATGCTGCTGGAAAACGCAGGAGTCGCATTGACTGGTGTGACGAGAAGGGAAAGGCGTTGAATGAAGATCCTTCATTGAGGCACAGCTGGCGCAACACCCAGCACCCTGTGGGTTATTGCAAAATAAGAGAGCAAACTTTGGAATAAAAACAAACAGAGGTAAGCATGGAGTCGATAAGGAGACTCTAACCTTCTGATCAGCTCAGCATCAAAGAATTCCCCAGGCAGAGATGGACAGAGCAGATAAACCGGCCCAGGCAAGAAGACTTGTTCTTCACCACAGCAGAACAGGAAGTGTGTTAAATTTCCCTTTCCTATCACTCCCTTTCTGTCCAACTTGTGTCCTTACAGCAGGCCTTCTGGCTGGCAGCACCTTCTACCATACACTCACTGTAAAAGCCATAAGGGAGAGCCACCGCACTGTCTACACTGCTAAATTACTTGCCTCTTGAGATTGCCAACACAAAAGCTGAACAGAAAAACAAATACAGACACAAATGGCTTGGTCAACCAAGCCTAACCTCCCTTGATGCTCACTCCTTCACAGTCGTCCTGGTCTCCCCTGGCACCAGGGACATGACAACTATAAGTATCCAGCCTCCTAATTATACATTAGTCATTTAATGGTTGGCATAACCCCGCCTGTGGAAAATGCTTACTCTGTGAAAAGGGCCACCAATCTCCCTGGAATTCCCTTCTTCCAGCACAAACATGGCTCTTTAGAGCCAGCTGGAAGGGAGAAAAGTAGATGTTCCCTGGTGAGGGATTCTGCCCTCACGTCTGAATAAATACCCAGACTAAAGAGGAAAACGATCAAAGACCAAACTCCTTGATTTCAGCCTCTGATGCACTTGGATTTTTGCTATAAAGTTTGAAGTGTTTGGCTTTCCAATAACCTATCGAGATTTCAGTCATTTTAGTGGGAACACAACTTACAAAAACCTGAGTAATATTGGGGTAAAAAACGGTAGGAGTAAATTTCCACCTAGCTCTATCTAGTCCCCTCTTTCCCCAAAAACATCCACTCACAGGCACTTCAATGCAATTTGAAGAACATGCTCTTCAGACAGTCTACTTCCAGGATAATGGTAAAAGCTGTACACTGCTGCTGCACAGTATCTCCTGTTTTTCTGACTCTTTCCATTGCTTGGATCAAAATTGCTTTTTTTTTTTTTTTTTTTTTTTTGACTTCTTGGCTCCCTGTAGAAAAAATACTGCAGTTACCCACCTTACATAAAGCTTTAGTGACCAAATACACAGTTAGCTGTCTCAAATACTAATATCCTCCTGTTGACCTTCCCTTTTACTTCCCACCCAATACCATAATTTTCTTCAAGAGCAATAAAATCCAAAGAAAGCTTATGAAGAAACGTAAGTTAAAGTAAACTAAGTTTAAGTTGGTTAAAGGAACTTCTTGCTCCACCCAGAACACACATGCACATCCACAGGAACTCCAGCATTCCATCCTTACCAACCAATTGAATTCAGAGATTATTCAAAGTATGTTTAAATCCTTTTGCTTATGTTTTTTAACCTTACGATCACAAATTATTTCATTCTTACAAAAAACACATCCTTGTAAAATATAAAAGGCTTAATTAAGCTTGGGATATAAGCCAAAGAAGCACATAGCTATTTCTTCCCAGAATGGTCAAGCTGAGGCTGTGCACAGAGGTCCTCACACAGAGATAGAAAAAGCACTGTTAGTAGGTTAGTAACATTAACTTCTTCATTAGTGTTGTGGTTTTACTCAGCAGGCAACTGAGCATCACACAGCCTTTTGCTTACTCCCCCCTTTCCCACTGGAATGGAGAGAAGAACCAGAAAAAAAAAAAAGTAGAACTCAAGAGTTTCAGATAAAAACTATTTATTAAGATGGAAAAGAAAGGGAGAAATAGTAGTAATTATACTTTTATGTGTGTGTATTTATTTACAAAAGAAGTAATGCACGATGCAATTGCACACTAGCTGATGCCCAGACAGTTCCCAAGCTGGCTGCTCCTCTGGCCAACTCCCCACGATATTATAGTTTTTTCACATGATGTCATATAGTGTGGAACATCCCTTCGGCCAGTCTGGGTCAGTTGTCCTGATTCTCTTCCCTTACCAGCTCTTTGTGCCTCCCCTCCCCCCCCCAGACTCCTTGCTGGCAGGGCAGGACAAGAAGCTAAAACATCCTTGGCTCTGTGCAGCACAGCTTACAGCAACAACTAAAATATCGGTGCGTTATTCTCCTAAACCAAAACATAGCATCATACCAGATGCTATGAAGAAAATCACCTCTGTTTCAGCTGCAACCAGGATAATTAGTATTTCAAGACCACCAATAATGGGCCCTGTGTACCCTAGGCCAAGCACAGCCTTGAACAATTGACAGCGTACAATGCACAGAAATTTCCCTGATGTTCCCAGAAGAGCAAAGGCTAACTCTACCCACCTGGATCAGGTAAAAAAAAAAAATCCCAGCAGAATTTTATTTTAGCAAAGAGCTAGAGCTGAAAGTAAAAATTACTCGAGATCTTAGGTTTTGCAGTGAGATCTCCTGAAGAAAGAGTATTCATTAGAAGAACACCAAGCTGACAAGGGTTTCAAGAGGTAGAACTACAGCAAGGGACTTGGAAAACAAATACATGTACATCTATTAATTTCTAAAGCTCTCCTCAAAAGGACAGACTTTCCTGTTTTTACTCTAGAGCATGAACAGAGATATTCCAGAAACATGACTTGGTTTCGTTAGGATCAATGAATATTTTGTGATCTGCCTAATCATTAAAATAGATGGCTTTTTTTTTTTTTTTTTTTTTTTTGAACAGTGAAAAAGAAAGACATACACTTGCCTATGTCAGAACATACAGAAGCTGTTTACACATACTTGTCCCACGAGAACAACAGGACACAGGCCAAGAAAAGACAATCATTAAGGAACAAATTTCTTCATAATAAATTAGCAAATTACAAAGTGCTTGGTGTTAGGGAGTTATTCAGCAAACACAGGCAGTAGCTTTTTGGTTGATACTAGGGAAGTAACAGAGAAACTAGCTAACAAAGTATAGGGTGGAAATGAGACAATGTGGGCGCACAGGATTTGGTGAATGAAAGTGCAAAAAGATGTAATAACAATACCTTCCATTTAACCCTGCAAAGTCAGCCCAGCCAGTCAGACAGTCTGCTTGCCTAAGAATGCTAATAATAAGCTGTCTTGGTTTATGTTTGCATGCTCACATAGGCTGCATGACTGTTGAGATGGAAAACGCCTTGACAGAAGGCCATTGGCCAGTCCCAAAGCAATAACATCTTTGGAATTCATAAGCAAAGATATTTTACATAATTGTCTACCAGTTATTCAGCCGGGCCATGAATTTTAGATCACAGGCATTCAGGCATTATTTTCAAAGTGAGAAGTGAATATTCCTGCCAGCAATATTTAACAGAACTGACAGAAACACTGTTAAAGCACATGGCGCTGATCAACTTGAAATAATTAGACCTGCTTCAAGCAGACAATTACCTTTGAATGTCTCTTCCAACCTAAATTACTACAATTTTTGTAAGTACCTGGTAAGAACAAATAGACCTGCTTCACTAAAATTCTTCCCTAGGAGACACCAACTCATTTTCCATCAGCTCATCTTAACAGTTCAGTTGTAGCTTCAGGTCCCTCTCCTCCTGAAAATATAAAGGAATCTTGCATCTGGCTTTCAAAATCTCTTTATACTTCTTAACTTCAGCTAGAGACACGCTATATTCCTTTCCCCTTCTGAAACATAAAAACAACTTATTGTCCTATCCTTTTGTTGGCACCTGAAATTCCCAGCCAAGGCTTTTAGTAACTGATAAGCAGAAAAAACAAACATGTAATTTCCATTAGAGGGATGGAATGATTCTCTAGAGCAAGTGTCAGGGCTGGGAGATAAGCCAAGTACTTTATCTTGAGCCATGAAAAGTCACTTGAGGCCAAATTTTATTACGTGCCCATACAGCTTTGAGATACTAAGTGTGCAGAAGCTCTAAGATGTTATAGCAATGGCCTCAAGCTCTCAGGTATGCTAGATCCTGCCCTGGTTGGTTTCCAAACAGTCCCTCTTTCCGTGCCATACAACAGAAACTGCTACACCCGTCTGCATTGCAGCCAGAAAGGCCAGCCCAGAATACCGGCAACGCCCTTAGACAACAGAAGTCCCCCACTTCCATTATCATTAAGAAAGAATTCATAGCCTGTCACCCCATTCAAGACAAAAAGGTAACACATATGTACCTGTCTTCTGCAGCTGCTCAGCCAGAACTGCTACTTGGTACAACAAAACAGGCCAGCCCACATTTTGTTCCCAGGGTTACCTAGCAATCGGGCTAAGAATCCACAATGTCTAGTCACTGCACAAATCCTCTGCTCATAGTCAAGATGCAGAGCATCTCCAAAGAAATGTGAGGTCTTTATATGGTTGGATCAGGGCTAAAAAAAAAAAAATAAATAAAATGAGGTACATTAAGATAAAAATAAATTCACTATCACCTTACAGGTACTGCACAAATTAAGTGAACAGTATCGTTTCACGCAGCAGAAAGACTTTCTGGGACCACTGACACAGCCTGATAGCCCATACCTGTCAATATTGAAGAAGCTTTTGGATGATGCCCTCAGTAATATGCTTTAACTTTTGGCTAACCCTGAAGTGGCCAGGCAGTTGGACTAGAAGATCTTGGAAGGTCCTTTCTAGCTGAACCGTTCCATTCTACGTCTTCTCTGCAGGAGACAAAACGCCCCAACAAGACTTTCTTATGGCTCTATGTTTCCAGAAAATGGCTAGCTTAGATCTGAAGGCTCCAGGGAGACCTCATAATGGCTTTCCAGTACTTGACAGAAGTATATATACAGGAGGGGGAATGACTGTTTACATGGGTGATAGTAATAGGACAAGAGGGGATGGGATTAAAATAAGACAGGGGAGGTTTAGGTTAGATATTAGGAGGACTTTTTTCCAAACAGTGTGGTGACACACTGGAACAAGTTGCTCAGAGAGGTTGTAGATGCCCCATCCCTGGAGGCATTCAAGGCCAGGCTGGAGGTGGCTCTGAGCAGCCTGGTCTAGTGGTTGGTGACCCTGTCTGTAGCAGAGGAGTTGAAACTAGATGATCTTTGAGGTCCTTTTCAACCCAGGCCATTCTATGACATGATATAATGATATGATTTCATATTAGTTCTTAGCAGCTAACTTGCCTCCTGAAAGCCAAGCTGCAACTTGCCTTTTTGAAACTCCTTGTGTCACAGTTATTTTCTGTCCCAATTTACTTTGCAGCAGCATGGAAGACTTGAAGTGTGGTTCTTGTGAATAGCCACATGGTCTTTGAGGCTTCTCATACTAATGCTGGACATAATGAGTATCAAGCCCAAGACCTCTATCTTATGGCCTTTTCAATTCTGGCTCCCCTTCCAGTCAGACTTTAAAGGCTGAGTAACTAGGAAGAAAAACTCCGCATGCTTTTGAGCAGGACTGCTCTGTAGCAAAATTTCGGTCCCAGTTTGGAGTACTGTAGGTTTGGTGCCCTTAAGTGAGAGCTCACACTTGGGTAACCCTCTCTCTACCTATTTGGCACAGGATAGCTTGTTTTCCTCTCCATGCTCTACTACTTTCATTGGTTACTGTATTAGTGGTAATACTGCCAGATAAGCTGAAGACAACAGCCCTGGGTACTACATCCAAAGAAAGTACTGGCCATCAGCATGAAGATGGCCAGGTGTCAGTTGTCCACAGGTTGTTTAGTGCATTTAGAGCACTACAGCACTTAGCTGTCACTGGAACCATCAGGGCAGACAGCTTGTCTGAGACAGTACTACCCAAGCCTCTTAGCTCAAATCAAGTCAGATCAGGTTGCTCAGGATTATGTCCAACTGTGTTAATCAAAGTCTTCAAAGATGGGGAGCCTATAACTTCTTCTGGCCATCTGTTATAGTGTTGAAAATAAGTATTTCTTATCTTTCTATCATCCTCTAGTGCAGGATGGATGGTTTCTTAGTAGCAGCCTGTCATTTGGGTGATGGTCTGTCCACTGGGTAAGGATGAGATCAGTAACAGGTACCTTTGGTATGCAGGTCAGCTGGTGTGGAGTGCCAGACTGTCTGGGTCACTCAAAGGTTGCAGACTGAACGTGATCCTGAGAGTCTAGGGAAGGTCAGAGATGTGTGACAATCACAGGCAGCTGATTGCTTTTGAATTACAAAGAGCCATCTGTGATCAAAAGAGTTCTGGATACACCAAGTTGATGGCACGTCCTTCCCAGAACCAGAAGGTTAAAAGCACAAGAGCTGAGGGAATAATCATCAAGCAGCATAGCACAACCTTTCAGATTTATGTATTGAATTTCTTCACTTTTCCAATAATCAAGTAACAATCCATTATTTCTTGACCTATCCAGGCTTACAGAAAATAAACTCATCATACTTTCAAATGAAAGTTTCACAAGTCTCTTTTCTGTCTTTAGAGAAACTGCTAATTTGTGTCTGAGTAAAAACCGCTAGCAAGGAACAGAGGCTCGCAAACAACCTTCTTCTAAGGAAGTCTCATTTAAGAATGCATTCAATTAAAAAACAAACTTTGAAGTAAAGCAGATTAGGAGCCATTTGTAGTATCTGCTTAACTCTTCTAACCAGACGAGTTCTGAGAGGTTTTCTTTACAGCAGTAACGTATCAAAGAGCCCAAGAAAACTGATACTGACTGCTACATTTTAAAGAAAGAGCCTAGTTCCACCACACATACAAAACAGCAGGATTTGCTCCCCTATTCAGTTCATTTCTGTTCCTTCAGCAGAAACTTGCACAAACGGCTCCCTGTGCCAGACAGGGCCACACTAGCTGAACACATCTTTGGATCACAGTACTGTTGCTATCTACCAAATGCTTAGATTTAAAAAGCATCACATACACAGCACATGCTCTGTCAGAAACCAGCAAAAAGCAGTTTTCCTTTAAGCCACGATGATTAGGGACCTGGAGCATTTCCCCTGTGAGGAAAGGCTGAGAGACCTGGGACTGTTCAGCCTGGAGGTGCCTGAGAGGGGATCTTATAACTGTTTATAAATATCTAAAGCATGGAAGTCAAGTCAGTGGAAGCACTCTTTTCACTGACGAGAAGCAATAAAACAAGGGGCAATGGGCAAAAACTGGAACATGGGAAGTTCCATACTAACACAAGGAAGAAGTTTTTTACTGTGAGAGAGTGATGGAGCACTGGAACAGGCTGCCCAGATAAGTTGTGGAGTCTCCTCCTTTGGAAATATTCAAGACCATCTAGGCATCTGCCCATGCATCTGACTGTAGAGTGGAGGTCTACTTTAAGAGGGAAGTTGGACTCTACAATATCAAGAGGTCCCCTCCAACATCTACAATTATGTGATTCCAACATTAAAAAAAAAAAACACCACTACCACGAAACAGCTTAGTTACAAAGGTGTCCTTTAAGAAGCTTGTCTTTGGTTTAAGACTCCCTTTACTGCACTTGGCCCAGAGACACATGACAGAAGGGCATGCAGTACTGCACTAAGGCAACTGTACTCTTTTCACTTTCGATCTTGATATCCAAGAACTTCCCTTTGTCTGCAAGATATTAAATACCAGGATAAATGAACTCCAGCATGCTTTGCTCATCAAGAGCTTTCTTTTCTAGTTGAGAATGTACCAAGTTTCCCATCCTTATGGAAAAAGGACAAGAATAAAACTGACATCTTTGATCCACAAGAATCATCAGTTGTCAAAAAGGGGAAATCAAAGTAAACAGCTGCTTTATGCCAAACTCAAAATTGCTGCTGCTCTTTGTTATCCTCTTTGCAGGAAAGCTGACAAACTGAGAAAACAGGCCCAAGATGCCAATGCTACCCGATATTATGCATTTCCAGTTGGTTTTCCCACAACACTGTGGTTTGGCTCTGGTGCAGCAGAGAAGCAGGAGAAATCTACTTGGCCGCCTGCTCATATCCATAGCATGCTGTATGTTTATATGTAAAGGGGAGCACTTCATGCCAACTTCCCCATGTAAGAGGGAAGGGAAAGGAAGAGATCAAAACTCACCAGTGCTGCAGATGCCTACTCTAAAAGCTGAACATCTGTAGTCTTCTCAAACTGTGCAAGACAATCATGGAGCATCTCTGCATCATCAAGGCAGCACTGACATGGTACCCTGCACTCCTGATTCCCTCCGCTGAGCTGAAACAGAGCAACACGAGCAGCTAAGAGATTAAGGCTCTTAGACAAGACGATTCACCCTCTAGTGGCTGGCACATGACCTTGCTTTTGCCTGAATGCATGCAAAACTGGGTAACCTTAGGGCAGGTGCGTTAAGCCCTGTACAAATGAGCACAGCAACACTTCTCAAACACATCAATGAAGACAGATGGTCAAGGACCACATGAAAGCCAGTACATAAGTACACGGTACAGAATCACTGCAGTGCTGTAAAACAGATCAGTCCCTAGCTCACAGTTGTTTGCCATGACACAGGAAATTAACAAATACATGGGAGAGAAGACATTTTTAACTGTTTTTATTAAATTAATACATAAATTACGTTCCTGTGTGCCATGTCTGATAACAAAGTTAGATGCATCTCATTGATGATAATTCCAAACAAAAACATAGTGGAAAACAGATAAATCTTGTGATTTCATAAAAATTTAAGACTTCAAATTAGAAAAAATATGAATCTGCTAGACAAGCTAAAGCAAACAAAGTTTTTACTGCCTACATTATTTCAGGTTTCCGCAGTTGCTCTCAGGAAAAGCTCGACAATGTTGACATCATTGTGGTTTGGCCATACAAAAGGGATTTGGATCCATGAGGTCCATCTGTACCAGCATTCCTGTGGATGACGGGCATTCTTTGAAGTGACTTTATTGCATCTTCATTTATACTGCTTTGCATAGTCAAGAGCAAGCAAACCACACTGCTTTGAGTGACCAGACAGAAAACTTGTTCCAGCTGCTATGATGAAAACTGGAATCCAAAAAGAGGGTCCCAAAACACACACTGTGTAGGTGACCATTCCTCTACAGCCCCTCTCCTGGCAACGCTGCATTGGTGCTCAGCATTAAGGTGAATCATGTACTAGATCTCTCCAGCTGGATTCTCAGAACCTGGAAAATCAAAGCAAAGAATTCTTTTTCAGCTTTGTCTGCACTACTTGGAAGGATTACACACACAGAAGCTCTCTGCACAGAAAAAAATGCTTAACACTTTCTCATTTTATTCAAGCACAACTAGAAAGTTCAAAAGTTAAAAAGAAATCCTTTGGACATCTACTTACCTGTTTTTTGGAAAACAGTGAAAAAGCTGAGATTTGCAGGTCTAAAAATATGTTCCTGAATTAAAATGAAATTTGTCCTTTAAAAACCCAAATCTGAAGTGCTTTGGGAACTGAAAAGTCCTGGAGTCTTATTATAATGCTTTTCTTCAAGGTGACTCACTGTCTAGGTATAATTACCAGCCAAAAAAAAAAAAAAAATTCTTACATTTGTCATGCATAATATAAAGGCAATATAATTCAAATTCAAGTTCTGCTTAAGGCACTGAAATGAGATTTCTCTGCTTCAAACCTATGGAACCACTTTGATACTTCTTATTCCCCTCCTAAAACTTAGGCCACCCAACTTTTATTTTTGGATCACACAGCATTCCATACGAAAAGCTTCCTAAAAAGGACATTTTAAATGCTGGGTCTTCACAACACACACAAGCACAGAACAACAGCCTCGGAACCTTCTCCTTCATACAAATCTTCTTTGAGAGTTCAAACACCCCACACCTCCAGTAAAGACAAACCATAGTTCACTGTGCTTGCAGGCACCTAAATCACAGGATGTGTAATAAAGCAATTCCATACACTTGATGGGTTGCAGCTCTGCTGTGCAGGGCTTAAAGCAAGCTGCAAAGATTCCTACTATTAACACTGATGATGTTAACTACCTGTACTGAATTTGGACAACACTTTAATTTTAAGAGTATAATCAGTGAGGGCCTCCTATCCCCAGATCTTTTAACTTTGAAGATGCCAAAAACTTTTAACTATGAAGATGCTTCTTTGCTCATCTTTTCTGACCTGGCTTGTCTGCCACACTGGATCAGCTTTGGTTGTTGGCAATGTGGCTAGTATTTCCTTTGCTGAGTTCTTCCTCTGCTGACCATCAGAAGCAAATGAGTAATTCCTGTATCTAGCAATTAAGATCACTCACTGTTGTTCATACTAGCAACCAGAATAAAACATTGGAAATACTCTGCAGATGCATTAAGGAAGGCATCTTCATCAAAAGTAGGCACGTTCCACTTCTAGGGTATAGAAAGTTTGAGAAACATCAGCTCCTGAAAATGAAGGTAGAGAGACTGTGAAATTCATGAGATCAGATGGGCTATCTATGGTCTAATCAATAAAACACAGGCATTAATTCCTGACAGGAAAAAGATCTTTACTTTGACTTATGACTCATTCTTTGTTCTGAAGTAGACATGTAGATAAGATATTTCCACCACAAATCGGTTTTTTTTTTTTTTTTTTTTTTTTTTTAACGTAACTGAAGACATACACATGAACTTTTCTATATTAATAAGACTTGAGGACACCATTCATGAGAATAAGCATGTTTTGGAGATTGTGAAGGTTTGTAACAACCATATGAACATTGCCAAAAACAAAAGAGCTTAGGACTTTATTAAAAACAATACAATCTGGAAAGTTTTAAAATGGAATTTCATTCAGTCAGATATTTAAGTAAAACAATAGACTAGTGTGAACACTAAGTACTTGATCTCAAGTCCAGAAATCACTTTCATGGCAAATGCTGTAGTAGGGGCTCTTCATAAGAAGCAGGAAGTGGACACATTCAAGGGCGGTGCATAGAAGCTGGCTTTTCTCAGCGATCCCTTTTTCAGGACAACACAGCAAAAAATACTTCTGAGTTCACTTAGGTAACTGTATGACATGATACTAGGAAATGAAATTTCTCTAAGCCATCTTCTGTTCATTATTAGCATAGACATGCTCCATGGAACAATGCAGGAAAAAAGCACAGCAGTCTTAAAGTCAGGGGTTCAATGGTAGCTGGTCTACAGACAGGCAGGGCCTTAGAAGCACACAGCAAATGGATGGGTCACATTTTAGTTGCAACTGTTTTTAAGATCCTGGTAAATGGATTTGTGGGCTCATGCTTGGCCCACAAAGTAGCAGCCATAAGATTTGGACACAGAGAAGAGGGTCTCTATCCTGCACAGAAACCAAAGTCTTTGCCCCTTTGACAGAGTACTTCCTGAACAAACTGCTGTGTCACATGATTGAGTTCATTCTTTTCCGGTTGTAAGCCAAACCAATTTCAAGTCCTAGACTACTCCAAGCCTGCCAGCACTTGATACATCATCATGTGCCAAGGCAGAAGCTGTTTAGAGGGTAACCACAGAGCAGAACGTGTTAGAGGAATAGCCCTTCACACAGCCCACAGAACTTAACCGCAGGTTTCAGATGCCGGTTTTGGAAGCAATCCAGTCTCGATAAAAAGTCACTCGCGTGTACACTCCTGGTTTATCTGCCTTGCCACATTCATCACCCCAGCTCACTATTCCCACGAGATACCAGATTCCTCTGGAGTTTGCCTTCACCAGTGGCCCACCAGAGTCACCCTAAGGAGAAAAACGTCAGCAGACGGGAACAAAAAGCAAACAACATTCACTTCACTAATGCAGGGAACATCATATTGTTATGTTACAACAGACTGAGACTTTTCTCTAGATCACAGCTATAAGTTTACTGAGAGGACAGAGGCTGACAGCCTGTATCTACTACAGTCTCTCCTATCCTAGACCATTACATCTGCATTCTCTCAAAAGCATGCTATAAAAAAACAAACAAACAAACAAACAAACAAAAAAAAACAATAAACATCTAAGTGCAGATCACAACCTAGAAGCAATGAAGCTCTTAATTTACATCTCTGAAGATCCTGAACCCCATAAACAAAAGACACCATGGGAGAATCTTATTATTATTTCTAGGAAAAGTCACTTTCCATCCCACCTATTTCTTCTTTCTTAAGATGAGACTTACCTGGCAAGCATCCACCCGTCCCTCTAAGTATCCAGCACACAACATCCCTGGTGTTATCATTCCAGCATACACTTGTGGTCTATTACAAACTGCAGTGCTAATAATTTTTACTTCTGCTTGTCGAAGCTGATTAACACTAGGGCCTAGAAGAAAAAGTGGCATTCTAAGATATGCGAGGATTAGGAGTAGTCAGGCTTTCCTAGAGCCTTCCTGCCATTGTCTGAAGAATGTCTAAATAAAGTTATTTTTGCCCAAAGTCTTTCACCCACTCATCCCAAACACAACTTCTTCCCATCTTTCACTCTCAATTTATGGTCTTTAACGTAACAGGCAAAGGGATTTTTGTACATTTCAACGTTCAATTCAGCGATTGGCTTTATTGTGTATCTTTGATGCCAACAGAAATACCCATTTGATTAACTGCAAAGCAAGTTAGACCATTACTGTACATTTCAAGAGTCCATCATGAACTACATCTTATAGCTCAAATTGCTCTCCTACTAACACAATTAGTCTCATCATCTCTAATCTCAATGACATTGGCCAATTTGAATCAAGCTCATTTGAGCCATTTGATGAACTGAAGCCTGAATTAGGATCAAAGAGATTAACTGACAAAAAATTATGACAGATCTGTGACAGACATAACTGAAAGTTTTGTCTTAGCTCAGGTCAGAGGACTAGGCCAGTGAGAATGGAGAACAGAATGCATTTGACCACTTTGATGCATGCACCAACAAAAAAGCTGCTCTTAATCCTATAAAAATATCCTGCAGGAGTTTTTCCCTAAATTCCAAGCCATTGATCAAAACAACTCCAACAAATTAAGTCCACCAGTGCAAAATAAATCAAAGTCATAAAATCAACAATAGTCCTGTTAGACATGTCTGAGGGGAAAGGAAGCCTCCACAGGGAGTGAAGAGAAACTCACCATCATTCCTCAAAGCTCCCCAACCTGTGACAAAACAGGAAGTATTATCTTTTAATATGTAAGATGCTTCAGGAAGACAGACACTGTGCACATCACTTGTGAACTCAATAGAGGAGGCAAGTTCCACAAGAGCTATATCATACTCATGATCAGGGACAAGGCTATTGTATTTTTCATGAATGATAATTCTTCGGACATATCTTCTCTGTTTTGGAGGCCTCAACAGAATTCCAAAACTGGCAGTCCATCTCCGAGGTTCTCTTCCTCTGAAAAACATTGGCAATTATGTCACAAACACACAAAAAAGATTTCCACAGAAACACAGCTTTCTGTTTAAGAAAAATACAACATGGTCAGCTTGGTCTACAGAACAGAGAAGAGCCAAACTTCATTGTCTTCCAGCAGATAAAGACATTAGCGGTTCATGAAAAGTCAGAGTAGATTTATCAGAGCACCCATAAGTTGTAGGGCTTACAAGATCAGAAAGGTGCTGATAACTTACGCTTTAAAGCAATGGGCTGCAGTCACTAGCCATGTATTACTGATCACTGAGGCACCACAGTAATGTGTCCCATCAAGCTGAATACTAGCTTGCCATGGCCACTCTCCATCCTGCGCACGTTGTCCATCTGTTATTCTTTCCACTCCTGAGAAGGAGAATCCCTCCTTTCGTATTCCACAGACTGTCCAAAAAACCCCAAAACAAACAAAACAAAGGCAGCTGTGTTAGCTGATTGAGGAAACCCAGGGTCTGCCTATTGGGGAGGCCCATATGGCTGCTGGCACAGGCACAACAGGGCAGAGCTGTCAAGAGACAGCCTCCATCTAAAGCAGTGCCTTCAAGAGCAGAGAAATTAGGTGCTGTGGTCACAAGGGTCTCAGGATAGATATGATATAAATGAACATTGGTAGAAATATTACTAGTTGTCAGATACACAAAGCAGTGAACTTCCATGGCAATGGAAGGCTGTATACCTGTAGAGAGAACAGCTTACCAGCTTAGGGCAGAGGCAGGAATGGATGCACATACAACGAAGAAAAGTTCTAAACTAGGGCTTTGCAGACAACAGATTGTCTTGCAGGAAAAAAGATCTGGCATGACCATTTTCAGAGAAAGCTGACTTTCCTCAGCGCTACATGTACAGAATGTTTGGAAGACACAACTTGGATAACATTTTAATGCTCTGATTTTTCAGTCTTGCTAGTTGTATTGGGTAACGGTCTCTCATCCAAAAAGATTTTCAGCTCACAACAGCTGCAGTCCTCATGCAAAGCTCACTGAGAGCAACTCATCTACTTACCATAGCCAAAACTAAAGGCAATCCAACTTGATGGTGGTGGGCTAAGTGTAAACACTGCAGAGCAAGCAAAACTCCAAAAAGAAGAAAAAAAAAAAAAAGCTAAAACTGTCTCTGGCTCATGAATTAGCTATTGTTCTAGTAGCTTAAAAAGTTATTTTTCAACTTGCATCTCAAGCTTAAAAATCTTATAAGCACTGTACTGATGGCACTAAGTCCCTTGATGATTTCTGTAAAACATTTGTACTTACAGTTGTTTATAAGGTTATCTCCATTCTCCTTATTCAATTCTGAAATGAAAAACAAAAAATACACTGAGGATATTTCACAACGCTATGTGAAATCCATATGAGATTTGAGACAAACTGCTTATATCCAGCAAGCAAATGAAATTACTTGTACTGCTGCTTGCAATAACAGTACGGTAAAAAGAGTACTTCGCTCTACTAAATAAGTTCTGTTATGCTTCTGGTTCCTCACTCAAAGTGGAAGGCTAAAGGATACATTTTTTTTGTTTAAAGCTAAAAAAAGAAAAGCAGTAGTTGACCAAATAGGCTCAAATAACATCTGCATGTGGTGGAACCTATGCGATACTAAAGCCTGTATGAATATGTTGACATTCATTATGGCAAGGTGGTCATAGATCCTCAGTACTGGGCTTGACTGGAGCTAAACTGTAATGTTATTGATTTCTTCCCTACAAAACAACCCACTGACAGATTCTGGTGGTAAACAATGACAGTCTTTTGTGAGAAGATTAGTGTACAAGGAATGTTTGGTTATTAATGCTTGCTACAACAATCTGGCAAATATGCAAAGGAAATGACAGATGATGGAGAAAGGAACCATCTCAGCCTTGCATTTTTTAAACAGCTTGAGGACTTCACATTTAAGAACCTAGTGACACAGATTCCTCTTCAATTCACTGTCTGCCTTAGCAAAGTAATCTGTGAACCTGGGTTACAAAGCCAGCCAGTAAGGCAATATGGCTTGCCCATACCCCAAGTCTGAAAAATGAAAAGGAAATAGAAATCACATATATTTGCGCAGTTAAGTGAAACTCATCACACTGAATGAGGAAAGTATGAAGAACAAATTCCAAGCTATAAACAAAAATCTAAGCCACTTGCCTGTGAGTTTAATGGTAGACTGGTCAACATTCAAGAACGTTGAGCTTATTTCAAGTCTTCTACGTAACACACTGTAGACATGACTCCAGCTTGTTGCCTCACTGTCAGCTGAGGCAAATTTAAATACCAGAGCAACAGATACAAGCACTCCACCAGGATCTGGGCTGCAAACCAACATAAACAAGGTGGCGTCATCTCTTGCCCACTAAGCCTCTGTGACCTGCTTTGTGATGTCTACCTTCCTTATATGGGAACAGGTCCAGTCTGCACTAATGTGCAGAATGAATATCATAGCTGTACACAAGCAAGGTAGGATGACGTATGTTAGCAGGCAGCAAAAGGCCTGGTTTATACTATAACAGTGATCAGAGAGAATCTTCTGGGAGGAGAGGAAGGATCACTCCCTTTAGAGTCTATGCAGCTTAGTCTAGACCTACAGAAATTAAAAAGGTCTTCTGATACTTCTTTACATTTAAGTTACTTGTCAGTTTATAAGAAAGTTCCTTTGGATCCAGAGAAAAAATCTCAATGATTTATGTTATCTGAACAAGGCATGATCACTTAATATCAGTATAAAATATGAAGCCCAATATTTTAGACAAACAGTTCAAAGGAAAACCAAAAGAACCCTAGAGGCAAAGACAGCAGAGATGCAGGTAAGCTGATTCAGTGCTCAGTTGCGTGAAATAAGGTGTCTCCAGTGAAAGTTTATAGCCAGCGCACTGTTCAGTCAGCCTAAAAAGTAAAGAGGTTGCTTGAAGTCTACTGAAAATTTATAATTTCAGTTAATACGAATGTATGGGAACTGCTGAATCACGGCCTGAACTTCTGATTGATCACCTGAGGCAAGCAGTGAGTCAGCCATGGGAGCACAGGTGAAGGCAATTCACCTGTGCTGCCGGAAGGGGTAGAGCCCAGCTCCACCTCTCCTAGAACCATTTAAGAGCTGACTAACAGTAGGAAAGGATTTCTTCTGAAGACCCCTCTCCCCTAGAGTTTTGCAGCGAGTCCAGAATGTAGGTAAGCTTTCTATCCTCTTTTTGTTATTATAATCTGCTCTGCCAAACTCTCATTTTTTTCATAATTATAACATCTTAGTATTCATTGACTGTACAACGGAGTATGCGAGGTTTACAGAAGAAACCAGCAGTGGAAAAAAATGTCAAGCAGCTTAAAGAAATAACCACATAGACACAGGTAAAAGCAAGAGAGAATTTCTATGTGATTCACTGCTGATAGGACAAGGAGGAACAGTTTTGAAAAAAATGAAGAGAGACTTAGAATAGACAACAAGAGGAAATTCTTTACACAGAGGGTGTTGAGGCAGTGGAGCTGTTGCCCAGTGAAGCTGTGCATGTCCCAGAGATGTTCAAAGGCCCCATCCGAGGTTGGATGGGACAATGGACAGCCTGCTCCAGTGGGCAGCAAATCTGGGAGTCTGGACTGAATGGTCTTTAAGGTACCTTCTAATCCAAGCCTTTCTATGATTGTAAGAGAGTCCCAAAGTGCTGTGGAAAAGCACATTTGCAGGAAGCATGGCATTCTTCACTGTCCAGGGAAAAATATTCCACAGCAGATTTGTGCCTTACAGAAATGTAATTACTCCAAACCCAAATCAAGTGACAGTTCTTACCACTGGCAGAAATACATGCATGGAGAAGGGAGACTTATAAAGTCTCACAGAACCTCCGTATCCATGTCTCAGACTTGCCTCCTTTCTTCTCTCTGCAGATACCTCACACTGGAATTTATTCCTTCATATCTTTACTAAGATGGGGGAGAACAGTCACCTCCTGCTATACACCATGCAGGGCAGTAAATACCAGCTTGAGTTTCTACAGAAAACATAACGTGGAATAAAGAGCTGACTGGATCACTCAAGCACTTAACTAGCAGCAAAAGCTGGGATCACCTCATTTTCATTCATTTACTGCATCACAGCCACAAAGAACTAGGGTTCAGGTAATCAATCTGCAGAAGTATATGGCCAATTTTCTCTTCCTTGCTGATCTCCAAAGTAGTGTAAGCCCTCAAAAACATTGAAAGTTCTGAAGGGAAGTGATAACAAGCCAAGACTTCAGATATCCAGCTAGTGTGATCCAAGCATAAGCAACCATGTACATTCCATGTGGTCAAGGGGTAGGAAGGAATTATATGAATCCCATTTCTGCTTTTTTCTGACCTTCACGTTACTTACCTTAGAGTGACAACATGGGATCTAATGTACTTGCTGCTCAGAAAGGACCCCTTAAATACTTTAGACATCTGTTAAAGGAAAAAACGTATATGAAAATACACCTGTAATACATGCATCCTCTCAAACTGGAACAGTCTTGTGAACCCCTAATATACAAAAACTGCCTTTGGAGCCCTATTTCTATATCAGAGCTACTGCTGAACTTCCATTGGAGATTGCAGAATTAAAATAAACAGTCGAGTTAGCAAATCTGTCATACTCTCCAGGCACCTTTCCAATTGCAGGGTTGCTGGAACAGACAGCACACATGCTTACTATCTGCTTGCACACAGCAAGGTCTCTTTACCACTACAGTAATATTTAAAAGACAGCGCTGACAAGTTTACAGTGGAGCAGAGAAGAACTGCTTGTATAATTCCTCCTTCCTGAGTGCAGAGGCAGCAACAAGGAATTTAACACTCCCTGTTGAAAGCTAGAGTCAGAAGATGACTGGGGAGGATATAAAGATGATTGGAAGATGACTAAGAAGGTTGTATAGAAGAATGAGTCAGATTCTTTTCAGTGGTGTCCAGTGGCAGGACAAGAGACAATGGGGATGAACTGTCTGATTTTACGATCTAGGGTGAATTTGTTCTGAGCCAAATTGCATAACAGCTCCCAGAAAGACATGCAGTCCCAACTTTCTGCTTTAAATAAGTTACCAGGACTGCTTTTGCTATTTTGTCCATATAAGCCTTTCTTACTGTACTTTGTGCATTTTAGAAGTAATTTGTCTCTTTCCTGTACCACCCTAGTTTTCTAGTGTCTTGGCTGAAAGGAAAAGAAAGCTATGCTAAGCAACAGTATGGCTGCCAGTACGCATGTGCAGGGCAAACAACCTCTTACAGCTCTAGTTTTATACCCTATATAGACCCAACTGGAACATTGCATCAGAGTTTGAACTGTTCCTCTGCTGGGCAGTTGAGCTTTTAGTTACTGATTTCCACAGTATAGTCCTTATTTAATAGGGGTGACCTGCAATTTTTGTGCCCAGATCTCTATGTACAATAAGTAATAGCACTGGAATTGCTAGGGCAGAATCCACGTCACCAGCCAGTGAAGAACATCCGTCACCAGTTGAATGCTATTCCTGCGCTGATACATCCACGACTGCTTCCAAATCCTCCTTGATTTGGTGTAAGGGTGTACAGGATCATTCACTGCTCTCTTTGCAAGTCCTGTGCAACTGTGGCAAAACCACTAAGCTCGTAATAGTAGTTAGGCATCTAAATCCTGATTATTTCTAAGAGAACTAAACATTTAATACTGATGAGCTCAGCCTTGATCACACTGTGCTGTTTTTCCCATCCACTCTAAGCAGCAAAACCACCACCAGGCTGCCTGTATAAGATTTGGAAAGATAGGTACCATAGAAAAATTGCAAGGCATGCAGACACCATGACATTGAGAGCCATATGCACGACAGACTTCCAATAGAGTTCTTTAACCCCAGCAATCTCCCCTATTTCCCAAGTGTTTAAAATTTAACACTGTCATTGACAGTTTCTCTGTTGGCAGTAGCAGACTGGATAGTCTAAATCACTAAACACAGGTGAATGGCAGAGCCAGAGAAGAGACTCCACTTACTCCAATGTTTAATTCTCCATCTTTTGCCCTTGGAATAGCCTGATATAGTCTACATAATCTAGGTACATGAGCATGAAGCACAATCACCCCTGACTTATTTCCAACCACATAATTGTAGGACTCTTCACCATAGGCCAGATAGAGACAGAGAAACAATTTAGTTTACCATGGTTTCAATCTCTTGGCTCAGGTATCTGAATTCCTCCGTCGTTTGCCTTCCATACTGACGGTCATATGGGACATTGGTGATAAGGAAAGTTGCATTGTAATATCGATCCTCATCTACATAAGAGAGGAAGAGGACAAGTTGCTTCATTCCTTCAGTATGAATCAGACACACATAGCTCTGTGCAGGACATGGCACAAGACTCCCAGACTCTGGTTGCAACACTATCAGCTGTGGCCAAACTCTGGACAGCACAGTGAGGCAAGGGGGATCCGGGACATCTTGCCACACCACACAGCTAAGGACTTACCTCCACCCTTATAACCATCCCAAGCAGCTCTAAATTACATCCACTACGGATCTTCTTTGAGGACCATCAGACTAGATGCCTTCTGGCATATTCCTGCCCCTCAGAGGCAGGTGGCCCTTGCAGAGCAGTTTCACATTCACTCAGCAGCTGGAGTTACGTTTAAAATCTGTCTCTTGGGTAAAGGCTGATGGCCCTTACAATAGTGAATTAGCAAAAAGCTATTTGCAAAAATAAGCTACAGCTCTGCCACTACATTGTCTAGTATCCTATGATTATCCATGGCCTTGCTGAATCTTGGTGAGCAAAGACAGGAACACAACTAGCTCTGTCACAGCAGGAGTTAATTTTAAAACCCCTCACCTGCCTGCAGTAGACTGGGAACAGAGTGACATCCCTCAATTACTACTAAAACAGAGTCCTTGGCAATCAGGACTCCAGAAAACTCAAGCCTCTCTCTTTTTGTAATCGTGTACCAGATTGTTTCTGCAAAAATCTTGTTCAAGACCAAGATTACTATGCATACATCATCTGAGTGTTAACACATACTTCTGAGCTTCCATACAACACACACAATTATTGCCTAACCACGGATAACCGTGAAGGTAGTAGGACAAGACAAAACGAAGAATGGACAAACTTTAAATCCCCATTCAAGTAAGTGATATTTTAAGTATTCTTTAAGGATTTCCAGTCAATACAGGACTTTAACAGGATCTAATAAGTTCCCATGCAGATTCTATACCCTCAGTGGATTTCATAATTAAATCACTGGGCAGGACTACAACAACAAGCGAAACACAATAGATACTCAAGACAACAAAATAATCCACTTACAATGGCACAAAAAATAAGAAATCAAGCCAATGACGAGGGCCAGACCAATTATCACTGACACAACGATGACAGCTATCTTCCATGGCTTCACATTCCTCCCTCCTGAGTCCATCTGAGTCAATATCTGCAATGGAAAAGAAAATATGTAAAAATTCAACTCTTAAAAACACAATAGCACATCCCGAGCAAAACTGTACCTGGCCCAGCTTAACTCAGCTCACTGACACAGACTCACAGAAACAGGTAGGTTGGAAAGGCCCCTGAATGCTAGGGGTCTGAACTTCTCAAACAAGCTCCCATTAGAGCAGGTTTCCACAAGCTTCATCAGGTTTTTAGTATCTCCAAGGACAGAGATCCCATAACCTCTCAGGATCCTGGTTCAGTCTGTGATCACCCTCCTCACAGCAAAAGCTTTTTTCCTTATATTCAGTAAGAATTTCCTGTGTCCCAACTTGCCTGTATTGATTACCTCACATCCATCTCTGAGAAAAGCCGGAAGTATAGTGCAGGTATCTCTAGTAGAGACTATTTCCCATCAAGAAATATTACACAGATTTCAAGTACAGTTGGCTGCCCAGACAGGCGCTTAAACTGAACTTGACTGTAATAATTCCTGGCTGACGTGGTAACTTCTGCTCTCTGAGATATAAGAGATGCCGTAAAACACAGTTTTGAGTTATTTTTCATTGTTATGAGTAGTAACACGTATTGGTCTCCTACCGGGTTTAGGTTTCTTCTCACCAAAAGCATGCATACATCGCAAGAGACAGTGTTGTGGCTCCTGCCAGACAATCTGACAGAGGAGAGAAAAACCTACGAACATGTCAATACATGGCAACAAGACCCAGTCTTAGTGACACAGTAAAAGCCAACAACAGACCTGAGAAAACGTTGGGAATCTGACTCACATGTGGATAAAGGAAGAATGAGCCTCTTCCTTCCATTTATTTCCTCTTGTGCCACCTTAGGCAAGAGAACACTAGGAAAACTGCATCTTCGCTCATGTTGCTGTATAATGATGCAAAGCCTTAACTGCCATTATTTCAGAACCCTAGTAATTCTACAGTGTGCTATGTACTCGTTGTCAAGCCATGCATTGGGTCTCTACATTGTGGTTGGCATTAGTATAAGTTGTTAGAAGAACATGTGGAATAATTCCTCAAAGTGACTGAGGTGAAACACAGCAATAGCAAGCTCTGAGGAGGCACTTAGCCTCCACTAAACCAGGTTTGCATTTGCATTGTGGGTCAGACACACTTGATGTTATACTCCCCTTTTCAGGCCTTTGGCATAGTCATTTCTGAACAACACCTGAGATCAAAGGAGGAGTAGCGCGCAGAGAGACAGATGGAGGGTTCACGTTTTCTCACCATGGAGTAACAAGGCAGCACAGTGAAAGCAAAAATGAGCCAGCAGAGCAGGATAACAGCAAAACCTGCCAGTAGCTTAAGATGTGCACTCAGAGGACAGACCAGAGTGAAGGGAAAGGCACAGTGCACAAACCTATGACAGCAAAGAATAGTGAAGTCAGGGGAGCATGAATGGAGTTCTACACTCCACCTTAAGGGTGAGAAAGTTGAGCAAAGCTATGAGGAAGGCAAGGCAGGAAACACAAATCAGGAAAAGAAAAAAATAAATGGTAAAGCCACAAAAGCAGCTGAGATGTCTGCACACAGAAGTGTTCAGCAAGAAGGGATAGTTGAAAACAACTCACACAGTAATCTCCTCTCCCAAAAGCTTGGTTTTAGCTAGTGAGTGTTGGTATGTATCCCACCCAAAAGCTTGGTTTTAGCTAGTGAGTGTTGGTATGTATCCCAGAGTGTTTCTTAGGAAGGGAAGCAGGAAAATTTTTATGCTCTCAAACAGGTATCGTTCACTGCTAAGTTTTGTTGCAAAAGTTTTCTGCAAATCTACCTGTCTTTCCACTAGACAGGCTTAGTTTTTGTTGGAAGGTCTGTGCAAAGCAGATTGCAGAGCATGAGAGCTGCCTCAAAGTCTGAGCTAATCAAGATTGCTTCCCATGGAATCTCCGAGTTGCAGTGGCACCTAGTATTCAGTCCTAAGAAAATAGTTTAAAGGAAGCACTTAATTTCTATATTCATACAGGTTGTTACTTTGTATATAGACATACAAACTAAAGCAGAAACACCTCTTCAAATCCCAGTTTCCTCTCTTTAGAAGGATGCTCTTATCACCACCTTGCTAAAGAAAGAACTGGGACAAGAAAAATCACTCGTGGAGTGAAAATGCCACATCCCACCACCTCCTCATGCTTACAGCTTCTACTATACATCCTTCAGCTGTGCTACTCAAGTGCAGGACCTAGATAAGCAAGCAGCATCTACCATCTCTGTTCACTTCAGCAGCAGACCTGCAGGTCACCAACTGTGCAAAGGCATTGGGAAGGAAAAACTCTCTGTTTAGAGCTTTATAAGAAATAATCTTTAGTCATCCATTCCAGGAATCAGACAGCAGAGAAAAGATGGCCTTATTTGTCCCAAAAGCAGTTATAATCTTTGAAGAAAAACTTGAGTACAGGCAGCACTAAGCATGTACTGCTTGCACTGGAGCAGCACAAGGCTGAGTATGATGTTAGGAAGAGCCAGCTCTTGTTCAGATTACGTCCACTCCGCACATTCAGTCAGTAATCAGATATTACACCACCAACTAGCTCCTTCACTCCTTTAGTCTTTTTGCTATAGTATCATGAAGTGCAGGATTCTCACACTTTACAAGAATAAGCATCTGGCAGGGATTCCTGTTCCTTGGACTGCTGTCTCTGTAGTTAAATAGTTCAGTGGCAGGTGGACCCCTATGTTCAGCAATCAAAATTCTGCATGATCTTCTCTAGGCTTCAGTCACCAAGAAAACTCTGCTCCACCCTGCTACGCACCCTTGGCTAAAGAAACAGTGACTCCTCTGTGGTGCCGAAGAATGCAGAGGCAGAGATGATCTGATCACCTTCACTTAACAGATGCATCTTTTCCTTATAACATACATCAATATATATTTTTATTATTATTTTACTGTCCAAACTACAGCAACCTGCCATTTCATTCTCAGGAGAGAATTCCAAGAGAATTCAGGAAACACCAATACACTTACCCTTCAGCACAGCAGCCACTTAAGTGAGAGCATGAAAATAACCTTACTTCCTCAAAAGTAATCCTTGAGAGATCTCCACTTGGAAGGCTGAATCCTCTCCCTGCTCTGAAAACTACCTCCTCACAGTCTATAACAGGAGGCTTTTGGTCTGTACTATACAGCAAAATGTATCAGAACAAAACTCTCAGGGGTACTATGAACTAATACCAGACCTCCTCTAGCAGTCAGTGCTCATTAAAAAACACTTCATTTCCAGGAAGACCACAATGATCCAGTGACTGTAGCATCTGAGAAGCTCTTGTCATGGCTCATTTAGGTCTGGAACGTGAACTATTATTCTCACACTTTACACATCTTTGTTCTGCACCAAAGAAAGCATTTTGATGACTAAAAAGTTATCACATATGGAAAAAAGCCATCCAAATGGACTTCAGAAATCACTTAGTTCTGTATAAACACAATAAAGGTGTGTTTATACATATATAAGCTCTGATTAAGATATTTTAAAAATAAGTAAAATGTAGCAAGAAAAAGCTATATTAATAGTTACTGACACATCATGAAACATTTGTACTGAAATTTTACTGGAGTACAACTTTGACCTTCCTTACAAAAATCAATGAGAGAATGGATAGCATTTCAAGTTGCCATCTCTTCTAGTTGAACTACTGTGTTTTACCTCAATAACATCAATTCCAAAAAACTGATCTATGTTAAATGGAAAACAGTTCAGACAAAGAAAGGAAGTCAAACTGCCACCTATGTCCTGAGAAAAGGGTCTAGGTACTGGGTAAGCAGGGAAGGTTGCCCTGCTATGTTTTAAGAATCTGCCCTTGATTTTTTTCTCATCTCTTAATCTAAGCCTTCATAGCACTTCTTACCTATATTTGCTTTCAAATGGATCTAACATATTTGATTTTTTTTTTAAGCAACATCTATTTATTCAAAGTTTTTTGCCAAGTTTGGCATAGAATAGGGTTATATGATTATAACCCTTCCATTTTGCCATCTGATCTGCTATTGTCTTCTTATAATACATTTAGTTCAATCCCTGCTCAATGATATTGCAGTACTCTCAGAAAATATGGTCTCCAAACATGCAGATGAGGGTCTCTCCATACTTAAGTTATGCCCAGTTTTCCATTCTAGGATTCAGGCACAGTCCCACAATCACTCCAATTACTCTTCATAGAAATGGGGTGTTTCACAAGACAACTGAACAAACTTACCTGCTGGCTCAGTTAGTGCAACATTAAACTATATCCCTGAAGCAACCTTCTTTGGCAGGATGATTGGGAATGGCAGCAACTAGAGTATGTCTGGTTAACCCCAGAAGACCAGTAGCAAAAGCACTGGCCACGCTAACAATGCTAATTTCACTCCCACCTCTGCCATAAGCAATCACATCAATCTAGTGCTTTTCTTCTACTTCTCCCCTTAACTGCCCAACTCTGCTAAGGTCTTGTTGCTTCTCAAGAACTCTCTATAGCTAGGCAAAGACAACAGCTTGTCTTTCAGCAAGATTCAAGAGCAGCAGTTAACCTCTGGCATAAAGTCTAAGACAATAAAAAAAAAAAATGCTGCTCATACAGTCTCCCCTGATTATTCAATCAACTTTGCAATTAGCACAAAACATTTTTGTTGTTTCTTTCTCTCATCCATTTTGTGTATAGTTTTTAGGAGATTGTAAGTTCTATAATTATTTGGATAAAGCCTGCCTACCATACCTGTACAACAAACAAATGTGGGACATAACTTGTACAACAAACAAATGTGGGACATAACAAGGCTAACAACTGAAATGAGCTTTATTAATAACACATTTTTCTGTAATTGACTGTCACAGCCAACATCTTGGGAAAGATTCTCCTGTTCTGTAACAAGTTTTAGGATAATTAAAAAGGTACATCCTTAAGGACTTCACAGCCTGCATGAAGGTATGAGAGGTCACTATAGTGTAAGGGAAATTAAGTACTTGGCTACTGAACACAATCAGTTTACAATATGGTTCTGCAACTTCTACATCATTTTATACTTTGGCCATAGGCTACTACCTTATTCTATTAGTTCATCAGTTTCAGAATATAGCAGTAGGTCTCTGATTTTCAGCTTCTGGAAAGAACCCTGTCTGCCATTCTTCCCCTTTTCACATTACTCCGGTAGTGAAATACTAGACAAGTAGTTAAAGTATCCATGTTTTTTTCTGCCTGACTTTCATTCCAAGATAGGGTGGTGAAACAGTGTGGTACAAGATTTGGTTCACTTCCAAGAGGATTCTGCACATATTAACACTTCACTGACTGCAAAAAAGTCCACTAAAGTAAACAGAAACACAAGAAGCTACTTTTACGACTTCAACCTACTTACCATCTCATACCATGCTGTCAGAAATTGGGACTTCAACACATTAACTGCAGCAGCAAGAAGTGTAGATCAGAGTTACAGCGTAGTGAGAGAATTCTCACTTGCCCCCCACAACCCCCTGTGGCCATGGACCACCTTGCCTTACCACTGATAGAGGAGCCAAGGAGTTCTTGGAAAACAAATGCTTTTTGGGTGAGGAGAAAGGGAGAAGTATAAGGATTACTGATGCGTAGAAGGGAGCCCAAATCAGAAATTAGCTCAGAACTAGAGCCATTCATTCTCCAACCCCCACCTTGGTCAAAGCCAGAAACTGCCCAAAAAATCCATATGCTATATAGCCATGCTGCACAAAACTACCAAGTAGCAAGTCAGATGGCTGTAGCACTCACCTTTGAGTACCAGTGAGGTCAGGAAGAGGGTCTTTTGTCTGAGAGATGTACCGTCCTGAACTCCACAACACACTGCGCAGCATCTCAGCATAGACTTGAGGCTTTATCGCTTGAATTAGGAAAGAAAGGAGTCATAGGCAAGTCAGAACAAACAAGTCCAGCAAGTCTCAGTGACAGAGGCTTACCCAGTAGCATGATTCCTCCCCTAAAACAATAACAGTACACTTCTTTCATCACACCTTTCATCCAGGAATCCCAAAGCCTTTTCAGAGCATTAACTACACGCCCTGCAACACCCCAAATCAGAAGAGACATGAGAATTTTGTGAGGATACGAAGCTTATTTCCTTCTTTGGTATAATTAAGAAAAACAAACATACAAACAGAAAATATAGTCAGGACCAGTATGAAAATGTTGCTTGTGTTAGAGAGACAGTGTTCAATCTGAGGTCAGATAAAGAGCTGATGTATATTGATGAAGGCTCAGTTGCATTTGCCCTAGCTGCCTTGAAAGGTACTATTTGGCCAGATAAGAACTTGAGTGCAGTTGTTGTTATGAGGACAAGTCTATGTTTCTTTCATAGCTTCTTAGATGTTGATTTTGATTGAGACCTCCCAGCCACATTCTGGAAAAAAAATCTTCTAGGTTACATGTGGTATTCGTGTCTGCATAGGCATTTCTACTTGTGCTAGTTAAGGCAAGTTAATTGAGAAGTCAATTACCACAAGCACAAACTAACCTAAGGTAGCATTTCTCAATCTTACTCAATTTTAACTTTACTGAATTCACTCAAAAACATATATGTCCACACAACCTTATGCACAGATTTGTTCCAGGAAGCCAATTTAGAGGACAGAACATCAGAATAAGAGGTCTGTGTATGTGGCAGATACTTTCTTTGCTTTGCTGTAACAGATTTTCTAACATCTAAGGATTCTTTCCCTGCTCCTGAATGGCCTTCACTTGACTCCTCTGTAGCTCAGAAATCACCAGCTAGGAAACATGCTGCTCCAAGTACTTCTTATGAGGCTGGAGCTTTTGCTTCTACCTTACACCAAGTCCACAGACAAATAACTGGAGTACTGCCCTCTCAGGAAGGTCAGCTTCTTTTGTACAAACCAAAGTCTAACAACAGGCTTTAGCTTCTCATAATTTAGATTCAGTCAGGGTATCTTTATAATTTATTATGAAATTCAGTAAGTACAGTTACTAATAATGCATCATGTTATTGTTTCTTAATACTTTAACCACAAGCTGCACTTCCATTCCACAATGGCAAACTTTTATTGAGTCAGTCTAGATATCCAAGAGAAGTGTAGACAAAAGGCTAGCTAGAGGGTGAGAATTTGAGGGTAAAGAATCAAATGTCATATGATTACCTGACCCAGGTGGTGTGAATATTTCTGGCACTCCCAAATACTCAGAGACAGAGCTCTTTCTGATGGCTATTATGGCACAGATGGAACGATGCATGACACGGAGATGTAACAGCAATCACTGAACACTCTAACCTGCAGGCAAAACAACCCACTGGAAAAGATTTTTTTCAGGTCTAGTTTAATGTCAAAAAAGAACCAAAACTGGTGAAGGATGTAACAACCCTGACTAATGGTCCTCTCTCTCCTATACGCTCTTCTACAGACAATACTTGTTTGTAGCAGAAACTCCAGCTAGAATAAAGGGACAGTAAAGTCCTGTGAAGTCCTCAGTACAGGAGGGATGTGAACCTGTTACAGCATGTCCAGAGGAAGTCCACAAAAACGATTCAATAGATAGAACACATACCCTATGAGGACAGGCAGAGAAGACTGGGGCTGTTCAGCCTGGAGAAGAGAAGGTTCTGGGGAGATCTGATAATGGCCTTCTAGTATCTAAAGGGAGGCTATAAGTAGGAAGGAGACAAATTCTTTGGCAGAGTCTGCCATGGCAGGACAAAGGGGAAATAGTTTCAAACTAAAGGAGGGGAAATTTAGATTTGATACAAAGAAAGAGGGTTTTTTTTTTTCTTTTTTTTTCTTTTTTTTCCAGTAAGGATGGTAAGGCACTGGGACAGGTTGCTCATAGAGGTGGTGGATGCCCCATCCCTAAAGACATTCAAGATCAGGCTGGACAGGGCTCTATGCAATCTGATCTAGCTACAGATGTCCCCATTCACTGGGGGGGAGTTGGACTATAACACCTTTAAATGTCCCTTCCAACTCAGATAAATAGCCACCATCACCCAGTACCTAACAGATTTAGCACATGATTGCAGAGAGATTGTACCTGTTGGTGTGAAGAGAAGCCTGAACAAACTGGGAAATGCTGAGGAATTAACAGAGATTGTGATCTGCATAGGTACTGCTACAAGTAAGGGCAGGAGAGAGAGTCTGCAGGCAGGATGTAGGATGCCAAGTGGAAAGTCAAAGACCAGAACACCCCTAACAGCCAGTAGGAAAGCAGTCTCAGAGCATGGTTAAAGCAACAGAATAAGAAAGAGAGGTGCAGAATCATCAGGGACTGGGGAAGCTTAGGGGGTAGACGGAGCCTAGCAAAGGATGATTAAGAAAACAACACCTGTACATCTTAACAGGAATAGCATACAAGCATTACAAATTGACTAGCAGAAAGCATTTTGATGCACAGAGGATACACTGCTCCGAACGCTATGGTACATACTGCATCTTCAAGTAAAGAATACATCATGTTGACAAAAAAAAAAGTAAAGAGAAGTTAAAAAAAGAATGTCCATTGTGAACAGGATGCAGAGACAGAAAGCCAAAGCAATGTTTCCCATGTTTAACAGAATTATCTGAGAAAACAGTGGTATCACAGGCCCAGAATACTTTACCTTAAACAAGGACATAAACAGATACATAGGTGGCCAAAAGGAAATGAGGTGGCAGGAGGACAAGGAAAATGCCAGAGAACAATCATTTCAGTTACTTTCAAATAAAATCTAAAATCCTTACTCTGAGCAGTCAGGTAATATTAGATTTCTGCACGCTAAGATGGGAAGCAATTTTATGCACCAGTCAGGTCTGAATCAAGAGTTGCTTTATAACATTTCTACCATGTACCTGAACAGTATCAGCATTTAAGTCAACACTTCTACAGTGACACCAAAGCCAGAAGACCAGCTACTGCCATGCTCAATTTTAAAGACAGCAACCATATATATACAGAAAAATCAACGCACCTAAAAGAAGAACCTAAAAAGAACTGCATGTTCTCTGGAGACACACAAACTATGTCAAGACATCACATTAGAATAAACACATCCTGCTTGTCAAATAAAAAAGCCTTCAGAAATCTCGAAGGCATACATAAGGAAAAAAACCTAACACCAGGGAACAAAAAAGCATATCCCAGAACAGGTGAAAAAATTAAAGAGTTATACATTTAGGCACATAAATTGCACAAACACAGCCAGGTAGTAGAGGCATGTCAGAAACAACTAGATGATTTGTCTTAGAAACAAATTATCAGTAGAAGAGAGTGCAGTGAAAAGCTAACAGCAAGAAGATAGCTTTTGAGAACAGGTAATATTCCACCTGGTAAAGGATGAACAAACTAGACTAGCTGACGGTATGCAGCCTCTCACTCATTACCACTTTACTGCCAGGTGACTGGGGAAAATTGGAAAAAAAATCCACAAAAAAAACCCCAAACACTTTTGACAGTGTAGTTAAGATCCACAAGAAGAGCTAAATTATTACAAGCAACTAAACAATAAAAATAACAAGTATTCCCATCAATATGTTATATGGGGTAGAACCATAATAGATTCTGTGGAGCCAAGTTCTGCTTTGAAAACATACATCAATTAGTGAGTAAGCCAGTGAATAAGACAGATCTGACTCAAAGTATCTTACAAAGGGCTTGTTAAAAGACCTAAGCTGCCATGAGCTACAAAGGCAACAGATACAAAAACAAGTTAAAATAGAGGAAAGAGACAAAAATGATAATGATTTTTGGTGAAGCCAAGTCACATTTCACAGGAATCTCTTCTATTTATTGTATTCATAAATAGTATGGAAAAAAGAAATAAGTCAAGTAATAATCACCTGCCAAGAAAACACAGACTACTTCATTCACAACAATCCTAAATTCATATTAGGACAGAAAACTTGTGAGAAGATACCTGCATTTACAAAGATTCCACTACTTTTGTTTGGACCCCAGTTCTCTCTTCAAGAAGTCAAGGTCCAACACTACAGCCTTCTCTAGCTTCACCACGGCCACAGACCATTCAAACCAGATCATCTTGCTCATGTCAGGTCTCCAAAGAAGGCAAATTCTGAACACGAGAACAAGAGTAACTCTCAATTACAGTAACTCCAGGAACAGAAGCTGGAAGAAACATTACACAAAGCTAGATTATTTAGTTTTTCTTAAAACATCTCTAAACAGAGACTCTATGACAGTAAAGCATATGTATTACTTAAACCTAATTCTGCTATTGAGGATTAAAATTCTTGAAGGAGTAAATATGCAGCTGACACCCAGAACAGGTTCACAGCTTCAGCCCTCATGTGGAGATACCTTCCATAGGCACCAAAGTTTCCTACGTGGTTCACAGAGAGCTGAATTTCCCAGAAGGGTCTCAGTACTCCACCTGTTTCGTAAGTGCTCTGGTATCCTTAGCATCACTTAAAAAAGATGAAACATCCCACAACTTTAATCTCAGTCTTTGCACAAAGGAGACAAGAAGAAAGCCATGACCAAAGCTAAATCCTGTATCAACCTTTGTAAAGGTATTCATTAGATATAACTCCTCTTAGCATTTTTTTGATTGGTCAGTAGTAATACCAGCAGGATTAGGCCACTCTGTTACAGTGGTACCAGCACAAGCTACTGGATATGCCCTGTTCAACAGTGAACAGTCTAAATAGCTTGTGTACAAGCTGCAGATTGCTTACAGCAGAGAATACTGAACAAGCAAACTGAACCAATGGGCTTTGAGAAATCCTCAGTTAGACCTGTAAATTGCTACCAACAAAACTCAACTCACAAATATTAAAAGCAAATGTGGGAGAGATCCAGAGACAGGGGCACATAAATTTTTATTTATTTAAGACTGATGACTCAACTTATTTTTTTCCACCCAAATCTTGTTTCACTTCCTGCTCTTTTAAAAACGAATTGTATAGATTCACCTAGGACTGAGTCAAGCTGCATTTACTTAATCTCTCACTTAAGGCATTTAAAAAAAAATTCCTCTGCATTATCACGAAGTAATTTTCTGGTCGGAGACTCCTTCTCCCTTGTCAATCTCTTCCCTAATTGAGAAACACACATTATCATGAACTGCCCCGACTTGCAGAAAGCTGAAGAATTGTCTTAAACACTAAGCCATTAACAAGATCTTGCTATACTAATGTGTCATCGTAATTGTCACAAGGGTTGTTGAAGCTTTTCCCCATCGCGTTTGCCATGATTGTTCCCATTTTCTTCTTTGAATAAGACTGAGACATATACATGCCTATTGCTATAGTGTTTGGCCTCTCCTTGGGAAAATCTTTAACAGCAGAAAAGCAAAAACAATCATCCTTGTAATGAGTTGTCCAGGTAGAAATTAGTGCAGAATTAGAAACAGATATGCAGGCATCAGTCTACAGCTGATTCAAGTCATCATCATTTTGTTAACGCCCACTAGCTGAAGATTGCTGCCCATAACTGTAAGAGGGCAACTGAGGTACATGAAGTGGTGCACGTGCTTGGAAGACTAAAACACAAGGTTTGTTAAAGGCAAAGTAACAAGTGTAGAAAAGGAGAGCAAAGGGATTAAGAAAAAAAAAAAAAAAAAAAAATCACTCCCTATAATTTGTTTCTGGATTTAAGTTCATCTGTAGTGAATAAAAAAGGACTTAAAAAGATATTGTTTTCTGTTTAACATAATTTTTCTACTAGAAGACAAATGTAATTAACTTATTCCTATTTGGAAAGGATGAAATCAAGAATGTGCATGTTATGACAAAGTACCTACGTGTTGCTGTGAGTCTGTATGAAAAAAGAGACTGAAAGAAATAGAAAGGTTCATGACCTTGAGCACAGCTCAGGTTTCTAAAAAAGGAAAGTAAAGGCGATGGTAGAGAATAGAGCAGATGAGAATCTAGAAATACGGTAAAGCAGATCTTGGAACATTTATTCATTATGTTTGCCATGAATAGCAAGAATTTAAATTCAGAAAATTGGAGAAAAATATAAGAAATTGGTGTCATTCCCACACTCAGTTTTAGTGTCCATCAGTGGATGCCAGGTAAATTTGAGGCTCAGAGCAACAAATAGAAGTATATCACTACTTGAACTGCTGGACATGCAATACAAGACCAGTGGACCCTGCATTCTCATGGATCCAGAACCCTTCCTGCCACACCAAGGGGAACGTCACAGTGCCACTGGTTGGATACCAGTTTCAGGAAATACAGAGCAAAGAGATCATGGGTCATTTTCTCGCTCTTTTCCATCCTGGAGAGAGCTGCACTAGACTGCCACTTGTAAGAACACAGGACTGCGTATAAATGCATGCACAGCTCAGTTCCATCTCTGGTACCTCACAGCTCATATATTCAGAGAGGACTTATTCTTAAAGACTAACGTGTCCCAGCAGTGAAGACAATCAACAACCATGCAAGATTTTTCTGGTAAGCCCGAGTCTCATCCCCTGCAGGAAACAGAGCAATGCACAGATCATGCTTAGGGTACTTTGTAACACTGACCGCTGTAAGACAGACTGCCCCCCAGAACAGGGCAAACTATCTTCCTATAAAAAGCAGTTTTTAATGCAAACTTTGAGTCACCGTGCTTCAGAATTTTTATTAGCCATAACAGCATTTTAAGAAGTTCTTATAAAATAGAAAGACCAGTGACACCCTGGTGCCAGTACTTTCACATATTTACACAAATAAAACACAAACATGGAATGCTTAGCTTAACAGAGCTGCAGTAAACGCATGGAAAATCTCTTTGTGCTGAGCAGGCAAGTGATCTCCGGATGTTCCACCCTTCCTGCTTGCTAAAACTGGGTAGGCCAGACTCTGATTTGGGTTGCTAAAAACATAAAAAGGCTGGCTTAGGGAACCAGGCTTACACCGCATTTGGGTGGGGAGACAGGATCAAACACTGCTGGTGACAGCTGAGTTTCTCAGGCTGTCTGCATAACTACAAACAGTTTGGGTACCTCCCTCATTTGTGGAGAAAAGACTTGGGTGGAAAGAGTCTCAATCTCTCTGAATCAGATCTACTAAGCACAGATACTGCCACGTGGCAGGAGCCTAATGACTCTGGTCAGTGCACTACAAGAGGAGAAGCTTGGCAGTGATAAACCAAATCTTGTATCACATTTAAGCAAAGATAAGTCAGCAAGATCATTTGAGTGTGTCTAGGAAAGTTTCGGGGCCTCAGTGAAACAGTACTCAGATATTTGCAAGGGATGCAGGGGCATCTGCTCTGAGCCAAGTGGGCATAAATCACCTCTCACTTGCTCACTCCAAGGGAGAAGAGCTAGACCCAGAGAACAGTTAAAGGCCTGCTGCAGGGTCTGCTGCTGCAGTCATTAATCTACATTCTCTCATGGGTCAGTAAGCAAAACCAGTATGCACAGAACATGGACGCTGAAAAAAAATAAATCAAAATTCAAATTGTTAAAAAAATCAAATAAATACAATAGTTTTCAAGGTAATGAAGTGTAAGATCAAATACTTGTTGGTTCAACAAGAACTCATAACAAATGCTCATTCACTGGAAAATGAGAAATGCTTAACCATCTCACAGACAATTCAGAAATGGCTTGAAGCCAGAACTGTGATTCAACCATAAAAAAATGGAAAGTGCAAACCTAGTAAATACTACAAATGATCTTCTGAAAGTCAAAGTGGTACATAATGCACAGCAATGGACTCACCTGGAACACAAAATTCTACTGCCACAGATGAACTACAGAATTACACCCAGATCAGAAAGAGGGCCGCCAAAAGAATTAAAGCAACGGAAAGCTATTCTTATGAGAGGAAGGATGAAGATTAACAACAAAAAAGGCAGGACAGATTGAAGTCCACTTTGACAAAAATTAGCAGCTCCTGCAGTGTTGTAAAAGTCTAAGCTACGCAGTGGAACAGCCATAAGAAGGCCAATGAGGTACCAGGATGCATTGAGGGAAAAAAATAAAAAAAAAAAAAAAAAAAAAGAGGGTGGCCAGCAGGTCAAGGGAAGTAATTAGTCTTCTCTACTCTGTCCTGGTGAGACCACATCTTCAGTACCATGTTCAGTGTTGGGCTTTCCAGTTCAAGAAATATAGGGGACTTCTAGAAAGAGGTCAGTGGAGGGCCACAGAGAGGACTGGGGCCTGGAGCATGACTCTTATAAATAAAGACAAGCTGAGACACCTGGGGCTGTTCAGCTTGGAGAAGGATGGGGGAAATCTTATCAAGGCCTATAAATACCTAAAAGGCAGATGGATGGGGCCAGGCTCTTTTCAGTGGTGCCCACTGACAGGACAAGGAGATCAGACATAAATGGGAACACGAGAAATTCTATCTGAATGTGATAAAAAAAAAAAAAAAAAAAAAAAAATCATAGCTTTGAGGGTTGCAGAGCATTGGAACAGGCTACCCTGCTGGAGTAGAGAGGTTGTGAAGTTTTCTTCTGTAGAGATATTCAGAACCCACTGGGACACTTCCTTGTGCAACCTACTGCAGGATACCTGCTGTAGCCAAGGGGCTGAACTAGATGATCTCCAAAAATCCCTCTACAACCCCTACTTCTGTAACCATTAAGTCCTATTTTGTGTGGCATTACTTACTTACTTGTGGAATTCAGAAAGATGCAAGTCTTCCATGGCCGGGAAAAAAACCCACTGGTATGAGAGTATTAGAAAGAAGAGAGTTTCTTACTGATTCACATGGATGACAGCTCATCTTTAGGCAGTCAGCTTCTAATTATATATACAAACTTCCAGCACATGGCTAGTAGCTTGAAGACACAGGGCAAAAAAAAAAAAAAAGTCACATCACACAAACTCATCTCAACTCATGCTGCAGTTTTAATTGCTGGGCCAGAGTATAGTCTCTGAGCTTCGATAGTCTAACCAGTACGATCTCAGAGACAAAAGCAGACACAAAGGATGGCTTTTTTACCTTCTGTTAATAGGGTGCCTCTCTCCAGATAGCTGGCTTCCCTGCAGGATGGCACACAGAACAAGTCAGTTTGGCTGCAACGCAGGCTCACATCCCACCTCACAGTCAACTGATCAACAGGAACATTTTAGACACAGCGCTACAGCCTCAATGCAAGGGATTTACCAGGGTCAGTACTCAGTTCCTTCAAAAGTATTTTTGAACACATTATAGAAGAGGCAAGTTGTAAGAACAAGTTTTACAAGACAGGTTCAAGCCATATGCATTTGCGACTTGCTAACAAATGAAAAATTTCTCCCTCCACATTGGATGATTCTTAGAAAAACTAAATGACAGTCAAAGCTTTAAAGTATTCAAACCAAAGTTCATCTAACAGGTGTTAGCCCTTGCAGAGTACAAGAGTGTAGAAATCCACATGATTTTTTATGCAAGAAGTCCATAGTCCATAGTCCACAGTCCACAGAAACACTTTGCAACAACCTTGACTGCCTCTTACAAGGATTTGGCTTGGCATGCACCAGACCTCATTCACTGTAGTCAGTGTTCTAGTCCATATGTTCAAAAACTTTCCCAGGACAAACCTTTGGGAAAGGTTTGGCAACCCTAAGCCTTTGCATTGGAATTTAAGAATATGTTAAAGATTTTCAGCCATCCACAACATTTTTACAGGAATCAGCAAGATGTGGCTTAGAGAGGGGAAAAAAAAAAGTCTTGAAATAAAATTAGCCACTAATTACAAGTATGGCTTCAAAGATGTCTTAGCTCAAATCATATCTGACACCAGCAAGATCAGTGCAAATCCTAATGTTCTTGAAAAGGCAAAATGGAATTTCCAACATCTCTAGCCAGGAAGGGAGGCAAAAACCCTTTGTTAGCCACTCTTAAAATACTGACATGATCATGGTAAAATTATCAGAAGTATACTCAAAAGCTTTTGCCTAGCATTTAAGTACACATTTCTATTTATCTGCTTGAACAATTCCAGTGGTCTTTGAAAGAAACAGCCAAGCCAGCCCTGTATCAAGTAACTTTGAAAGCCCCAGATTTGAACATGCCAGCTAATCTTTCAAAGACTGCTTATCTTTACCCCATACACTGACAAGTGTCACAAGGCAATCCTAAAAGAAACTGAGGCTAGGAAGAAAGAATGGCAAGTAGTCAACACACATTAGTGAGCTACCAGTTATGTACTACACTGTATTAGCTAGCCAAGTGCAGAATAATTTGAGCTTACTTCCAGTTGATTTGTAATCACATGTTAAGCAAATATAATTTTTGCTTTGACTGCATGCCTGCTTCTATCCCATCACAGCTCAACATGACTCAGTTGAACTGTACTGTATTGAGCAAAAAGGATCCAAAGGTGATCTCTTTTCCCAGCACACTCAATAATTCTTGCTGTAGCACCAGGGTGTGGCACCTTTGTAGCATTATCAGTATTTCACTCTCATCCCCTTTCTTTCTGTTGGAAAAAAAAAGTACACAAAAATCAGAAAGTAACCTAGGAAACATGTTAACCATGCACATTTTCCTACCCCTGCTCCCCTCCAGCACCTTTATCTTAATGGTCATCTCACCAATAGCCCCAAGACTAGTTTTCCTAAATTGTATGTAACTTCTCATAATTGATGCTGGAAAGAGGTGGAGCAGCTGTTGTAACAGCAAGAGGCCATCTGTCACTAGCCACAAGATTCGAGATAAAAACCAACGGGTAGAATTCTCCCACACAAACAACCAAAGCCTGACAAAAATCTACACTCTTCTAGTCTAAAACAATTTGTCTTGTCACTACATAACCTTATACAAGTCCTTCCCCAACTTTCTTGTAGGCCCCTTCAAGTCCTAGAATAAGGTTTTCTTTGAGCCTTCTCTTCTCCAGGCTGAAGAGCCCCAGATCATAGAATCATAGAATCACCAAGGTTGGAAAAGACCTAAAAGATCACCCAGTCCAACCGTTCACCTATTCCCAATAGCTCCCACTAAACCATGTCCCTCAACACAACATCCAGCCTTTCCTTGAACACCCCCAGGGTCGGTGACTTCACCACCTGTGGAGTCACACACAGATCCCTCAGCATGTCCTCAAAAGGGAGATGCTCCAGCCTTCTGATCATCTTCAAGGCCCTCCTCCAGACCTGCTCCAACAACTCCATGTCCTTCCTGTGCTGGGGGCTTCCAGGTGGGGTCTCCAACTGTAACAACTGCCAATAACATGGAAAACATTTGTTTGCAGAATGAAGACATTTATAGCACTTCAAGAGAAGTGCCGTTGCATTTTATTACAGTAGAGAACTTTTTTTTTTTGCTTTTTGTTTTCACAAAGCTTGGAGATTTAGTACATCAGGAAGTTCAAAGACACCCACCCTTGTCTTCAACTGTTGTTTCCTGACAAAGGAAATGATCATAGCCCTGCACTCAGCACTGGTGAGGCCACACCTCAAGGACCATGCTCAGTTTTGGGCTCTTCGCTACAAGAAAGACATTGAGGCCCTGGAGTGTGTCCAGAGAAGGTCAACAAAGCTTTTAAGAATCTGGAGCACAAGACATATGGTGAGCAGCTGAGGGAACTGGGCTTGTTCAGTCTGGAAGAGGCTCAGGGGAGACCTTATCACTCTCTACATCCTCCTGAAAGGAAACTAGAGCAATCTAACAGTCAATCACTTCTTCCAGGTAAGTAACAAGAGGTAATGGCCTCAAGTTGTGCCAGGGGAAGTTCAGGTTGGATATTTGGAGAATAAGTTTTTCCTAAAGAGTGGTGACACATTCATTGAAACATGCCGCCCAGGGGAGTCACTGTCCCTGAAAGAATTTAAGAAACATGGAGATATGGCACTGAGGGACATAATTAGTGGGCATGGTGGGGATGGATTGATTGTTGGACTAGATAATGTCCAAATTCTCTAGTGCTTAACCAGCCACGCAGTCTCCCTATTTCCTTCAAGAGCCACCCTTGTCTCACTCAAGAGTTACCATCAGTAATTCCTGCCACACCCTTATGAAGTAACCAAGGATGTCCATGACCATCTTTCGCACTGGTCTCCTGTAACAAGGAGACTTTCAGACAGTTTTGAAACACCAGTCAACTTTCGATTCCCTCTGGAAAAGAAAAAAAAAAAAGAAGCAACAACAACAGTGTTGGAAGCAGCCCCCAAATTATCCATATGAACGCTTCACCAAACATCAGACTGTGACTGTACAGATGCGCCACGTACTCACGGCATGCTGAACTTTCCTCTAAGCAGTTACTTCAGTCTAAACTAAACACAAGCCTAAAACACATTACATCAGCTCAAGCTGCCTAAGAGAAGTAGATACTTGCGGCACTTAATGTTAATAGCTCAGTTTATTTCTTCCAGCTCTCAGGCAGCTCTGACAGCCTCTACTAAGCTTAAGCTGGTCAGAGATCCTTCAGGATGCAGCTTAGCAAATTTAATGCTACATACATGTTGTGTTCCACACATCAGATTCTGTGAGATACATTAGAGTGAGCACACTGGATAAATTCCCAGCATCTCCCAGCAGTCTTAACTGTTAAATGAGTTAAATATCTAGAACAAAACACTAATTTGTTTCAAGTTCCCATGCTAGAGGACTAGAATGAGTTTATTCTTAACAAAAAACAGACTTCAGAAATAAAGGAGAAAGAACATGGGAAGGAAGGCTATTAAGACAATACCCTTCAAGAAGTTAGAGATGTATTCATGTACAGATGATAGATGACTCTGGTCTATCAAATGGAAACAACAAAGGCTCACGTGAAGTGCCAAAGAAATAAAATATATAATCAAGATAAAACAAATAATGCACCTTCTACCAGCATGTCAGAACAGAAAGCCAACTGGATCTATAAATAAGTCTACTGAAGTATTAACGGGAAATACAATCAGAACAAAAACTTAAGGAAGTTTTTCATGCCAGCTTGAAGGAGGTTTAATACTCTGGAACATTCATTACTGTCAGACAACATTCACACACAAAGAGAATTTCTTCAAAGGGGATCAACAGGGAGGAGAAAACACAAGCTTCCTCTCCTGAAGACTGAAGCTTGAGAAGGCAGCTAGGAGGAAAAATTGCCAGATTAAAACTTCAGCTACTTTTAGCATATAGCCAGTAAATCAAACAGAGACGATTAGACGTGGTAATAACACAGGAGCAGGAATGAGACAAGCATCAAAATTCCTGCCAGGGTTCTTGGCTAAATTCATAGAGGAAGGAGATGAAAAAAACTAAAGGCCTGGAAACCTCATGACTCCACCTACCAAGTTAGTAAGTGATCAAACATGCCTCCAAACAAACCAGGGACCATGGAGGCTGATAGTTTTAATCAGTTTGTATTATCTGTCAAGCATCCACAGAACGAGCTGGACCTTACTCTTCCATCTTTCTCAAGAAAAATAGAAGCAACTTCTCTCAGATTTTCATAAGATGGAGTGACATACATGCAGTTATCACACTGAGGAGAATTTGGGAGGAAAGCCGTACTCATTCTACTAGGATGGATCTAGACAAATCTATGGCATCTGGCTTTTCTCAAGACCACTGATGAGGCTGGTTTAGCCAATGGCAGCACATGCAGCTACATACTAGCTATGTCCAGAGTAGGGCTGGGATTCCCATCGGACATCAGTCAGAATATGGTCAGCTTGAGAAAAGTGGTAATTTTAAATGTGGTCAAAAATCTTACTCCTAGCATCATTCAGAAGAGCCAGTAATGACTAAAGGATTATTCCCATCATTTGTATTTTCAATTTGTACCCCAAAAAGAACAGAGAATACAAAAACTCACTGTAACACTCACTAGCTGTGTTGAAAAAGTGAAACCAAATTTCCTGTTTATGTACTTTAATCTTTTCTAGAGGGCAATTACAGAGCTGCAGTGTGACAGAAGCACTCTCTCTAGCTTTAAATGACAGAACTGCTTAGATAAACTTACTTCACACATATTCCTTTTTAGATAAAAGAGCATGCAAGAAAATCAGTCACAAAGATCCAGATAGCAAGCAACTGAATGTAGACATTTACAACACAAAATTGTAAAATGCTTTTATTTAAAATACAAAAAAAACCTCTCATTTTTATCCATGAATGATATAGATAATAAATATTAATTACAAAGTGGTTTAAGTTCCAGCATTTTGAAAGGTATAGAATTATGCCTATGCTAATTTTATTGAATTCAGAAGTAATGAGTTTACATTGGACTTTACTGTACTATACAGTTTCTACCACCCCACAGGATATGAAGACAACAAACAACTTTTCAGTGTTGAAGAAATAAGGCGGTTGACTATCCAGCTTTAAATAACAGGATAGTTCTGGGCTGACATCCTGGGCTAACAGGAGAGAATTTGCTTCAGGCTGCAATGACACTGCAGAAACTCTCATTTAAGATGTTTCAAATGGATCAGCAAGCAAAACATGAAAAAGAATCTCCCAAGGAATGACACAGTCCCCTACACAACAGAATTAGGTCACTGAAAGACAAGCTACCATGCAAGACAAATTTGGATCATACAACCATTCTGTTCTGCCCAGCTTGCACTCAAATGACCATTATGAGTTACAGAGAAGTGAAAAAACAAGCAACAAGTATATCCTTATAGTTTCTCCCACAGCACTACTTCAGAAGTGACTTGATCACTGAATAGCATGCATTTCTAGTATTTCCCTTTCAGTTTAGAACTAGAAGCAAGGTAGCAGATCTGTTTATGGCTCTGCACCATAATATCCTGCATGGCATGGATGAAAAAATAAAATCACAGAATAGTTTCTTATGGGCAGGAGACTTAGGCAACCATGCTTTTTCTGTAAGTATCTTCAATAGGTTGAGCCTACCACAAAACGTTAATGAAAGGGAGATGACATTTACATCCTTCCAAAAAGGCTGGAGTTTGAACTCAACTCTTCTAGATACCAGGGAATACTCACTCGTGAGTTCATCAACAGCATGTCCAACAGCCCAAACCAAAAGCCATCTACATGAAAATACACACTCAATGAGCCTGAGTCTCATTGTGCACAGATGATATTATGCACAAACAGCAAAAAAATGCCAACCTTGACTGCCTGTAAGCAGTGCTATCTATCTGACTACACAGAGAGCATGACCTAAGACAGGGATGGTAGGTGAGGTATTCCTTACCAGCTGCTAAAGCCTCTGATCCAAGAAAAAGTCCTTAACCTGTTAATCTACCAGTAACACCTAGCTTATAATTAGGACGAAAGCCAAGTCTGACTCTCCCATACAATAGCAGGACAGAAGACCATCACAGTACACCATTCCTTGCCAGCAGATTCTCAAGAAGCCAGCACCCCAGGCTAACTGAGGAAGCTGAGCACCAAGCCTGTGTGCTGTCTGCTGCCATCAGTGACAGGCTCCACTTGGAGAGATGGCTTCCCTAACTACATTTGCCTAGACATCCTGAGCTCTCCAGAAACTGACCAGGCTTTTAAACAACAACAAAGACAGTTTCTAATGAAATCTAAATTCACTTTTTCATCAGGAAAAAAAAAAAGTCTGTGCAAAGCAATGTATCAATACAACATATTTATTGACTGGTCTCTTCTAAGTGAGATCACCTCTCTTCCAGGTTTTAAGGTCATTCTAATGGGGTTCTGGATTACAGCAATCCTTTATAATCTCCTCCTAAGGAAGTTACACTTTCCATTGCTCTTTCTGTCATCAGCAGTCTGGCCATCTGCTGCCTAACTCCATAGCCTCTGTTCTCCACTGGCATGCTCTCAGGACTCTGGAATCTTTTGCTACTTGCAAGGGAAGTAGAGAGTATGATCCAAGCATTAGGTTTCATGATCTTCTACTGTTTCCCTCTCTTTTAGGGAAACCAAACTCAATGTTTCCTAGGTTATCTCAATAGCATCCAACCCTTACATGTACAATTCAGTGCCATCCAGTTGGGAGTTTTTAATTAACTGCTCAAATTAATGTAGCTAGTTGTGATATTATCCGCTTGGTAATGGAGGAACTGAAATCATTTTTATTATTATAAAAATAATACTTATTTTTATAAAACTTATTATTATTATAAAAATCATAATTTTTACAAACAATCCATTAGCAATGCTAGGTGACTCAGACATAGAATAAGACCCATGCTCTCTCTCACAAAAGGACAGCTGAAAACCAAGGAGTCACCAAAAGCTAGGAATACCTCTTGGGGAGGGACAGCCATCACCCAGCCTTCCAAGATGAGGTGACAACACCGATCAGCAAGCAACCCTGATCATTTTTGGCCACCTCAATGTCACACTCTTCATAAGACTCAAGACCATGATACAGCTACTTAAGCTGAACACAACTTGTTGTGGGCACATCTCAAAAATACAACCACTAGAAGCATAACAAGTGAAACTGACAGAAGTTGAACTGAGCAGCTTGGGCACTTATGAATTCTTTTGTGATGCTTTTGCCTTTAAGAAGAGCTTGACAAAAAAATATCATTTAAGTAAAGAAGCCTAAATATTGAAGTAATCTAACATTCTCAAGCAAATACCTTTCTCTCCCAGTTGATTTTTGCAGTTTTTGTTAAGATACACTGCCAAGATTTTATCTAATATACCCACATACAAAGAAGCTTTAATATTCAAGGAGGCCATAATTATCAAATACACATAATTAATATATCAACTTCAGTACTCAGAGGAAGAACCTAGAACTAACATGTTGTTACACGGTGCAAGTTTAAAAAGAACCTCAAAAACAGCAGTTAGTAGGCTATAAAATAAAATGAGGCAATTAAAACAATTTAATTCATTGGTGGTACTATTACCATAGAAGAGTACTTGGCTTGGTTGGGATGAGATTTATTTTCTTCATACAGCACCATGTTTTGGCTATGCTATCAAAACAGTACCCCATCAATATCAACAGTATTGATATAGCACTAATGTTTTAGATATTGCTGAGCTGCACTTGAACAGCATCAAGGCCTTCTGTGTCTCACTCTGCTCTTCCACTCCCTAAAACAGCAGGTAGGCTAAGGGTGGGCAAAAGGTTGGGAGGAATCACAGACAGGAGAGCAGACCCAAACCGATCAAAGGGACACTGCATGCCACACAATATGCTCTATGTAAAAGGCTATGGCTTTATTGAAATGTTTGTTCCCTACTTGTAGAAGGTAGTAAAGTGATAGCCTTTGTATTGTTTGCCTCATTTTCTCCTTTCCTTCATTTATATCGTCTCAATCCATGAGTTTTTCTTGCTTTTGCTCTCTCAGTTAATCTCTTCTGCTGCTGCAGGGAGAGTTTCATCACAACCCACAAGTTTTGCTCATTTCTCTTCCGATCCTCTCACTCATCCCACTGTGGATGGAGCGAGCAAGCACCTGGTGTGAGCTTGCTGCTGGACAGATTCATCTCCCCCCACAAGACAAATGTTACCCCTGACAAAGCAAGGTACTGGTGATCATACAAGTCAATTTAGAAATAAGTTTAAGAGTATTTATGGTATAGGAATAACTACAGTGAATTGAAAATTTCTTATAATAGGGATTTCAAACAAAACATAAAAAGCACTTAGCTCTACCACTACATCAAAATCCAGCTAGCTGAAAGCTTCCTAAGCTACCAGGACAAGTATAAAGCAAATAAACCCAGTGCAGCAAGCTTACAAATCTTTGCATCTGTTCAGACTTTCTGACATTAAGAACAGAAGGTCCTCAGAATTGTATTAATTGTTTCTAGAAAAATGCAAAGTACTCCTGAAGAAAGAAGCCAAAACTCAAAGTGCCACAAAAAAACCCCCAAACTCATGCAGGTCCCATAGCTCATATTGAGGTACCCAAGACCTACAGAAATATTCTAAAACAAGAAACATTAAATCCTGTCAGAAACAAGTAGACTAATGGAGCTTGTGTCCCAACGGTGCTAACAAATTCAAAGAATACACTGTAGATTACATTAGACCTACGTATGACTCATCTAAATAATTGCCTAGCAAGCTGTGCCTGAAAAAAAAAAAAAAAACACCAAAAAAAACACCTCAGCATTCAAGAATTTCTACACCCAGGTCAGAGAAGGTGAGCTGTATTTCACTGATTTACTTTGCTGCAGAGCTTGTCAGTGCCTTGCAAAGCCAAGGTGGCAACGAAAGAGCAAATGGGACATATTACAGTTCACAGTACAACTGGAATGAGTTGACAAAGCAGCTTAGTCCAACAAGAGAGGCTGAGAGAAAAAGACCAGCACTTTTTAAATTGCATCAACAGAGAGCTGTAAAAAGATGTTTGACTGGTGGGTGCTCCGAGAAAGCTACTGAAACAGATTTTTGGAACTTTCTTGGAATGAATCTCCATTGCCTGAATTTCATATCTTTCCTACTGCACTTCAGTACCACCTCCACAATACCTCCTTCTCTGGTATGAGCCTTGTTAGGGCCCAAGTAGTCCCATTAGGCTCTTCCCCCTGGGAGGTGTGCCCCCACCCTGAAAAATCAGTGCTTTTCAGCAAGGCTTCCCATAGGAAGCCTTGCCACACAACTGCCCACCATGATTTCCATCATCAGGACTCAGCCACTAAGTGGTAGCTCACACTGTCCAGTTCAGACTCTCTCAGCTGCACACCACATAAGGAGAGAAGATGATGACCATGGTACTCTGGTTCAACACGTTATTTAAAATATTAGTTTTAATATTCTAGAGGAATACATCTACAGGTTGATGCGTTGTCTCAAATAAGAGAGACCTTCTTAATACCAATTCATGGACAGTTTCCCAAGAATGATAAACAATTACTTGGTTTCACCTCTGCCAACACTATGTGAAGTGAGTTTCCATCAACATTTCAAACACAAATCTGCCAAATACTTTAATTCTGGTATCAAACCCAGAGATCAACATTTTCCTACCATCATTCTACCACTTCAGCTACTGAAGTGGAATGACTGTCTGGCAAGTTCAGCTTTATTTCTTTAACAGATATTGCAAGGTAAAACACTAAATATCAACTCTAAACATTCTAAAACTTGAAGGCAATGAAATACGCACCATCATGTTATTTAAGCACTTAAAATAGTCCAGCCTGTTCTTCCATGTTTTAATTGCTGATATTCTAGAGCTTCTATAAATAAACAATCAGGAGTAGTCAAATATAGCTGATCACACCTGTGGTGGGGAACTAATCAGATGACCCATCCTTTCAGCCCTAGTGTGTACAGCTCTACTATTCATCTACAAAACCCCATAGCTTCACTGCTAACTCAAGATATTAAGTATCCATTGAAGATTACACTGATAAGAGCTTGATAAGCAAACTTGCACAGAAGAAAAAGATACATCAGTTGAAACAGGACACAGAGCAAGTTTTCCAATTAAACATCAATATTTAATTGGCCCTCAAAACTGAAAAGTACTGTGGTTTAAAAAGAGGGTGTGACATGAGATAACAGCAGTGATTCACCTGGAAGACAAGGAATACAGAAGTAAGAGACGAGCTAAAACCTGCACTGCAATGAGAATACATGGCATCATAGCCTTAACAACTCCTCTCGTGCTGGAAGGAAAGGTTAAGAACAGGGCAATGTGGTTTTCATTGGAACAGATCATGGGAAAAACTATATCCATCACAGAACCCACCACAAATGGCCATTACCAGTTAATTTACTGATGACGCACGCTACAGCCATTCACAAACAAATACAGTAAGACAGTGTAAATCAGAACAGCTTTAATAATTTGAACTGACACATTTATTCTCACCAGAGCCAGACCACAGAGACTGCAGAGGTATGGAGGAACAATATTGGTAACAAAGGAATTTCCTGCCACTGTAGAATGTCTCAAATCTCAATTCAACTAACTTCTGTTACCCACATGCACAGAATGAGATACTGAAAGTTTATGTAACTGCTGTCTATCAGCTTTTTAAGTAGTGCCCTTCTTTCACCAACAGCACAGCACTTTGTTCCATTCTGCTGGGGCTCATGTTATGGTGGTCAAAAAATGAATGCATTATAACTTCTATGCCCAAATATATGCACAAAAACTTCTTACTTCCTGCCCTTCAATTTCTCTCAGATATTGTCTCTTGCAGTCCAGGGCAGAAGAGGAGGTGACATGGAAGAAAAGAGGCTACTGCCCCTGTGGAGAAGAAGGAAGACCTTTATGCACACACCTTGTTCAACACCTGAAGTTCCACTAAACAGATGGGAAACTGGGTTTCATTTTGATTAGGCCTGCCAGAGACCTACTTAATAGAAGAATCTCTACAACCTTGCCACACACAAACTTCATTTTCTAAATGTGACTTCTCAGCAACTTTATCACAATGAATATATGAAGCTTTAAATCAGACTTCCAACCCTGAACAGCTCTTCAGAGCCAGAAACATCAGCATGCAGAAGCCCTCACTGCATTCAGCTCCAACAGCAAGCGCTCAGCTTTCTGGAGAAGGTGACACTTAGTCTTCCACCTAATCAGCACACAGTGCTATCTTCCTTTAAAATCTAGTCTGAAAATCTGTCCAGAAAGGAGAACTCTATTTTTTTTTCCTTAGACAGGGCAGAAGAGTGGAAAATAAACTGGCACAAGACAATTAAGCTTGATATATCTTCTCCCCATTATATGTTATTGAAAGATATCTGTCATGTACAATTTTGAATTGTACTGCTGCCAATGGGTGTGAATACTTTTGTAGAGCACTTGGATACTATTTTTGCGACCAAAAAAAAATTCCTTGGTTACCACAAGGATGCCATTTATCTATTTCAGTCTAAGTTAAGGTAGGGCTATCTAACTAATGATAGGGTTATCACAGTACCATGAAGACATCTGGACTTGTCAAGCCTGTTCTTTAATCCTTTGTCTAAATGGGCTAGACAGTTTGTACCACACAAAATAATTGTTCATACTCTTACAGTAAGTTAACAATTGAGAAGAGAGCTGTACTTCTGTATTTCTCAGCAATTATAAACCATGGCAGACTGAGGGGAGCAAGAAGGGAGTACCAAAAAACACTCCTCACCTCTTTGGTGCAGCACAGTATATACACACTGGGCTCCTACTACAGAGCTTATAGGCAGTAAAAAAAGCTAACTGTAACATGATTCAGCAAGGAGCAAAAGGACATGTTTAATTTCAAGTATCTCATTAGGAACTCATGGCTTCCATAATACTTGTTCAAGATCTCTAATAGTTCCGTAAATACCCTGCTGAACTCAGGCCAATGCAAATGTATTTCTCAGATGTGATCATGACATCTCAGGGATGACCTTAAATGCAGTCTTACATCTTTCTCCTGCTCCTTGGGGAAACAGCAAAAGAAGCGTTAACTTACCACTTACAAATACCACCCACAACAAACCCTGCTATCTCCAGGTCTAGCTAGGTCGAGAAACACTTGCATACTAGTGATCTAGAGCGAGCCCTGGATTTTCTTTCCTCTGAGCATAATCACTATGGATCACATTCCAGCCACAAAGCAATTCAGAATGGTCTTGTATCAAAGTGCGCGCCAAACGTGACATGCTGCCACCTCCTGACTCAGTAGGAGATCGACCTAAAAGTTTGCAAAGACGTACCAGGTAACAGCTGGACTCAGTGCAGGATGCACTCAGCGCCGCTGAAACAGGACAGTCCTCTTCATGTCTATTCGGCTCCTCGAAAAGTCATCCTGAAAAACATAGTTTTCTTTCAGATCAGCGATTTGCATCAGGTCAGAAAAGACTCCATAAGAACCGAGGGCAGCACAGCAGAACAAAAGGAATGGAGAGATAAAAAGAAAGGGTCTCTCCACATCAGAAAAACATTGAATGTCCTCAGCTGTATGCAAGGTCTGATATTTCAAGTGGAAGTGCTCAAACAAGGGAAAACTGCAGCAAAGGCAATGAAATGGAGATTTTTCAAATATCAACAACAGAACAAAAACACAGAGGAGAATTACCAACACAATTAGCTTACACCTATGACTTGCATGTCATGGAAACTAATAATTCAATTCTCTAGTGGTACTGTCTTGCAACGAAGCACTTCCAAAAGCATTTGTTGGGTGAATTTATTTAGAAAGAAGTGAACCCTCCTTTAAAATCCAGTGCAAGAATCACTTTCACCACAACTGGCCTGAAAATTTCATTATCAGAGGGCAGATGTAAAAGGGAAAGAAGAGAATGGAAGAGGAGGTGAAGAAAACACACAGAACAAACAACAAACACACAAATATCAACAATAATTGGGAAAAGCAGACAGATATCTTGGGAGATAGGAAAACAACTTGGCTTCCAAGAACTCTTAATTTCTCTACTCCTTATAACTCCAGTACCATGCTGTCACCAACCCCTCTCCCTCCCCCCCCCCCCCCCCCCATCCCCAAAGTCTTTTATCATTAGCTTACTAATTAAATAAATTTTTGGAATAATATTTTCAGGGAGTTTCCTGTTTACACTGTAATAACACAACCAATAAACTCAGTTATTGGAAGTGCTTGGACTTGGCATACACTCAGTCCAGAGTACAGCAATTATAACCAGGAAGCAGGCTACTGTCAGTGCACTCAGGCCGAGGAACAAAAGGCACACAAACCACATTTCTGCAGTTCCTGCAGTCTACTTAAGGTTCAAACCAGAAATCAAACCAAATACGAACAACAATTCACTACCCATGCCAACAAGTATTTTCCAGCACTCTCTGAAGTTTTCTTTCAGAAAAACCACATCTTCCTTTCAATAGAAAACATATTCCATGGGCTGACACAGCCAAAATTATGTCAAGCATCACAAAGTAAACCTAGAAAGGATTTTTGGCATAACCAGATTAGAGTACGGTAGAGAAAAGTGGTTATAATCTACCCCTTATTCTGCAGGATTCTAGGTAAAGGACAAGGATTAACAGTCACACAATCTGAAAGTTTGTGAGCCTTTATGAGAATTACAGACATGGTGACATTATCCAAATGCACAGGCAGATCAGCAGAATACACGAATACCATAATTCAGCTACATGAATGGCTCTCTGCTGATCTGCATCACACCTGTACAAATGTGCCTTTTGAGAAGAGGAACAGCGTTAAATCTTGTCCTGCAATCTGGAAGAGAAATTCTGAATCAATGGATTTTTTTCATCTTAATCCAACTCAGATCAATTAACCTACCTTATAAAGGTGGTATTCCATCATATCAGTCCTGTACAGTGCCCCGATCACCTCACAAGCTGCCCAGTAAGGTAATCAAAGCACAGGCACTATTTTCACCTACATTACGCTAGGAAAGCATACACCAATCCTAAATATCTTTAAAAGACAACATGGCTTGATAGAGCACACTTGTTTCATACATAAGTGGAGATGTTTCAAGTTACACAAGCCACAACAAGCCTACAACCAAGTCATTTCCCAAAATCTACTTCTTGTACAGTCAGCAACAATCTCTGCTCAAGCCTCTCACAGACAGCAAAAGGCCTGCACACAAAAGCACACCCAGATCTCACATCTGAGCTAGAACTTAGATTATTCTCAGTCACCACTGACACTCCTCACAAGCAGCCCATCTTTAATGAACAATTTAAAGATACCCATCAACCATTACTTGCAAAAAGACAAGAACAGACTAATACAGAGGTTTTAGGAAGGCCATTTAAAGGGAGAACTTCCAGTCAGAGGGTCTCTCAATTCAGTTCTGAAGCACTCTCTGCAGACACTACGGGAATTCTACATTCCTTTTAGATCAGGTTTAGGCAATGCAATTAACTGTCCCTTAAACTAAAAGGCTGCGCACCAAATCTCTGGCACAGCAAGAGCTAAAAGGAATCCCACTACCAAGCTTAGAAGCCCTTTTTTCCTCCCATCTCCTTCTGGATTTGGTATATTGTAGCTGTGGATTTCCACATAGGTTACAAACTGTTTCACTGCATCAAGGAGCAGCTCTTACCATACAATTCTTGCACAGATGCCCATCAATAACAGAACTGCAAAACAGCTAAGGCTGGAAGGGATTTCTGGAGATAGTTAATCTTGCCCTCCCACGCGAAAGTGAGACTTAGAAGAAGTGATTTCAACCTCAAGTAAGGTTCTAGCTGCTGTCCTCATCAGTAGATTTTTACTTTTCCTAAACATACTACGTGAAGATACTAACTGTAATTTCACTTTGTGCCACACTATAGGGATGAAACCCAGCAAGAGGCTACACCTGGCTGTCAAGCATGGCCTTCTCCTAGGTTGCCTTAAAGCGTCTGCAAGATTCAAAGAGAAGTATACTGCCATGAACTGCAGCTCCTTCTGAATAACTGTCCTTCCAGTTAACTCACATCAATGGCATCACCTAGTGGAAGGCACACAGCTTGACAGGCTTTTTGATTGGTTCTCTCAAACTTCTTTCCAAAAATCTAACCTAAAGGAGGCAATAAATCGATATCACAAGGTAGCCACTGGTAAACAAAAAGGCAAGCATTGCTCAGGAATAACACAGGCTAAGTAAACCTGTTGTGTGCATTCCAGCTGCTGAATGGCACTCCAAAAGCTGCTTACCCAACTGAAGTGACAGGAACATATGCCTACCAAAATTGCTTTTCAGTCTATGATTGAAGAACCGAGGAGTTTAGTGTCAAAAAAACTTGGTAGGGTAAAATCCCGAATATATCAGGAAGCATAATTTCACAGAAAGGATAAAGACTCACAGATGAGTAAATGTCAAAACAGATCACCAAAGCAGCAACAGTCTTTACTCAGATAAGAAAGCCACTACAAAGTCAAAATGCATTTACCTTCCTATCTCCTGTAAGAATCACAGGAGTTAGCCCCCCCCCCCCCCTTCTTCACCTCATTCTAGTTTATAATAATTCACTGGAAAAGTATTACAGCTTTACAGTGATGTTTTCATCCTCCTTTTGGGCTTTGCTATGATACCTTCGAAACAAGTAGGATGATACTGACCAACAACACTGCACATTTTTTACTCTAATCTTCATCACTAGAACAGAAACAAGCTCCCTCACAACATTCTAGGTCAGCTAACCAAAGGATGTTGGGGCTGACCAGATGTTTGTTACCAAAGCCCCACTCTGTAAGGGCAAGCACACGCATCAGAAATCCCAAGCAAGGCATCCTGAAACTACACTGCTCTTGTAGGAGGAAGTCATGGCAGCAAGAAGACTGCTGCGTCCATCAGATGACACTAGCAAAAACCTACAGTCTGAGAATAAGAATTGCCAGTGTATAGCAGCTGTCACCACATAGCACAACCTTTCCCAAGGAGCAGAATAGTCTGGTAGAACTTCTGTAACAGGAACAAGATAGCTAATAAATACATAATCTAATAAAATACTCAGGTGCCTCCATCACCTCACAAGCTACCAAGAAAGTGAAATTCAGGCACTAACTGTTTTCACTCACTGGTTAGGAAAACACACACCAATCCTAAGTTTTTTTAAAAGACAGCATGGCTTGATAGAACATGTTTATTCTATACATAGAATCACAGAATGGCCTGGGTTGAAAAGGACTACAATGATAATCTGGTTTCAACATCCCTGCTATGTGCAGGGTTGCCAACCACCAGACCAGACGGCTCAGAGCCACATCCAGCCTGGCCTTGAATGCCTCCAGGGATAGGGTATCCACAACTTCCTTGGGCAACCTGTCCCAGTGTGTCATCACTTTCTGTGTGAAAAACTTACTCCTAATAACTAACCAGAACTTCCCCTGTCTCTTAAAACCATTAAGAAACCAAGCTTAAAACCATTCCCCCTTGTCCTATAACTACCCACTCTTGTAAACAGCCGCACCCCCTTCTGTTTATACGCTCCTTTCAAGTACTGAAAGATGATTATGAGGTCTCCCTGGAGCCATCTCTTCTCTAACCTAAACAAGCCCAGTTCCCTCAACCTTTCCTCATAGCAAAGGTGCTCCAGCCCTCTGATCATCTTAGCGGCCCTCCTCTGGACCTGCTCCAGGAGCTCTAAGCCCTATACTGGGGGTCTCAGGCCCAGATGCTGTACTCCAGATGGGGCCTCACAAAAGCTTGAGTAGAGGGGGACAATCACCTCTCTCCACCTACTGGCCAGCCCCTTTTTTAATGCAGCTCAGAACAGTTGGTCTTCGGGGCTGCAAGTACACACTGCTGGCTCACATCCAGCTTCCCATCCACCAGGACCCCCAAGGCCATCTCTGCAGGGCTGCTCTCAAGGAGATCTTCCCTCAGTTTGTATAAATACCTGCAACCGCCCCGACCCAAGTGCAATGCCTTGCATTTGGCCTTATTGAGCCTCATTAGATTTTTCATGGGCCTACTTCTCCAGCCTGTCCAGGTCCCTCTGGATGCTTTCCCTTCCTTTTAATGTATTGACTACACCGCTCAGTATCATAAACAGAGTTATTACAAAACAAGCTGAATGCTACTGTAAGAAAGAAAAACAGCCAGAAAACAACTAGCTCAGCTTGAGGAAAAAAAAAGAAAAAAAAAAAAATACAAAGCCACAGGCAGACTTCCCTCAGACCCACAAGGCATTTACACATCTGAGAAAAATCTGGGGAAGCCCAATTCCCAGCAGTAGAGAAAGCCACAACTGCTATATCCTACTAAGGAGCCACAAGAACTCCACCACTTCAGGCACCCACCACAGAAATGCAAAAACACCAGACACGGGCCTCCCCCAAAACTAAGAAAGCAAGGCCGTCTCTTCCACCTCTATACCTCTCTTCTACTCTTCTTTCCTTCTTTAGAGCTCGCTTGCTCTAAAGAAAAAACCACTAAAGCCACAAACGCAACTAAAGCAGAACAAACTACAGGCACCCATCCCGTCGAACTCCCCTAAAAACGTCAGGACTACGCATGCGCACACCGCCTTTCTCCCACAGCGCATGCGCAACCGAGCGCCGCTTTCTTCCCGCCCACCTGCGGCGGCCGCAGCTCAGTGCGTAAACAAAGCGGTGCATGCTGGGGGGCGGGAATTGTTACGCGCTGGGAGAAGGTGCCTCCATCTTAAGCGCTGAGCGCGTCGCGGTGGCGGCGGCAGCGGGATGGCGGCGGACAGCAGGGAGGAGAAAGGTACCCGGAGCTTCGGGTGGCGGCTGGGCGCTGGGTTTAGGGGAGCGGTTTGGGAGCTTGTCCGTTGCCTGAGCCATCCGCCCTTCGCGGGGCCTGCTCGGTTGGTGGCGTTGGGCCTTCGCCCTGGAAGCGTCCATGAGAAGAGCGGGGGGGCAGGAGGTGCTCGCTGGGGCCGGCTCGAGGATGTGGCACGGGCCCTCTGTGCGAGCAGGCACATTAGGGGGCAGGGAGGTGCTGGAGGTGACGGGGCCCAACTGGGGCGAGGTGACTCGGGGGGGGAGTGGGGCACAGGGCAGAGAGCTGAGCCTTGCTCACTGGGGTGGGCGCTTCCGGAGGCGTCCGGTTTGCTGCAGTTATACTGGGAACCACAGCCATATTTCTTTTCTGGGGGGTTTTCTGTCAAGGGCTACGGTCGTTTCAGTAAGCAGAAACTGACATTAGGTGCTTTTAATTGCATTCCTTTGATACTTTCCAATGGTTTTACTGCTTTATGGAGCTGCTGAAGGTTACTAAGCCCTGTGGGTAAATACACTTGAAATCAGTTTTTTTTCCAGGGCAATGTATATTCTGAACGTTTAAAACTTCCTGTGCGGAAGCTTAAGTGATCTGCACGGTGCATGAGATATTATCTGTTACATACATCATTCCTCACTAAATTGGCCTTAAAGAAGTTAAAGCATAATTCAGATGTAGGAGATTGCTGGCTGGTGGCTAGCGCAGATTATAGGCAGTTTTCTGAAAAAGGATCACACGTGGTGTGGGGTGGTTTGCATCATTTTGTATTTCTGTGGAATATACATTTCCCATAAACCTTCTTGCAGGCTGTCAAATGTCTTTGGCCATATCTCAGAATGGTGAAAGTTTGCTACATTTAACACTTACTGTGCAACCAGATCATGTTTAAAATTCCTACTAGATTTTGTTAGAGCTGACAACTAAAAGTATTTCTGATGTTTGATTCTTACCTTTATTATTTTAAAACTAGGGAGGTTAGATATAATTGACCGTTTTGAAACAGACGAGCTGTCATTGTACTAAAGCAGTGAAATTGAAGTATTTACTATTGACTTTCTAAATTTCAACTCCTATAACCATGTTTTCCAGCTAGGCTTGCCCTTTTTTGTTGTTAGGATGTTTTTTCTTTCTTTATTTTTTTAATCAGTGATAGTGATAAAATGATGAGTAACAGACAAGAAGCTTTTTTGTTTTGTGTTTTAATTTACTTTTCAGTTTTCTACCCTCAGAAAGGACTGATTCTAACTTAATAGTAAATATTAATGCACATTTGTTTGTAACTGAATTTGTTTCTGCTGTAAATGTGATATTATTTTTATACTCTTTTCAAGAGAGAAATGCTATTTCACTGCTTAGGGAAAGTGAAAATAAACATCACTGACCCTTTCAGTTTTAAATTGCCTGGTCTTATCCCCTCTGTTTGCCGATTCAGATTCTTGTTTGGACCCTTCCTTGAATAGATCTAACTCTTTTGGCCAGCAGAGGAAAAACACTCTCCCCAGGTTACTTTCCTGCTGTTTCAGGTGAGTTAAATTTGTTCATGGAGGGATCCAACACATCCCGGAGTCAACATAAGATGAGTTGCAGGAGAGCCCAGTTGGGAGTGTCTGTAGTGAAATGGACCCATGTGGACCTTCCCCCTTCAGCAGAGATGAACTGTAAGAAATCTGTCCCTCTATTGTTTTTCTGTTTCTTTTTTTGTGCTTTTCCTGATGCTTATCTTGATCTCTCTGAGATAATTTAGCTATCTGATTGAACGCTGACAGTGACAGTGGAGTGAGTGGAATCGTGTTATGAAAGGCATTTGGGCAGTATACCTGATGTAGGTGACGGGTAGGAGCTGTGTGGTCGCACTGCCCTTTTTGCGTCAGCAGGCTGCTAAATACATCTGGAAATTTCTTAGGAGTCAAATGCATCGCAGAAAGGGTGGGGAAACCTTTCCTTCTCTCCTTGGGGTACTTCTTCAGGGTTCTGACTATAAATCAAGCCTACCTAATCCTGAAAGCACTTATCGGAGAGTCTGCATCAGACTTGCTTAATCCCTTACATTTTTATTATTTTTTCACTTGTTTTGGAAGCAGCTGATAGGCAAATTTTTTAACACTTCTGCATGCAGCTTCAGTAGCTAGGTTAATTATCTTTTACACAAGTATGCTGTTGCCTCCCTAAAACAGAAATGAGGCTGAGTTTCAGTATTTGTGATCTGCGATGGGTGATACATTTAAGTCTAGTACACCTATTTTTCACTAGTCTCCAGTAATAAAATCATATGTTGTGAACTTGCCTGGTCTTTTGTGGGGAACGTGATGCAATCCAGGAAATTGCAAACCTTGTTTAGCAGTTGCACAGCTATCAGCCTGTCCCTTAAATTTCTGATCATTAATGGCAAGAATATTGTATGTGGATGTATACTATCTGCAAGCATAAAGGTCTGCTCCTGAGAGAATTATAATGTAACTTTGCATTACCTTTGAATGTCCTTTTCATGCTGCTGCTGAAAAACTTAACCTTCTCTGTGCACCACTTCCTTTGCATCATCAACAGCAGCTGTGCAGTTCAGTGACCACTTCTACGTTCCCTTGTCACAGAAGTGCTAGGAGGGAAGCTAGCATATGGTGATTCCGGTGTATATAGAAGAGAGGAGCTTATAAAAGTCAATTTCCTTTCTGGTGTGGGTTATCTTTTTTCTAATACTGAGCTGTAAAACTTATCTTGTGTTACAGCTCAAGGTTTTGGTGTAAAGAAGTCCAACTTGGAGTGACTTTCTTTACTGTTTTATTCCAGTTCAGTCCTGCACAAGAATCCTGGCCGTCCATCTGCTTTTGTTTTTTAAAGCAGAAAATAAAATCACTGGCAGCAATGAAGAGTTAAAGAGCTCAAAATTTTAGAAAGTAGGAGAAATAATATGAGACTGCAAAGTTAATACTTTCTCTGTTATTTTCCTTTTATGTGCTAGGGCTTAGTCCAGTCTTATTTTGAATGTGATTAGAGTAATGATTTGCTGTCTCCCATCCCAGGAATCCTTTTACCGGAATCACCACGTGTCCCCTCTGGTTTCACTCAAAGTGAAACAGCTGGAAGCAGTGACAAATTTTAAAAGTTGTGTGACAAGTGTGGTCATTTACTGCTTCTAGCATGGGTTTTCTTTTTTTTTCTTTCCCTGTTGATCAAAGTGAATTAGTTGCAGAGTTGTTTTAGAGCAACTCAGAACTAATTTTACAGCAAATTTGTCTTTCCACTTCTTCAGTGGGATGACCTAGCTTACGTTCTTTCTGTTGATTTATCTTGCCGTTTTTGGCTTCTTCCTTAGAGGTATATCACAAAATTCCCTTCCTAACGTGGCAATGAGAACAATAATATTAGTACAGAAGTGTGGGAATAATTTAAGCTGCAAGATCTTCAGAATTTGGGGCAGAAAGGTCCCTCTGCTTCGCTGATGGCACTCAGACTATATCCCAGTCTCTTGCTGTTTTGTTTTTTTTATTATTATTATTTTTCAAATTTTGTACTGGCTTATTTATTAAGCTTCCATTTATAGGTCAGCTTTCCTGCAAAGTATAGTGTGAGGAGCCAAGCTGGACCTTATTCAGGGATTTAAATGCATCCCGTGGCATGTTTTAATTCTTCTATTGGTTTTACTCAATCCGTGCATCTGAGCAAAATTTTGGAAAGAACAAAATTGAGAGAACTTTAATTTTTGCTGTGTGGTAGACCTGTGAAGGAAATGTTCTGTTTTCTAAACAGTAGTTTTACTGTAGTTTGTGTCTTCAGACTATAATTATTCTTTTTTGTTTTCAGATGGTGAACTAAATGTTCTGGATGACATTTTAACTGATGCTCCTGACCAAGATGATGAATTATATAACCCGGACAGTGAGCAAGATAAAAGTGAGAAAAAGGGTAGGTGACTTTTGTAGTGGATGTCTTAAATAAAAGGTGTAAAAAGAAAAAAAATTGTCTGTATTACTAGGGTTAAGTCTTTGTAACAGGTTTTAGAACCTGATTCAAAGAGTTAAGGAGTAAATGTCTTCCAAGGGGGTCTACTCTTTCACCTGACCTTCCAAACAAGCTTTAACTTGGTTACCTTTTGCCTTAGAAGTAATTGTGGAGGCTGCATTATCGTGAGTGTATTTGCTGTTGGAAAAGTCTGTACTGTTTGCTTTAATGAAGTGAAATGGAGCCAGGGGGTCCACAAGTCTTGTTCTAGCTCAGTTGTTAATATGCTTTAGGCCAATATCATAAGCATTTGCTTAATGTTCCTATGTATGATGTTTGGAAAACACCTATTGAAACCTAAGGGATTAGTTGCTCTTTTAAAGTGTTAAGCAAATTTTACAGCATCAGCTGTTCCAAACAAGCCTTTCTAAATGTTGTTACTGAACTTACAACTGAGTGCAACAGGGCATTTATCAAAAGTACAGAAAGCAGGAGTCTCTGTAGAGGTTCAGGTTTGCTATACAAAATAACTTTGAGCTTGATATCTCTTCTTATTTAAGGATCAAAAAGAAAAAGTGACAGGTTGGAAAACGTTGAAAGCAAGAGACAAAAGCCTTCTGTGCATTCATCGAGGCAGATGATGCCAAAGCCTCCTAGTTCATCAGTTAGCAATAACAAGAGAATAGTGACTACAAAAGGAAAGCCAGTATCAGAATACAAGAATGAGGAGTACCAGAGGTCTGATAGAAACAGACGCCCAGATGGTGATCGAAAAACACGCGTGTCAAGCAGTTCCAGGGATCCTTATAAAGGACAACCAGAAAAGACTTGTCTGAGGAAGAGGGATATTGACAGAAGGGCAAAGTCTTCCACACCAGATGGTTCAGAGGTATTAAATGTTCTTGCTGCCTTATAAATAAAACGACTGAGACTTTTATAAGGCACGTTCTCTTAGGACTGTGTGTGCATCCTAACAATGTTATGTGACCACTGATTCACTTTTTCTTTAAACATCAGAGAATGAGACATGATGTGGATAGAAGACCAAGCAGATCCAGCCATTCTTCTAAAGAAGAGGTTAACTCTGAGGAGTATTGTTCAGACCATGAGACTGGTAGCAGTGGTTCTTCGGAACAGGGCAATACAGAAAATGAGGAGGAAGGAATGGAAGAAGAAGATGATGATGAAGGGGAGGAAGATGAAGAGGTGGAAGAAGATGGGGAAGAGGATGAAGAAGAGTATGAGCAGGATGAGAGAGATCAGAAGGAAGGAAATGACTATGACACACGAAGCGAAGCCAGCGATTCTGATTCTGAATCTGCCTCTTTCACAGACGGGTCAGTCAGATCTGCTTCTGGTTCAGATGAATCAGGTAGGTGGCATTTAACATCCTGATCTGAAACACCTTGCCATTGAGAGTTTAGCTAACTGTAGGATACGGTTTAATGAACATGTGTAAAGTAATCTTCAGCAACACGAATCAATAAGATATTAATATTGAAATATTGTAGGGAAAGAAGAATCCTACTGGGAAGTGATTTCTCATTATACTAGCACTTGCAGGTACCAGGACTTCTATGCTGAAGATTCATATTCTTGATTGCTTGGACCTTGTTGCCCAGTGCTTTGAGATGTTAGTGTTTTTCGTAGTTAGTAGTTTCTTAGTTAACATTTTCTCATGGCTTAATTTGCCATGCAATTCATCTTACTGGGGATAAGCTATTATATATTCATGTAGATGAGTGACCAGGTAAACTGGTGCAGTCAAAGCACTGTCTTCATCAGAGAAAAGATGATGTTGGGTAGTTGAGCAATGTCTGCCTTCTATACAGCAAGTTTGAGCGTAAGTTGAAATTATTAGCTATTAAGACAAACTTGGAATAAGAGAAGTTTTGAGCAAAAACTAGAAACAAATGCTTCTCAGTTGTTTAGTGTAACTGGTGCTGAGTTACAGATAGGAAATGTTAACGACTTAAGTACTGCATTGTTTGGAGGATTTCAGGTTCACGCAAACCTGCTTTCTGAGTATTCTCTGAACATTCTTCCCCTAGTTGTTTCTATACGTGCAGACAAAGGATTTGGATCAAGTAAGCCTTGAGAAAGGTCATCTCTATTGTAATTGCTGTACAGTGGAGAAACTTCAGTACAGTGTAAATTTTTCTTAGAAGAAGCTTACTGCATTGTTGAATTTCCTCTTGTTTAGCTTCTTGATCTAAAGTCTTCATAGGCAGTCCTCCTGCTTAACATCTGTGTTTTGATTCAGCTTTGTTATTTGGAATTATCGAACAGAGGAGTATAACCTAAAGACAAGTAAATGTGTAATAGTTGCTCTGAAAAGGTCTGTAGTATACCCTTTTTTTAGAGTGCAACTAGCTGTGTGCTACAGTGTTTTGTTTTCATACTTCCTGACATTTTGTTAAGCTTTGAGCAAGCAAGTCCATGTCACTGTCAAGAGTTTGTGCTCTGTAAATTTTGCTGAAGGCTGAAGAGAAGAACTAAACAACCCTTACTAGAACACCTAGGAGATTAATTCTGTCTTTCAACTTTGCATGCAATTTCTGGGTTGGTGGCATTTGTCTTTTCTTGTGAATGTAAAGCTTTTGCATATGCAAAAGAAGCAAATGCTGCTTTGGAAGCAGCAACTAGGATTTTAATGTGTAAGCTAAGTGCTAACTTCACCATTATGAATATTTGCCTATTTTGGTACTTTGCATCTAAATTTTGCTTGTTGCATAATGATTAAAATGTTGCTATTCTTTGATATCTTTTTCTTTAGATGAGAAAAAGAAGGAAAGGAAGAGAGCTAGAGGTATCTCTCCAATTGTCTTTGATAGAAGTGGAAGTTCTGCATCCGAATCCTATGCAGGTATTCTTTCCTTTTATTGCTTGTCCTGACTTGCATCAAGTCTTAATGAGTAGTCTGAAATAAATGTAACTGGCTGTAGAGATTTATGGGGTATGTAGCTTTGTATAATTTAATACTGACTTCTAGCATGTTGTGTGTGGGTACCTCTCGGGGAGGTGGGGGGAGGATGTGGGCTTTCTTGTTACTTTAATGCTATTCTGTTGCTTAAGTGGAATTTTCACTTTTTTTTAAAACTTGGAAGATGATGATTCAGTGACTAGTTTTCTGAGTAGGAAACTGTTCAAATACTATTTTAAAAAACAAACCCAAACCAAACAACCCAAAACCAACCAAACAATTAAAACAAACAAACAAACACTCGTGCACATGGAACAGTATCTTTTTGTGTGTGTGGGTGCGCGCCAGAAAGCATAATTTGTCATGAATGAAAATTGTATGTGACAAGGCTGTAGAAATTGTTTATTATCTCTATTAAGGCTCAATCTGAACAAAATGTACTTTGGCTAAACACAGGTTCAGAAAAGAAGCATGAGAAATTATCATCTTCCGTTCGTGCTGTCCAAAAAGGTATCATTTAAATTTGAATTTTTAATGCATGCTCCACAGCAAGCCATTGTCTCTGTTCATTAAATTATGTGTAAAAAGTAATGTTCCGATATAAAGCATTTTGAGCCCGTAACGGTGAGCATAGTGAGTAAATCTTGAGCTAATTTTGCATGTGTTGAGAATGTAATGCAAAAATTTCAGCCTTTTTTCCTCCTCACAGAAGCATCAAAGCAAAAAAAGTGCTTCCATGTAAAAAGAGGACTGTATCAGTAATATCTGTTGGAGGATTAATGTTGATGTGTATGTTTCCTGATATTCATTCAGGAAGTCTCAAGGAAGGAAATAAGTCCTATATATCGGAACATCACTGAATCCTGCTAATTTTAGTTTTTTCTTTATTTGAATATCTTAAGTTTTAGTTTGATTTCCCTTGGCATTTTGTACTATACAGCTTAGATTTCAAATTTGAAGTTGGGTGGTTGACTGTTTTGATACATAGGTAGGAATTGGGTGGGATACAGTCTATTTCAAAGGAGGCAAATAACTATCTATACTTACAGCAACATTTTTGAAAACTGAATTTTTACAGTTGAACTTACTTTACACTTTTTTTTTCAGACCAAACAAGTAAACTTAAATACATTCTCCAAGATGCAAGATTTTTTCTCATCAAGAGTAATAACCATGAAAATGTTTCACTTGCTAAAGCTAAGGTATGTTAATTTTTCTTGAAACTGATCACTTTGAGTATATTCAGACACAGCTTACTGTAAAAAAGCATACTGGTTGTATGGGAACTGCTGAGTCACGGCCTGAACCTCTGATTGATCACCTGAGGCGAGCCATGAGTCAGCCAGAGAAGCACAGCTGAAGGCAATTCACCTGTGCTGCCGGAAGGGGTGGAGCCAGGCTGCACCCCTCCTAGACCTATTTAAGAGCTGGCTGCCAGTGGGGAAGGATCTCTTCTGGAGTTCTGCTCTGCTGGTGTTTTGTAGGTGAGTCCAGGATAGGGGTAAGCTTTCCATTTATTCTCTTTTGTTATCATAGTCTACTTTGCCTAACTCTCTTGTTTATTTTGTGATTATAACATCTTAATATTCTTTGATTATACACTGGTACATGCATGCTTTTTTTTCTTTACTCAGATCTTGGTAGAGGTGATGATGAAAGCTAATGCTCCCTGATTCTTTAGGGTTAGCAAATCTGCTTCCACTGTAACCCGGAGAAGTTTTTAGGCCATCCGTTACTGTTCTTGATAAAATTAAAAAGGGGCCTTAAGCCATGAGTGAATGAAGGCTGGAGTTTAATCTGATTCTGAAAATGTTGAGGGAACAGCAACCACTGGATAGCTGGTTCAGGAAATTTTTGAAAGCTATCTCCTTTGCTTGGGGCTTCTCTGAGGTGCTTTAGCCTTATGGTATTTTCTGAGTGAATCTACAATGTTCTTCTGATCACTTTAAGTTGTGACCAGTTGTGAAATACAGTTGATATATGCAATGTTGTCATTTTTCCATACGAGACATTAAGTTCTAGTTATTGAAAAGAATTTAGAATACTCCTTGTAATTAGTGCATTGAATTTGTTTAATATGTTCTGGAAAATGATTTTGTCTTTTTTGAAAAGCTGTTTTTATTAAAAAAAAAAAAAAAAAAGTTACTGTAGTAACTGTTACTAGAATATGGTTTAGGGCAAGTGGTTCTTGAAAAAAATCCAGCACTGTGGGTCTCCTGGTTCTGTTAATTTTGAGGGAGCTTTCCATTTTCAGTGCTATGGTACTTTGCAATTTTCACTTTGTGTTATATCTTTCTCTGTGATCAAATAAGTTTTGTACATGGTACAGGATAGTCTGTGAGAACATGGGATCTCTGGTGATGCTGAGCTTTTGGAATCTGTAGTGCAGATAGATTTTTTTGTCTGGGCACAGCATTGTTGAGAAGTTGCTGATAGAAATAGTTCGGAGGGTTGAGCTGCCACTCTGGCTGCTGCTTCCTTAAGGGCAGAAGTTCATTGAGTGGAATTGTATACGTGTTCCTTATTGGAGCATAGGGCTTCTTGTTTCTATGGGTTTCCTCCGTGAAATCTTGGCAGTGTGATATTACCTGCTGTTCTGTCTGTATCCATCAGCTGCTGTAAAGGCAGAACAGAAAGGATGTGTAAGTATTTAATGTGTGATTCACAGCCTTTTTAAGTTGACTTTTGTGTAGCCAATGTAAGAAGTTGCACTGTCTCACAATATGATTTCACAAACAAATCTAAAACAATGAGCGTCTGACTAAAAGTGAGTAAGAAAATGAATAATTTTCTGGTGACTATTCCAATGAATTGGCTTGTCATAAAATCAGATGAGCAGTAATTGAGCACAGTGTAGGACATAAAAACATGTTACTCTGTCCTTTCTTTTTGTTGAAGATCAGTTTCTTTATCTACAGAAAATATTCTGAGGCTGAAGTTTGAGCATATTAAGCAAGCATAAGCTTCTCTTCTGAACTTGTTCTGAGAAATCAAACGGGGAGCTGATGTTGCGGAACATTAGTGCAGCAAAATGGCTATTTTACAGCTCAGTTGCCTAAAAGCAGGTTGAGGGCTTTTCTGCACATGGCTGCACAAATGTCTGGTTGAAGGTAAAAGGTAGGAATTAGCCAGTGAAGATGTTGGATGCTGAACAAACTATTTTGAGTTGTGTTGCTAGTTTGAAGTGTTGGTGTGGTGTCTTTGATATCTGTGCATTTGCTAAAGGAACTTCAAAGCCTGCAAGATCTCTGCTAATCTATCACGCCAACAGGGTCATTCAAGTCTGCCTGTCCACCTTTTGTTTATAGAAGTCTTTCTGAATCTAGTGCCTCCTGTTTATTTCCATGGAAACAACCTCCGAGCACAATAGTACTATTTGATAGAGCAAATGCTCAGCTGAAAAATCTTTTTTCAGCACAGTCACAGCCATTAGCTATGCATTTTCACCACGAATGAACAGGAGCCTGCATGCTGTTCTCATCCAGGTCTGTGCCAGCAGAGGTGACCTGCTGTTGCCACTGCTGAAATGCATCACCCACCACCTCAGTGTGCTCATGGCCACTGTTTGGTTTCTGTCAATGTTCAGCAAGCGTTGATGAATGTCAAAGAGCATCATTTTTTGTGCATGGAGAAATTTATAACAAACCTTAGCTTCCTGTACTCTTCTGTGTCAGACACTATTTTGTCAGACTGTCCCTTTGCTGCCGTGTGTTGCACAGCAGCAAAATGTGGTGGGAATATTCAGTCTCTGCTGCCGTAACACCATCATCCACCTCTGATGTTGTGGGTCAGTATCGTAAAATAGGAAGCATTGCTTTTGAAGCATTCTTCATAGATGCTGCTTTTTTTCCCCCTAATATATGTTGTCTTGGAAAAAAAAAAAAAAAGGGGGCAAAAAACATGGACTCCCAAAGTTACTTAAAACAAAACTTAAAAATCCTGAAGACAGACGTAATCATCAACTGTTGTAATTACAAATGAAACCTTATAAGTGGTCAATGCACCTACATTGTTCAAAAAAGACGAGGCAACTTTTTTCCGAAGGTTTTATCATGAGACAGGCTAAAAGTGTTTTCTGAAAGAACTAATGTTAAAAATACCTTTTTTTTTTTTTAATTATCTTTTTTATCTCTGAGCGCTAGCTTGGTCTTGTTTTCTTCGCCTAAGCTATGTACTTGAAATCTTCTGTCAGCTGAACCACTTGACATTAACTCTTCTGGTGGTGGGTTGGGGATTGTTTTGTTTTAGGGAGTATGGTCAACTCTTCCAGTGAATGAAAAGAAACTTAATGCTGCATTTAGATCAGCGAGGAGTGTCATTTTGATATTTTCTGTAAGAGAGAGTGGCAAATTCCAAGGTAAGGGAGATGAGCTTTTAGTAAGGTAAGTGAAAGTGACATTTTGTGTGGTAGCTTTTCTGTTGTTAAAATTGATGTGAAATCCCTAGGATTTGCAAGACTGTCTTCAGAATCCCATCATGGAGGATCACCTATACACTGGGTGTTGCCTGCAGGAATGAATGCAAAAATGTTGGGAGGTGTCTTTAAAATTGACTGGATTTGTAGGTAAATAATTGTTCATTTATGCTTCTGTTTATTAACAATATGCTATTATCATTTATTTATGATAGTAAATAGATGTATTTTCCATCCTTCATGTACCCATGCCCTATGTTGTTGAGCGTGGTACTCAGATCTGTACCTGATGTACAAATATTTTTTTGTTGTCCATTAATTAGCTTAGACATTTTTAACACTTGAGTATTTTCTTTTACTAAACTCTAGCCCTGCAACTAGGGAAGTATATTGTGAAGTTCTTGATGAGAAACAACTGATCGCTTGATAGACAGCTGTGACAAACAGCCATCCTTGCGGAATGCTTTTTCCTGTGTTCATCTCATGTATGTCATCTGGCTGAAGAAGGGAAATGCTAGTGTTCAAAAATAAGTTGAGACGCTTGCATTACATATAGGGTGTGAGCAATATGTTCATTCCTATAATCAAGTAAAACAGAAAAAGTTACAAGTCTGAAGAAAACAAGCTGTATTGGTCCATAAGTCTTACTGCACAGTTGCATGAGCTCTGGTGCTGGCAGAAAGAAAAAACGTGGAGGAATTTTCACTTGTAATTATGGGAAAATCAAGGTTGGAAAGAACCTTGGGAAGTTATCTACTCTAATGTCAAAGATATTTTAGCTTGAGAGTAAGATTGTAGAATCGTAGAATGGCCTAGATTGAAAAGGACCACAGTGATCACCTAATTTCAACCCCCTGCTATGTGCAAGGTCGCCAACCACCAGACCAGGCTGCCCAGAGCCACATCCAGCCTGGCCTTGAATGCCTCCAGGGATGGGGCGTCCTGGATTTTATTTCAGTGACATTGTTATATGAAGATACTGTGTCTCATACAGACTGGTCAGCATATTCAGATTGTACTTGTTATTGCACAATCTCAATATTTTATAAAGACAAGCATTTCTTTAATGAGATGGACTTATTCCAGTATTAAATAGGCTGTCACGGGATGGACTATACTATGTGAAATCTTGAATTCTTCTGGTACTAATACATTCATTCAGAGACATGCCACTGCGAAGGTTAACAGAATTGTTCATTATGCTATGTTTTATTGTACGAGTTATTTAAAAGTAAAAATATGAGGGCAAAACTGTAAATAATACCACTTGCATATTTAGGCGTGAATTGCCGTTCACTAAGTCTGCTCATCTGACCAATCCTTGGAACGAACATAAGCCGGTCAAGATTGGACGTGATGGACAGGTTTGTTAATGCTGTTTTTTTGTTTTGGTTTGTTTTTTGTTTAATAATTTGCATCTTCTAGTGCTTGCTTAGTTTGTACGTATAGAAGATATGGAATCTCTTTAGATCACTTACTCATCGTTAGAGTACTGTGACAAAGGCATTCATGTCATTTCTAATGCTGTTAGGGAAGAAGGAAGAAGAAGACCAAAGCATGCTGATGTTCTTCTTTGTGATAAACATGTTTGATGCTTCAGAAGTGATATTTTGAGACTGAAATGTAATATGTCATGAATTGTATGGTGTGTAAACCTGTATAGCATCAGTTTTTTTTTTTTTAAGAACCAGTTCTGATATTTCCAGCTGTATTCTTCATTGTGTTTTTCCTTACTCCTGTTTATCTTAGGGCATAGTCTCTAGTGTAGTAAAGCATATGCCAGTAAATGGTAGCGAGTTGGGTTTTTTTGTCTTGTCAGACATAATAGAGTGCAGGCATGTTGCTGCTGGAATTGAGTAACCTTGATTTTAAAATAATGGGTTCTGCTTTCCAGAGGCGAGATGGAAGTTGTGTACTCACCCATACTGAGTGGGAAAATGTATACTGCATGTGTTGTTGTTGGGTTTTTTGTTTTTGTTTTTTTCCTCATAGATACATTTACTTTGTTAGGTAGTAGAAGTAAAATAGTATCTTCTGTCTTGTTCAAATTTAGTGGGTTTTAAAAAAATATATATTTCCATTAACGTTTTTCTTAAATGATCAAGGTAAAATACATGCATCTATTTAATGTTTTATGCACTTTGCTACAGAGTTGCAATCTAGATGTGAGTTTTTAATTTTTCATACTACTGTTGTACTGTTAGGTACTGAACAAACATCTGATGTTTGCTTTTCTAGCTTTTCAACTTGGGTTATTTCTTGAAGTTGTTGTCATTTATCTGTCTACATTTTGTTTAACCCCCAGTGGATCTCTATTCTGAGGATGTGTACTCTTACCCTTAGAACTCATGTGAGATTTTTATATCTACAGCATACTTCCCAGGACGCTCCCCAGGCCTGCTAGTCACCAGGCTGAAGAAAACGCTTTCTTCAGTTGTTTTGCAGTTGTTTCCTGCTATCTTCATTTAATAGCCCCAGGTTTTTATACCAGAAGAAGTGGTCAACAAGTTTCTGTCCCTCTCCTCCAAGCAACTCAGTGTTACTCTCCTCTTGTAGCTATTGTCCTCCATACCCCAAAGATTTCTCCTTTTTTCTTAGTCTGAACAGTCACAACCTGTTCAGTCATTCAGTATAAGGATTGTTCTACTTCTGCAGTTATCCACATCACATTCTTTGAAATTTTTCCAGCTCTTCTGTCCCTGTACCACTGCCTTTATTTTTCTTTTTGTAAAGATGAAGGGATCAGAACTACACCCCAGGAGTAGGTGGAACATGAACTTTCAGTGTGGTATAATGATTTTAATGATTTTCTTGTTCTCTCTTCCTAATAATCCTGACATGTGATTTGCTTGTTCTGACTGCTGCCAGGTGTTGATCTAGTACTTTTCATGGATCTGTCAATCACTGACTAACTCTTTTTTGAGTGGTAATAGTCAATTTTATCAGGCCGTGGATTTTTATGTGAAGCTAGGATGGATTTTTCTCCTTCTACATGTGTTGCTTTTCTGACTGTAATAGGTGATCATTTTCTTTATGGTGAAATACGGTCTTCTGATATTGTAGTAAAACATTGGTATGGCCTGAATGCCTAATGGGGAGATAAGGTTGCCCTGGGAGTTGGACTTTCTTAATAAAAATTTTTAGTTTAAGAGTGGAAGGTAATGTAAGTGAATGTTGCTTTGTCTCTGGTGATGCTGAGGTCTAAGCTTGTTTTGTTCTTAGGGGATTTTTTGTTTTAAATATGTATTGTTTGTGTAATTGAGGAGAGTTTTTCTTATCTTGGTTTATAAATCGCTACTGAACTTCTAACTAATTGTAGGAAATTGAGCCGGAATGCGGAACCCAGCTTTGTCTTCTGTTCCCTCCTGATGAAAGTATTGACTTGTATCAACTCATTCATAAAATGAGGCACAAGAGAAGAATGCACTCACAGCCCCGATCAAGAGGACGACCATCTCGTCGCGACCCCGTTCGGGACGTGGGAAGGTTAGAAACGTTCTTTGGACTGATAATAGGCACATGTATCAGAATAACGTGATGGAGGAATGTGATTCGTCAAAGCTTTCCCTGCGATAAAGAAGAGAGAAAATCCTCAAATCAAGCTGCATGGACAAGTTTGTGGCTTCATTGAGGATTTCACATGATTTCCCGGTCTGTCATTATTCAAGAGGAAAATGGGGATCTTTGTTTTTGCAGAAAAAAAAAAAAAAGCTCTTAAAGTGCCGTCTAGTTTAGACCAGATAATTTATTGAGATAATGCGATGTGTAACTCTAGCTGTAGGTAAGCTTGGCATTATTATGAGGAGGGTAGATGGAGAGAAGGATATATTTATATGCCAAAAATGTGTTAATATCTTGTAAAAGCCTTTTCTTTCAGGTGTGTCTCTGGATAAGCCTTATCAATTATGGGACTTTTATAAGGATCACTGATAATTTTTCAGAAGATGCCGCCTCATTTTGAGGATAAAATATTTAATTTATTTTGATATTCAAGAGGAGGAGCATTATTGGGACTGTTTCAAATTGTGTCACCGTGCTGTGTTAACCCCATTGCCAGATATTCTCTAACATGTAACCACTGAATTCACACATCTTGCTGAGCTTCTGAAAACAATAGGTTCTTTCCAAAAGGGATCGAGTGGCCCTTGGAGACCCGGCAACAAACCAACAGGCTGTTGCTGTGTCTGTATATACAACCTTTCCAGATGCTGGCAGTACCTGTGGACTTAAAGTATTTTTAGAGGATCGACATGGTTATTGATCACTGCTATATGAACTTAACATCATTTTCCAGGATAAAAGGGGGTGTAACTTGTTACAGAATTGGAGAAGTCTTTGCAAAGAACTGATATTAGCCCTTCTGCCAAACACCTTTTCCCTGTGTAGCCACTTTGCATACAGACTGATGTATGATTTGGGCTGAAACCTTTGGTTACGTTTCCTCTTTGTGGAAACATCCTGTGGTAGGTACAGATACCTAACAAGAGTCCCCATTTCCTTGATCTTTAAAAAAAAAAAAAAAAAAAAAAGGACACTGTAACGAGTAGGTAGGAGGAAACCTGGCAGCGTCCCCTTATTTTTGGCTTTAAAGGACTGAACACCAAGATGGCTTGTGAAGTTAAGCTAAGAGGTTTCCAGTGCAATAAAGTATATGCAAGTGAAGGTTTTGCAATGGACTGCAAACTATACATATAAGAGCATCACACCTTCTCATGCCTGCCAGGGCCTCCATTTATGTATGTGGCTTACAGCTAAAAGTCAGTAGTTGGACTACTATATGAACTGTTTCTATCATATTTTATACCGGTCGTAAATGCACTCTCAAAACTACAAGAAAGCGGTATGTTTATTCTTTACACCAGCTTTTGTTTTTCTTGATCTGATTTTACTGTAGATGCAACTGTTTTGGTTTTTGGGCTTTTTGCTCGTAGAAGAGAAGCTTAGTAACTGGGTATAGTGGGCTTTAAAAACTGAAATTGGGAAGGGGGAGGAAAAATGGCTCTTCATGAAGAGAAAGCTTGTTGCCTAGCGAGCAAGTTGCGCAGTAATTAAGCATTACAAGAAACTATCCATTTCCTGTCTTTGTTGTAAGTGATTTTATTGCTCATTGGGGGAGGGGAGAGAGGGGTACATAGCTGATTCGTTTAGAAACGCTTCTGTGTTAGCATTGGAGTCTCCCATTAGTGTTTATGTTCCTTGACAAAGCAGCATTAGCAGCCAGTTTTTGGTTCTATATTAAACAGTGACTGGAATTTAACTGTTTCACGAAGAAGCTTCCTCCCTGAGAATAAGATTCTCAGGTAACAGTTCTCTTACAGAAAAGGTGGCTTGTGTAGAAGAGAGCCCTACTTGTTTTAATTAGGGAGCTTAAGTGTTCTTGAGCTTCCTGTTCCAGTGGCACTGATGCATTACTGGTAAATTGGTTAGATCAGAAGTCGTTAGAAATATTATTGGCCTGCCTAGCTAAACAAGCTACAGTGAAGGAAGCCATTTCACAAATAATGTACGGTTTTATTTAAAATGTACAAAAATAAGCCCTCTCACACCATAGCTGGCGAATATAGTAATATTACTGCCTTTTGACTGTAATTATATGCTTTACCATTTATTTTAACTGGACTTAGAAGTGTAAATTCTGTTGTCCAACAGACTAGTTCAGAATATAGAATGGAACGTATGTTCAAGCATGAGTATAAGTTCTGTTTTCAGATGAAATTGTTACCTTTTGTTTGTTACAGAGGTACCAGTGGGTAGAGTTCCTTTCCTAACTACTGAAGCACCTGTAGCCAGAAAGTAAAATAGGAAGGGGTATTTAATTTGATTGTTGTTCTTGATTACTTGAGATCATACTTAAGCTGTGGAATGTTTTGAATCAGATGGAATTCAGAATGGTTAAACGGAGATTCTGGGCAGCTCAAGATATTCCTTTGAGGTATTCTGCTGTTCTCAAAGCTCCAAACAACCTTGTTTAATCTCTGATATCTAATTTATGTAGGCGTCGACCAGAAGATTATGATATTCATAACAGCAGGAAGAAACCAAGGATTGACTATCCCCCTGAGTTTCACCAAAGACCAGGTTAATATCTTACTGTGAAGATTTCTGTGCGCCAGTTCACGAGTGTTTCCTAGTGCATCCTTAAAATTCTAAATGTGTTGTTCTAATGTGGCTGGGATTAAAAAAAAAAAAAAAAAAAAAAAGAAAAACTTTTCTCCTAAGTGCTGCTTTTGGGTTTAACCCACCTCTTGCAGAATTCCTGTGGCACTAACTTTACTGGTTTGAGTGAGAAATAAGTTGTTCTGTACTGTGCCCCTGTAAGAATCTCACAACTGTGTAAATTCTTATGCATGATTCTCTTAAACTTTTAAATATGGTTAGTTGAAATGCCTACCCATTACTAGAAATAGTTTAAGCTACTTGTCAATGCAGTAATTGTCAAATTAAAATGTTTATCAGAAATTTCCAGCTGAAAAAGTGAGCTGAAGTTGCCTGAGTAGCAGGTTTATTAGATTACATGTTCAGTTGTATTTTCAGATTTTTTTTTTTCTTTTACGTGCTTGACATGAGGAAGGGAAAATAAACTTTTACTGCCTTTTATGAGAGGGTCAAATCATGAATGTGGGAAAGCAATTTTGTTACTTTCCGGAAAAGTGTTTGCAATGGTAGTAGAACAATAATATAATTATGCAATGGTAATATTGCAGATTTTTATTTTTCTGAAGGCAAATATTAAAAAATGGTCAGTTGTAATTGCATAATCTTGCTTCACTGCTGTTGGGAATATATATCCCACTATTTCAGTAATAGGTCTCTAAATCTTTCCTAAGAATCTGCTTTTATGTGTCCAGTTTGACTGCAAGTTTAGTATTTTTTGGAGAAAAAGAAAAAAAGTGTTGTTGCTTCCTAGCTTTTCAACACCATTATTTAGGGTTCAGAACAAAAATGTAAAATCTAATGAAACTCAAAGGCATTATTTAATTAGCAGTATAAGCATGCCTGGTGTTTTGCAGTATTTTGTGTAGCTATAAAAAGTCCCCATTCTAAGCTGTTCTTTATCCTGTGAGGCTTTTCCAAGTGGTTTTACCTTGTTTGTTTTTTAATTTTCTGTATAACTGTTTGTTCAAGACCTATTAGGAAATTGGTCTTACAAATTGCTGGGAATAGTAGGATTCTACTGAGTGCATAGTTATTAAGTAGCTGTGGCCACGTGGTGATTGTCTGGGAGCAGTACTCCTCAAGCTTGTGGGCATTCCCAGTTTATTTGAATAAAATTCCATGTGTTTGTTTGCATAGGTTGTACTGTGTGCAAGTTCCTATGCGTGTATATATATATTACATATGTAAAATACAATTTTTGTTACTATGTTATGCTACTTTGTATTGTCTACAAGAAATTGTAAGTTTTCTATAGTTATGTTGAAACTGAATACAATGGGTGTTACTCGATAATTTAAAATTTGATAGCTGGAGAATAGATTCTAATTAGTATGTATTTAAAGATTAATGTCATGAAATGATAAATTAATACTGCTTGATGTTTGAACAGGGTATATAAAGGATCCCAGGTATCCTGAAGTAGACAGGTAAGGTGTGTTCATGCTATTCTTATGTCCTGGTAACTTGTCCGAATGGATAATGTGAATTTAGTTCTGCAAATTTTTATTCCCAACAGACGATTTTCAGGAGTTCGACGAGATGTGTTTTTAAATGGGGTAAGTTTGTGCATGCTGATGTCAGGGGAAGTTCCTATATTCAGCTTTCTGCAGTTCTGAAGAACTCCTGTCACAAATATTAATATCCCTATCTTTCATTTTAGTCCTACAATGATTACGTGAGGGAATTCCACAACATGGGACCACCACCACCATGGCAAGGAATGGTTTGTGTCTTATTCAACTTTGCCTTTTTCTGCAAAGCATGGCTTTTCTGTACCCTGCTATAGAAGCGTAGTGCATCCAATCTGTGCTCAACCCTTCCCTTTTTCTAAAATGTAGCTCTGCTGTAAATGCTGTAATTTATATCAGCTATTTGTATTTTTACTTTGCTCTCAGTAGTAGTCTGTCATTCTAGTCAGTAGTACAGCAGTGAGAATATGACTAATCTTGAACCTGCAGGGAGCTCTAAGCTTAGAGGAGACAACAGCCCCTTCTTTTAGCCCACGCAAGAGGATGCAACAAAATTTTATGTTCAACTAAAGATTTGTAGTAATGGGTTTTCTTTCAGACAGTAGGTGTTTCAGAACTGGACTTGCTGCCTAGGATCATGGCATGTTGAGGTGTTACACAGTGGCTTGCTTTCGGTTAGGGCAGTGAAGCATGTGGAAAAATAGCTGAGCACACTGAACAGCATGATGAAAATAAAACATACTGCACTAAAATGCATTTCTTTCCCTGTTCAGGTGAGCATATATGTGAATACATGTACTTGCAGTTATGTACATTGAAATTAAGTACTTAAATTCAGCTTTGGTTTCTTCATCTAGTGAGGAAAAAGTCATTTTAACTAGTTACTTTGTTATGACCCAGAGTGAGGGTCATGATTTTGTGTAGCTGTAACAAGTCTTCTGGCTCTCGTGTATATTGTGGAAGCAAAAGGATTTGCGGTATGTGGAGTTTTGCTCATCTGAGACACAGCTCTGACTTCTTATTATAACTGAAAGAAATGAACAAAGTTGTTAGACTCGGAGTGGTTTATCAAGCACAGCTAAACCTCCAGATTTTCCTGTCATTTTTCCCTTTCCATTAAGCATGCTGCATAAATATCGTAAAAGCCAGTGCTTCCACCTGTTTGTTTTGTGAACAGGAGTGCAAGCCAAGATGCTTCAGTAATATCTGAAAGAAATGATTTGATCAATTAAAGAAGTGGAGTAAAACAGCGAATAGATGCCTTGTTTTAAATATTAATAATAATATAATCAACTAGCATTTTGTTGAATAGTTTGCCTTGCAGAGTAAGCTTATTCATGTAAAACAGTATGTATGTGTAGCCATGGCACTGAAAAGAATCTGAGAATAATTTACTAGTTTGGACAAAAGATTTATGGATTGTTATTAAAAAAAAAAATTATAGTTAACAGAATTAAGTAACAAAAGTTTACTTACAGTATCATCTTAAGGTAGATATGGGAAGAGGTTGTGTTTTGGATCTGGGCAGGATGTTCCCTGAACTTCTGAAAAATCAGTGGTAGAGCAATGATAAAGCATGCGTGCTTCATGAGAAATAACCTGTTACATCTGATCACAGCCTAATAATTGTGTATTTGGATGTTTGTATTTCCACCTGAATGAAAATAACCTCTGCTGTGTATTCCCTGTGCTACATTTTGTGTACATACCTTTGTTTTGGAACATTAAACAGACTGCCTTTAACTTTCTTGTAGCCACCGTATCCAGGTATGGAGCAGCCACCACACCATCCTTACTATCAGCACCATGCACCTCCACCTCAAGCTCACCCTCCATACTCAGGACATCATCCTGTACCACATGAAGCAAGATATAGAGACAAACGAGTAGTAAGTGTCCAAAAAGACAAGGGAAGGCAAGTCTGCAGTTTAGGTTAGAAATGGGAGGAGTTTGGGGTACAGATGTAGGTAGCCTACCCTGAAACATGTTGACTTGGACAATACAGATCTTAAAAATACAGTTTTCTTTTGAAAGATACTTAGTCAAATTATATGAGTTATTTTCAGTATTGTTGAAAAGCTTCTCTTCTAGGTCATGTAGAAGTGAAACATTACCAGAATGTGGTATTAAACTGACATGTCTGCTTAAAATTGGCATACAGTTGTCGAGTTGTGAACTCCTTGTTGAAGCTCAGTTTGAATAAGGATGTAGCCTTCTATAATTGCATGCAGTCATGCACAAAAAGAAACTTTTCTGTTAATGGAGAGTTCTATAACTCTTTAAGGCACATCAAAAACTAGAGTAGATTGTTGAAAAATTTTGATTGTTGAGCTGTCCTCAAAAGCTGTTTAGCTTTCAGATCTCCTGCTGGTATCTGACATTTGAACCTCATTTTACTCCATGCACACTAGAAACACAGACGTATGGTGCTGCCCTGAAGATGAGAGAAGAAACTTGTACTGATGGATGCATGTTTTCAGTTGATTTTTTTGGTGGTTGTTTTGTTTTCAATTATTACTTTTATATTGGGCTTTCTGAAGAGTTACAGCCAGTCCTGTGGATAAGGACAGGGAGGGAATTTTCATCTGGCAAAGAAAATAAACAGCTGTCCTTTCATCACAGCACGACTATGACATGAGGGTAGACGACTTTCTTCGCCGCACACAAGCAGTTGTCAGCGGTCGGAGAAGCAGGCCTCGAGAGAGGGATCGAGAGCGGGAACGGGACCGGCCTAGAGATAATAGAAGAGACAGAGAACGTGACAGAGGCCGTGATAGGGAAAGGGAGAGAGAGAGGATTTGTGACCGGGACAGAGACAGAGGAGAAAGAGGTAGATACCGAAGATAATCTGTTTAGAACCAGTGCTCACTTGAAACAAAAAGAGCTTGTATTTTTTTGTGTGTTTACAAGTAGTACATTTTATTTTCAGCTCTCTACTTAAAGTTCATTGTGTAGAAAGATTTATAATGACCCTCTTTATTCCAAGCATGCAGTGAACTGTGAACTGGAAAAACTCAGTTTGGCCAAAACTAAATACACAAAGCTGACACTTGACAATTCTATTGGAGCAGAATGGAAAACAGTCAAGAATGTACATACTGATTCTCAGTGAGTGTTCATCTACTTAGTAACTTCATTCTAGGTTTTTGAATACTGATGGAAAACTGCCATATATATATATATATATATATTTTTTTTTTTTTGCTTTGATGTTTTCTTCCTGTAGTTTCACATGGTTCTGTGGAAGAATGCTGCTATCAAGTATGCAAATATTAAGAATGATTTTTGACTGACTGGCGGTGCCATAGCAGCTTTCTTCTTTTCTTCTTGTTTTTAACTGTCTGTGAAGTCAAGTGTTTTTTCAGTCTTCAGTAATGAAAGCAATATTAAAAAGACAACATTGATATCTAATTTTTAACCTTTTTTTAAAAAAAATCTGCCTGTGTTCAGTAACATTTTGGTCAATTATCTTGTCTAGTCTCCTTCCAAAATGTACACATTGCTTGGAATGTTCACAACCTGCGTGTGTGGAACAGGAAATATTGCTGTACTCTACATTGCTACCATTTCTTTTTTTATATAAAAATAAATTGGTAACTGTTGAAATGGTTGATGCTCCAGACTGTTTCTTGATCTTCTAAGCTTGCCTGCTTTCCTAGAATGCGGCTGTTCCAGGAAAGTATTGAGAAAATTGTTTAAAGGTAAATGCAGTAAGTGAAATTGATCAAGAAACGTGAAGCAAAAAGGTAACTGCTTTTTTCTGTTTCCACAATGAGGTAGTTGATTAACGCAACTCATGCAGCTAATCAAAGTTAAGGTCCGACGCTTCTAACTTAAAATGATCTCCGTGCTATTAACAGGCTGTTCTCAGCCACAATCGTATCTCTCCCGTATCTTCCTTGTACAGATTACTGCATCACTTGTTATTTCTTGTAAATAGAAACTATTTCAATCTAAATGCTAACAGTATAGAACTGCGAAGAAAGATAAAAGTTATAGAGGACATTTCTCAGTTTCTGCATCAGTTTTCTAGTTCTCAAAACCTGTATCTGTAGCACTGCCTTAGTGAGCTTATTAATAACCTTTATTTTTTGTCTTCTAATTTAATTGTCAAGTTATAGCACACTCTTTGTAGTCCTCCAGCTCTGCAGCACAGTATATTTGAGCTGTTTTAACAGAACTGCAATATAGGATTTGCCAGTGTCGTGATTGTGGAAACAGATGCTTTTTTAGAACTGACAGTGTTTTAGGCTTTGTGTATTTCAGTCTATGCTTGTATAGTAAACGTGAGTAAAAAGTGTGATCTCCATGTAGAAATGTTCTTTAAATCCCTCAAGAAGTTTAACATGTTAAACTCCCTCAAAACTGTGAACTGAGAGATGTGCAGTAGAATTAGATTGGGCTGTCAAATTGAGCGTGCTTATTGTGGCCAGTTTGAGATGAGCACCACGGACCACCTACGTTCTCTGAGATATTTCATTGCTTCATTTGGAAATAATGGCTGCTGCAGGTTTTTTTGTTGTTGTTTTTTTGTTTTGTTTTTAAGCTTGACTTAAATTCAGTGCTGGATAAGCCAAATTGCTCTGAGTAAGTAGGAGTCTGGCAGAGGGCTGCAAAGATAATAAAGGGCCTGGAGCATCTCCCATATGAGGAAAGGCTGAGTCATCTGCTCAACCTGGGGAAAACTGAAGGGGGATCTGATTGATGTTTATAAATATCTAAAAGGAGCGGAGAGGCAAACTGATCAGGTCAGGCTATTCTCAGTGTTGTGTAGCAATAGTACAAGGAGCAATGGCTTAAAACTTGAATGTAGGGAGTTCCATACAAACACGCAGAAGAACTTTTCCTGTGCTCTGTCAGCTTCCTGTAGAGGTTGCCCAGAGCAGTTGCAGAATCTCCTGCTATGACGATATGCAAGACACATCTAGGTGCCTACCTATGTGACTTACTGTAGGGAACATGCTTTAGCAGGAGGGTTGTACTCAATCTCTTGAGGTCTCTTCCAGCCCTTGTGATTGTGTGAATTGAAGTACCTTCTCAAATCTTCAAAGTGCAGAACACTGTATTTCCTGTATCCTTTGTTTGCTCTGTCTGACCAATGCCAAAATGTACCAAATATATGTTAGAAAACTTACTGTCCTTATCAGCAGAACTAGTATTCTCAGCCAGTTTTCTACTTTCGAAGCTGGATGATGAGGACTTGGTGATGAAGTATGGTGAAGCTGAGTTTCAAGAGTCAGCTGTACGAAGAGGATTTGTGAAACCTTCCTGCTCTACGACCCGGTTGTGTTCACTGTTAACATGCTTCTGCACATCCTGTTATGACCATGTTGGATTCCTAGTTACCATGTGAAACACTAGTAAGCTTGTTCTAATCACTCTAGATTGGAAACCATTCACTTACGGTTTTGTGGAGGTTTTTGTATGAAGATATTTCAGTGGAACTGAAGCTGCTAACAAAGGACACAATTAAAAAGTTAATATGTTGAGGGGAATTTTATTATGTAAACAAAGGTAATTTTTCTTAGTCTGTTTGAAAACAAATCTGCAACATGCAGAATACAACAAACATCAGTTAAAATCAAGGCAGATTCTTTAAGTATGCTGGCATAACAGTCGAATAGCCTCGTCTTCAGCAGGAGGCCTGAATAGCATCAGTTTTCATCAGTAAGGTCTCCTTAAATAGTTTCAGTAGTGCAACAGTGATTTAACATCACTGTCTGAGCCATAGGCAGCATTATTTTCCCACCAGTATTTTCAGACAAGACAAGTAACTATTGTGTTGTTCCCATGTGTGACATGACTACTTTGTTCTACCTCAAGGTTTTTCTGATTTGTCAGTTACTATGGCTCAGAGGATTTGTGGTTAACACAAGCATGTTATGTATAGGTTATTTTCACACACTTGTGGTGGTGTAATTGGAATGATGATGTGTGCAGTAGGAATCCAAGCCTACTGGATGGGAAAAAGGAGTGGTTCCCTGAGGAAAAGAAGCAGTTTCTCTACTGGTTTCAGGACTCAGATGAACTCTGATCTCCCGTATAACACTAAGTAGTGCATTTGTAGAAAGGGATGAGATAATCTTCTTTAGACTTTGACAGCTCCCTGTCTTTTATGATGTTAGCTTTTCAGTTGGCTGTTTTTTAAGAGCTTCCCTGTTCAATCTGGAAAGAGGTATACAGGCAGGAGAGGTGTTCTGGTTTTGAATCACCAAGCATAGGTGTCTTTATGGGGGAGGACAGAGGCTAAGAAAACCAATTGCAGGACCACAGAAGAGCTGAATTTAAAAAGATTGCCAAACTAAATTTGAGAAGTTAGAGCAGCAATTACCATTTTAGGAGTACTGTGTGATCAGCTAACAGCTTACCAAGGGATTAGACAGCTATAATTCAATGTTATAGAGGCCAAAAGTGATTTGCTGGCTTAGCAAGCAGCTCTCTAACTGCTTTTTTAGTACAACCCAGTTGAATGAGGTGCTTCATGATATGCGTAACTTAAAGCATATCTTAATAATTGTATTTACCAAGGAATATGCAGAAATGCATGTGCATTTACTGAAGCAGGGTATGAGAAGAAAGACTGCTGATGGGATCGACATATCTATTCTTTCTTTTTTTTGGTCACCCTACTACATTTTCTACAGCAAAACATGCAGCACTTGACAAGAATGAAGCCAGCAATGGCTGCACAGATGAGCAAGAATGCCAGAACATCCAGGCAGTGGTACTGGTACCAGGTAAGATGGTGAGCAGCTGGTCTCAAGTGCTTTGCTCCTTTGTGGCGCATGACAAATTCAATCCAGAAGACAGCTCTATCCAGAGGCTTAATTGGCTGGTCATGATGTATCTTGGATAACTTTAAAACACTTTCCTTGTAGCTGAAAAAAGAGACAGGAGGTTTGTCACTGATTTCTGAAAACAACCCCGTCCACCACTGGCTGTTGTCTTGAGGAAGGTAGGAAGTTCTGCTTTTACTTTCATCAACATTATATAAAAATATTTGAAACCAGCCCTGTTTATTCCTATCTGCACAAACTTTAATAGAGAAAGTCAATCTTCTGCAAAGAAAAATTATGCCAAATGATTCTAGTTACTCTGTAAAAAAGCAATGTAAACTTTATTACATCTGTTCAGGTATGTTGCTACAATAACCTAAGGATACTGGAGACTCAGATAAGAGACCTGCTACAGCTCCATACAGACAATAGATAAAACAACTTTGCATTTTCATGCAGTGTATCCAAAGAATTTATGCTAGCAGTGAACAGAGAATCATCTCAGGATGATTCAGGATTGCTCTGAAGCTATCTTTCTCAACGGAATCTTAAAATGCAATACAAAGTAGAATTGCTGGTCTCTCTTTTCTGAGAAGATGCTGATTCTTAGAAAAGGTTTGTTTTTTTTCTCTAAGACCCAAGTGCCAGCTACACAATATTCTGAGTTCCCAGAAGAGCTAGCATGTCTCATCAGCATGTCATCAGCAACCCAAAGTTTAAATAACATTACTCTGGTGGAAGAATAAAACTCACGTAGAATTGTTAATGACTGTATTCACTGCATCGACTAGATCCTGCGTTGTCAGTGTGCTGAAATCCAGCTCAACTGCAGCTCCTTTTGCCCTCATGTGAGCAATGTTGTCATGCTGGTCAGCAAACATGGGAATCCCAACCATTGGGATTCCATGGTAAATAGCTTCATAGACTCCATTGGTCCCACCATGAGTAATGAAGGCCTTTGTCAAGGGATGGCCTGCAACAGGGAAGGTGAGACGTGTAGCAGCAGCAGGCCACATTCACAGGAGTATCAGAGCTGTCAACTACAGGAGCAAATGCACCCTGACTTCCAGATGGGCACCAGAGCATGCTCTCAGCTTAACTCGCACGTTTGTGTTTGAATGCAGTATGTGAACTGGTATATTCCTCTAGACTATGGTAATATCTCAGCCTTTCTGTAGTCATGCTGTTATAGTTTTCACACTGGCTCAGGTTCATAATAGCCTCTTCTGCAGCCTTCTTGTTGACCTAAGATGCCTGATGTATTTTGAAGAATGTGCCCCGGAAATGAATTGCAGGGGATGAAGTCCAGAGCACATACTTTCTTTCTTATTGAAATATTATTCTTATGTGGTTCTTAGTCCTTGCAGACTGATGTCACTGGGCTCTGTAAGACTAGGACTTTTCCTTAAGAGATCCATCTGTATAGCTAAGCTCAAATTGCTGCCTTCCTGAGCCACTGATCCCTACCCCTTTAGGGTATGGTTGTATCTTCCATGGTTCTTGTATAGCCCACTAACCATAAAGTCAAAAACAAACTGAAATTATGGCTTCAAGAGCTAATCTCTGCTGCTTGAGGTGCAGAAGTAACTGTAGCCATCAAGTGTTGGGGTTCTTTCACCCAAATAAGCCATTTTAGCAGAAAAATAAAGGAAATAGCTTTTTCCAAGGGTGTAATTCATCCCAGATAAAGTCAGTCTCACCGAGCAGGTCATTTTGGGGCATCCAGTCATAAATCTTGGTGTTGGAGCCCAGGGCATCTGGTTTTTTACCTTTGTATCGCCAGAGAACCTTGAAGAAAGGAACACTGAGATAAACGCTATGACTGCAGCATTATCTTCTGTGTTACTACGTCTAAAGCAGAGCATTATCTCAAACTCACATATTCTTTGTCAATAATTCAAACAGCTTTGGCTGTAAGTTAGATCTTAGGTTAGTTATTTTGGCCCATGACGTACCTCCGCACCATTTGGGTTGGGAATGGGGAGGAGGAATACCTTATTTCTACCTGAGATGACTCAGCAGTCTGTTTCTGCAAAGCCCAGCTTCTCGCCATGGGATTTCCAGCAGAGATGCAGATAAAAATCAGACCAATCAAATGTAGGTTTGCTAAAGGAAGTGTTAGTGACAAAAAAAAAAGGCAGGTTGTTTTATACTTGAAAGTAAACTCACATTTTGTGGAAGCTGGCTGAGCGCTTTGGCAATCACATCACTTTTTTCCTTGGTTAGGTTGTAGACCATTGACCCGAGAGAAAATATCACAATGCCATGTTCCCCTGAACTCTGAACAAATTCTTCAATTTCCTAGGGGGTAGAAGGCATACGAACAGTAATCACACAATGCATATTACATGGATTATGTGAAGAGAGAGTATAATTTATTTAGTTTATTAAGAAGATGATCGTGGTGTTAAAAGCACTTCTGCTGACAGAATGCTATTGCAAAGATACACATTGCCCTCGGCCGAACAGGCAACTTCTCCCCAAGAAGGGGCAAGACAAGCGTCAAAGCAAGCAGAAGAAGCTTTATCTCTTTGAATGCAAGTCAGGAAGTTTCAGGGAACGTTTCTTTGAGAGCATAACTAGCAGGAATGGATCCTGGCACTGGAGTAAGAAGGCATACTCAGGCATTCTCCCTGGCATAGTTTGTCATGGTATGCAGACCTTCAGGGGGATACATTGCTGAAAACTGACAGGTTGTTGCAGCATCCTGAGTAGCCAAGTCACTGCTGTCACTTTGATAGCCAGTTCTGCATTTCCTGTAGTATAGCATGTATTGCTAACCAGACTTACCCTCTGCTATTCTATGATTCTATGATCTTCCTGTTCCTTCTTTGAGTTAGCGTCATGTGAAATGAAGTAATAGTATCCAAAGGGGAATGGCTATACCTCTCTCTCAACCCTTGTAGCAGTTAAGAGTTGTAACAGTTAAGAATCAAGAAAACTTACTTTTTTTTTTTCCTTCCTTTTCAGTAAGCAATTTATACTGCAAAATATCCTGCCTCCTAAAAGGCTTCACAGGGGTAATAATCTAGACCAGAGCTTGTTATGTCTTCATCATCATCAATATCCAGGAGTTTCAAATTCCACCTGAAAATTGCCAGTCATAGCAGCCTGGAAATGCGCAGTATTTTACTCCCTTAAAGATGCCTTAAGATGAGCACCAATAGAAAAAGTGTTCAACACTGATCTCTTTCTGCAAGTCTTGGCTCCATTCTGTCTAAAGAGTGCTTCTTGTCAAAGTGTCCTGCTGCACCAGTTTTATTTCGGTGTCTTAGAATTAAATTTTACACTTCACTGCTCTGAGGTAACACCTGCTTCTCCTAAAACAAATACCATCTTGCTGACTTACCTATTGTCTTTTGACAGCAAGCTGTAAACCCAGCCCTAGTTTGTACAAGCCTGGGCAGATTGCTAACTAGCTTTCTCCTGCTCTCACCAGCAGCAGAACATCTGTTTTGAGAATGAGCTTTCTGATGACATAGCTTATCAGGGATGAAAACAGATTTTGTAGATAACCAGCCAATGGCAGAACAAAGTCAGAATACCTTTGGCAGTGGCTTTGCAGGCTGGCAGTGAAGTCCTCCAACGAACTCAAAGTTGGGCAGAAAAGGGCGAGGAAATTCAAGATCCCAGTATGTTCTGATTAGCCATATATCTGCTTTCCCCATCGTCTCACACAGGGTTGTGGGCCTTCCTGTGGGCAAGGTACAAGGCATTCACAGCAATCATTAATATAATCTTGTTTGCAGTACATTGCAAAATACTAGCCCCACCTTTGTATTTTGGTACTCCCAGTCAGTGTACTGTGACAAAGTGAACAGGAAGAGAAAACCTGGGCAAATCTAGACCTATTCCTTGTCCCGTCCCTCTTCAGTCTTCTGAAGTTGCCACAAACAAAGCAAAAGTATCTTTAAAACCATTCTGAACCTTCAGGATAAATGTATATGAACAAGTTGGGAAGCATTTAATTTCTGTGCATTTCCTGCACTGCTGGAAAATGTAATTACCTATGCTTGTAATAAAACGCCATTTGGAGGAAGAAAACGGTTACAGAAAACTTATGGCCACATAAGATTAAATCACAAAGTGATGATCAGAAGTCAGGGAAGAAGAAAGTTTTTAACCAAGTTCTTTTGTGTTTTTCAAATGATGTCTCAGTCTGTGGCTGCTCAGACTACAGTGAAAAAAACAGGTACAGTTAGCCCAAGTTCTGCTGGGGACTGGGAAAACTTCTGCTGAAACGTATAGAGAAAAATTGGCCCAAAATGTAGCTTTTGGAACACTATTTTAGGCAAAATGTCTTTAGAAATTCATCTGCAGGAAAAAAAAAAAGGTGTGGGGGGGAGCTCTTTTATAGCTTCCCATTTGGAAAATACATATTCTTAGGCACATCTTGCAAGTTCTCTGTGGAGTGAGAGTGGAAAAGGGTTAAAAGTGTTAAATGATCTTCCAAGGCCAATCTAATGCAAATAGTATCCAATCAAAATAAACAGTAGGAGGAAAGTTGCCCATAAAGCATCTTAAACTACTTGATCAGCGTTAAAAAGAAATAAAATGGTGGTGGTGGTTTTTTTTTTCTATGCTACTATTATTTTTTTTTCTGAAGTAGAGGGCAATGACTCAGCTATAAAATTACAGGAGTGACAATGACATCTGCACTACTGGAGTGTAAGTTCAACTCATGGAAAAAGGGCTAGTCGGGAAGGTAGAGGTGTTTGCTGAAAACAGAGGAAGAGATTGGAGGGCAATAGACCAGATGCCCTTGTGCCTGCTTTTCATTTGTTATCTGTTTGAACGTGGATATTCTAGACAAGGTTCAATATCCATTTAACTGAAAGGTCTCTTTTATAGACTTTGAGTCACGCCATGTGCTGTAATAGGCTAGAACAGAAGTTTTGAGTATATAGGTTAAGGAAACTGTGTTTCAAACTCTGTATGATGACAGAAAGGGAAAGGTCTTCTTGGAGGAGATGAACCCACATTTAGCATCCATACCAATCAGGGCTGCCAGATACAGATGATGCATGCAACATGAATGAATGCAACTTTGCCCTTTTCGTCCAATGACAGCCAGTGTTCCTAGTTAGAACAAGACTGGCTCAATTTCAGTCTTGGTTCCATGTTACTTATGGAGCCGTCTCCAGAAGCTGGCACTTAGTGAAACAATGATTTTACCCTCCAGTCTTTATCCACTGCCACCTTAGCTGTAGAAGTGCCTGTCCTCAAAATTAAGAAACAACAGTTGTCCTCTGAATTCCTCTATAGGCACTAAAACAGGCATGCAGCTCACAAGAAGAACTGACCAGCAGTACCATTACTGACAAAAATTGCAACTAAATGCTCTAAACATCCTTAAATGGAAATGTAACAGGACTGCACTGGTATCTGTTAGGCTATACAAGCCTTAAAAGATAAAGCACAACCTCTGTCAGACTAACACAGAATTATCATCTCTGCTCTCCTATGAAATAAGGTAAATTGTGCACTACTGTGTATTGAAACTACTACAATTTTGAATGAAAAAAAAATATTAAAAAACTGAATGAAAACACTCTGCTGAAAGTATAGAAAAGAATAAAAGAAATCAGAGATCTGTTCATAGAATCATAGAATCACTTAGGTTAGAAAAGACCTTAAAGATCATTAAGTCCAACCCCAACCTAACCATACTGCCCTAACTCTAACAACCCTCAGCTAAATCGTCCCTGAGCACCACATCCAGACAATTCTTAAACACATCCAGGGATGGTGACTCGACCACCTCCCTGGGGAGCCTATTCCAGTGCTTAACAACGCTTTCTGTAAAGAAGTGTTTCCTGATATCCAAACTAAACTTACCCTGGTGCAACTTGAGGCCATTTCCCTTCGTCCTGTCACCGGTAAGAAGAGACCAACCCAGCTCTCGCTGTAAGCACCTTTCAGATATTGGAAGAGAGCAATAAGGTCTCCCTCCCCTCAGCCTCCTTTTCTCCAGACTAAACAGCCCCAGATCCTTCAGTCTCTCCTCATAGGGCACATTCTCCAAGCCTTCACAAGCCTTGTTGCCCTTCTTTGGACCTGCTCCAGACTAGTGTCTTTATCTACTGTAGTAATCTACAGCCCCCTTCAGAGACCTTTCCCTCCCGTCTATCATTGATGGAAGGAGCTCAGTGTGCTCTCTTCTAACACAGGACTACATCTTCGGGGAGGTCATCTACAACACTGAGACATTTTAAGGAAATATTCTGTGACTATAGCACTAAGCTCTCTAAACATTCAAAAAGCACAATTTATGCACGAGAGACAGTTCAACAGCTGCCTTACCCAAGACATTACTGTAGTATCCATCCCATTCATCTCGCCAAAACTTTAAGAAAAATAAATCCATGGCAAAATAAAAGAAGAAATTCTGCAGTCTCTCCACAAAGGACATCTGGTCTGTCAACCCTATTGTGCTAGCAGGAACATAAGAAGGTGGAGATGGGAGTCCACCACACAGCCGCTCTACCACATTCCCCTCAGAAAAACGGAAACTGTAGACAAAAGGGATTCCCAGGAGGTCTGCTGCAAGCTCACCACATACAGCTAGAGGGTCAGCTATTAGAATATCAAACTTGGCCTGATGCAGCCTTGCTATCACCTCAGGATTTGACACCAAGGCATCACAGGAGTGCTTTGACAAGTTGGAAAAGGAGTATATGGCTTCTTTCATCTTCCACATAGTCGTCCAGGGGAACAGATTAGGGAGGTCATTTATCCAGAGATTGAAGAAGTTCTCCAAGAGAGCATCCAGGGTCTCTTGGGTGATGTTCACTTTCAGGACTTCAAAGGTGAAAGGAGATGACGTGTCTTGGTAGTCAATGAGCAGATTTGCTGATGGTACCAGCACAGTCACTTCATGACCCCGGAGAATGAGCTCTTCCAACAACACTTTCATGTTGATCCAGTGACTGGCATCAGTGGGCCAGACCACCACCTTCCCACAAAAGCCAACACTCCAGCAGCATGCAAAGGTCCAGAGTAGCCAGGAGAATCTTTGCCTCATCATCTCAACAGTCTACACACAACTCCAGTCTGAGCATGCTTGAAACAGTTACACTACTTTAGTGTGCAAACAACTTTGGAAACAGCCAGTAAAAATGAGATTCACTTGGTGCCAGCCTTGTCAAGAGAGTGCGTCAGTACAGTTAACACCACCTGAAGGAGAGCTGGGCAAGCAGTAAATCCTGTTCTGGAATCTCCTGCAAATCTGCAGCCAACCTCTGGAAATGAAAGCACATCCTGTTTCTGCTCACCAGAAAGTGCAGCCTGCAGCATGCGAGGCCCAGAAGCCCTAACCCTGCTGCCAGATCTCCAAGGTACACATCCCCGTGCACAGCAGTTCAGGCTAGGGGAGCCCAAGGAGCTCAGTCTTTTCACTTGATTACAGCCCACATTTGCTTCTTTGCCCTTTAAGAACCAAACTACCTGTATGTCTGGTTACGGTTTTATTCTCCTGATTTACTACGTGCAGACACAACATCATGTTGTGATTCACAACAAATCTGCAGTGTTCTCTCATCCTGTGTTCATCATTACCAGATGCTGTGGGCTCATTACTGGAAGGGGACAGTCCTGGCAGAGGTCATCACAGCATCAAGGCCATTCCATGGAAGAAAGAGGAGGAAATGGAGAGCTTGGGTTTTGCTCACCTTCTTTGCCCCTCGCTGTTCAGGGCAGTCCAACACAAGAATCCTAATTTCCCCTCCTGAAGGCAAACCCACAGATAGATCAAAGATGCCTTGTGCCACTGATGTGTAAATGGAAGAGAACAGGCATCTGCTCTTTCCTGAGCAGAAGGATGAGGCTTATGCTGAGTTGAAGTATGGCCTGGGCACTCCTCCAGGAGCCCAGCACCACTACATGGGACCCTCACTGGACTGATACAGCTCAGACAGGAGATACAGCAGACTGCAGTCAGTGAGAAGTAGGCTTACATAGAGTTTGTACGTATAACCTTAAGTGCTAATGCACACATATTATGACTAGTAGAAAACCCAATAAATCACTCATTTAAGGCAGCCTGAAGCTGACACAGCCTAGGTTCAGCAAAGTGCATTGCTTCCAGCACAAGGCTGTCTAGCTGCTGCCAAACGTGATAAGCAACACAAATAAATATGTAGCTAGTAGTCCAGTAGTAAGACTTCCTGCCAACTTTGCTCTCTCAACAAAACCACACACTACTACAGATCTGAAAAATAAAGGCACTTAAATCTTCACATGGAAATAACAACCTTTTAATTCCTTCTCCCCCACCACAAAATAAATAAATAAATTTCTTAATTAATGAATGAAGATTATCCTGTTTCCTCCTAATCATGACAAGAACTCTTTAAAACAAAAATTCAAAATTAGTTCTGCAGTTGTTATTAGATAAACAAATAAGCAACTCCAAGTACTTCTTTAAGATACCTTCAAAAAAGCCGAATACTTTTTTTCCTTGCAGCGGGGGGAATTGTATCACCGCCCATTGAGACTCAGTGCATTGCACTCTTCTTAGACTGCAGGAACAGCTGCTCTTCCAAATCCATAAAGACCTAGGGAGCCTGTTTGATCTTCATTATGAGGAGAGCTAAGGAGTGAGCGTGTTACTAAGGGAAAATGAGGTAACTTTGGTAGACAGCCTTCTAAAAAATGTATAGCTTTCTTCTTAAGAAATTTTAGCTCAGTAGTAACATTTGGTAGAAATGCAGTGGTATTCTTCTCTTCTTTGTGTCTGTTGCATTTGACTGACAGGCTGTTTCAAGTGGTATTAGCATTTGATAGGTTTGCCTGTGTTAAAAGTACCTGTATGGTTGTAGCTGTAGGTAGAAACAGGTAATGTTTGTTCTTGCCTGGGTTGTTTGCTGTGACACAAATATTTTGGAGGAAAGAAATTCAGGACTGCCTTGGTCCTAACTTGTACCTTGGCACCAAGGCTCTGGGTTTGCAGACCAATGTGTAAAGCATGTGTAATCTCTGCAAGTAAGAGCAGCCTTACCTAAAACATCACTGTAGTATTGATTCCAGTGTCTCCAGAGAATGTAATGGTATGCGAGGTCCTGCAGAGCATAGGAGAACATGTTTTTTATCCTCTGTGTGTAGGTCATCCTGTCTGTTAGGGCGCTTAGGCTGGCTGGCACGTAGGAAGGAGGAGATGGGAGCTGCCCGCAGAGCCGCTCCAGTGTGTTGCCCATGGAGAACCGGATGGTGTATATCAAAGGGATACCCAGCTTCTCTGCAAACAGCTCCCCGCTGGGCATCAGTGGGTCTGCCAGGAGGACATCAAAGGCAGATGCCCTCAGCCTTTCCATAAGCACCTTGTTCTTCACAACTCCATCGCAAATGATTCTGTTTATGTTCTCTAACTTGCGTAGCACGTCAATTATCTTGTAAGCACTTTGCCAGAAAGGTAACCTTCTCTCCTCGTAGAACCAAAAATAGAGAATTTCCTCCATTGCGGCAGCCATCTCACTTTTGCTGACTGGCACCTCGACCATCTCAAACTGGAAAGGTGAGGGCTCGGTGCCATTGAGGATAAGGAAGCATGAAGGCAGCAGCACAGTCACCTCATGGCCCCGGACTACAAGTTCTTGCAGGATAAATTCCACGTTGAGCCAGTGGCTGTTGTCAACTGGCCAGACCAACACCTTCCCACCAGACACGGAGCCCAGCACAGCCAGCAGCCACAGCACAGCCACCTTCTTTCCTGACATGATTTACAGTGCTTCTCAGTGCCTCAGTGGCCTTGCTTCCTCGGGAGCAGCAGAGCACACTGAAATGGGCTGGGCCTGCATGACCGGGCAAGGCAAAGAGCCAAGGTAGCTGGTGCAAAATCCCGTCGTGGATAACAACATGTTTTCCTGGGGAAAACATGACTGGAACCAGTTGGCTCCATCTGGCGGCCAGTGACCTGATGAAGCTGGAAGAGGTTTCCTCTGAAGCAATGCAGAGAACTGCGAACTCAGCCCTGTGGGGGTTGGCTTTCTGAGCTGTCCTGGCTTTTATGCCTATCTAGCTATCATTTGTGTTATTTTTGGTACAAGAGGTGACTTTGTCATTCCTCTGGCAGCTCCAGTGGCAAATGATGTTCAGAGAAGTGTTCACCCACTTGTGCATCTTTTTGCCTTGTGAAGCCACTGAGCATCTGTTTGCAGTACGCTTAGCATGGTGATCCAGGGTTGCAGCTGGCAAGCTGATCTCCATGTAGATGAGATGATGTGGTAAAGCAAGCAACTTCTGTGTCAGAATAAGGCTGTCCTCACATGAACTTTCCTCCTCCACAGGTGTCCTGAAAGGAGACTGGAGCTGCAAGTTGATGGCCATGGGGCTGTCCTGTCTGCCAGCAGGTCCCAGTATTATGCTGTAAGTAGAACCAGAAGCTCTGGTAAGCTGCTTTATTTACAGCCGTACTTCTGATTTCCAGGTAAGAAATGATGTGTGACTTCTTCACTGTGCCAGAAATAATCATTGTGGTCCTACCTATTTTTGTTTTCCCAATCATGTCATTGGGCAGAGCATTTTCTGTGCATCCTGTGCTGTCAAGAGCACCCTTTCCAGCATGCAGGGGAAGTGAAAGTGGTGGTCAGGCCCTGAGAAGCTGAGCTGAGGCTCCTGTCTACTGCACACATGACAAGAGCTTTCTGTGCTTGTGGAGTTCTGCAGCATACAGGCATATTGCGTCCTGTGAGACTTGGAGGTGCCCTGTTACACAGGGTTGGTGTGAGCTCAGTAAACATGTCATGTTGATTGCGTACTTACCCAAGCACATTTTTCTATATATTTGCTCAGAAGAGTCCAAAACAAAAGCCTTTGAGGAAGACTTGTTATTTTTACTGTTCCCTTGTAGGTGGAAGGTCCGTTTGCACAAAACAAGTTGTATTTAGAAAGGATTGGTTTTCTTTACCAGTGATGTAAGTGAAGTCTATTGCAAAAGCACAGTGCACCTCAGTTGTTATTGAGGGTCAAGGCAGGCTTGTAGCTCACTTAGTTGTGATGCTTTGCCCCAGGAAAGCAGTTCTGTTGTGTGCTTTCAGTGTGAGCACGGGAGGGGAAGAAGTATGAGCTGAGCTCTCCATGCTGAGAGCGCGCTGTGCTGGGAAAGTTTCTTAAGACTCTACATTAGAATTAATTATGGCAAATCCCTCAGTTGGAATGCCTGCAGATTCCTGTCTTCACACAGTACCATGCCAGCACAGCATCCTGACAAGGGGGGGTGCAGTTGATACGAACGTACTTGACTTGGGCAGTTTGGCGAATGTTGACTTAAGACTGTAAGGATTGCCTGGATAGATTGAAGCAGGATCTCCAGAGAAATGTGGCTTCTGTTTTGTAGATTATATTAATTATTTTGGTCTCAGAAATCACTCTGGCCTACTGTTTCAAACGGCCATTACATGCTGTGTATAAGAGGTCAAAGAATCACAGAATCATTAAGGTTGGAAAAGACTTCTAAGATCATGCAGTCCAACCTCCAGCCCACCCCCACCATGCCCACTAACCATGTCCCTCAGTGCCACATCTCTGTGTTTCTTGAACACCTCCAGGATCAATGACTGTACCACCTCCCTGGGCAGCCTGTGCCCATGTCTCACCACTCTTTCTAATAAGAAATTTTTCCCAATATCCAACCTGAACCTCAACTGCCTGACTCTTTTCACTGGTGGCTTACCCACTTTTCCACGTATTGACAGTAATGAAAAATTTGTTGGTGGCCGTGTGTTGATTGCTTCCCCCTCCAGGCCTTCCCTTTGCCACCCTCTATGCTCCCAGCTCTGTAGCTCACAGTATGGGAAGCTGAGTAATAAGAAGCTATGTAGCAACAGCTTACCTAAGATCTTGCTGTAGTAGATGTCCCATTCTCCCCAGTAGCTCTGGAAAATGTAGTCTTGCAAGTGATAAGACAGGATATTCTTAATTCTCTCGCCAAAGGACATGTGGTCAGTGAGTTCAGACAGGGCCGCAGGTGTGTAGGATGGTGGGGCTGGGATTTTGCCACAGTGCCTCTCAACAGTTGAGGCTGGAGAGAAGCGCAGGGAGTACACGAAGGGCAGTGCCAGCTTGAGAGCTATGAGGTCCCCGCAGAGAGTAACTGGATCTGACAGTAGCAGGTCATAGTCAGAGCCCTGTAGATGAGCCATCAGCTCCTGGTTAGTCAGCACTGCATCGCACATCTGCCGGTTGACCTGGTGCCAGCTTTTAGACAGTTTCCCCAGCTCTCTGTAAAACTGCCAGAAGGTCGAGGCTGTTGGCCTGTTGTTCAGCCACAGTGCCACAATCTCCTCAATCAGGTTTGCAATGGTGTCTTTCTTGAAGGGCACGTTAAAAACCTCAAATTTCTCAGTGGTTTCAGCCTTTGGCTGAATGAAGAGGGAAGCATTGGACACCAGGATGGTCACACTGTGCCCACGGCGGATGAGCTCCCGAATAACCATCTTCACGTTTAGCCAGTGGCTGCCCTCCGTTGGCCAGACCAGCACATTCCCACAGAAGACAGGTGCTACCAGAGCCACATAGAAAGCAAGAAGCTGGAGGCATTTCTTGGAGCTGGTGGCTTTTGTGGCCATGGCAGAATTGAGGACTAGATAACCTGGCAGCTTTCTCTTCCAGCTGGGAGAACTCCACCTCTGTGTTGTCTGTGAGAGTCTGCTGCTGCTTGAGCAGGGCCTTTCAAACCTATGTGGTCTCTGAACCAAAGACAGGAAAGGATGCTTGGTGATTTGCTTTTCCCTTTCTGTTTTCTACCATTAACCTCCCCTTGACGGTACTCCTTTCCCTAGATAGGGGTGGCAGCAGTCCCAGCGCTGTCAGAAGTCCTTGCTTCCCTCAGACCTGTTCATTTGCACAATAATTTAATTCTTTGTTTATTGTACTTTTTTAGTTTCTCCCTAAAGGGATAAAATCCTTACTGAGGACATGAAAGCAAATAATAGGGATTTTCTTCCACTATATAGGTGCTATATTAGTCATTAACTGCTGGTAGATATGTAACTATGACAAAATAAGTGGTATCTCTGTAAACACTGAAGGAATATTGAAATTTGCTGAAGAATGCACAGCCATATCTGACTTGAAGCCTGTTTTCAATTGCAAAAGCCATGATGCCTGCATACTTTAATGTTTCTACCTTTTATGGTACAAATTATGTATGCAAAATATATTTTTTTTACTCTTTGTTCCCAGAATATGCACAGGGTTCTGCTGAGCCAATACCAGCTGTGCTGCAGGAACTGTGTGCATGAAGGTGTGTCCAGACTTGGGGCAAGAGCCCAAGGCTACACAAGCCAGATGGACACCTGTGATGGGACTAACAGGAAAAAAGTGATGTTCCAGGCATCAGTAAGCCATCTCAACCCTTTCACACTGTTTAAGTAATACAAATCATGGCAGTTCTGGTGCTGAACGGTCATTGCTGCTGTCTGGGGCACATCAGCACTATGACATTGGTAATATTGTAGGCTTGGTTTGGGTATCTAACGATGGGTCTGACTACCTCCTAGCTGCCAGAAGTGCTTCTTGAGTTGGAACCTGAGCATCTTCTGGGCTGTCTCTCTTTTGGAAATGTAAGCACTATGTCTTGAAAGGAGCTTTTAATCACTAGGAATCAAAATGGGACAGAACATGGTATGCTCAATCTAACATGGTTCAGCAAATTGAAAGAAGCAATGCCATGCAGCAAATCTCTTACCTAGAAGAGCCTTCCAAGGTGCAAAATCATCAATGTGCTCTGGTTCACACGATGCAATGCGCTGTGCTGGTTTGCTTCTGTGTGTTGCAGCTCACCTGCTCTGAGCCTGGGCAGCTCTGGCAAGGCTTGGCACTGGGCAGGACTTTAAATAAGTTTCTCCCTGAACATGTATTTTCAATAGGAGGGAGTAATACAATATAGGATGATCATAAGGAGGCATGTCTTCCAGGATTATTCATTGCTTTGTTGTGCTTTGGTAATCTAATAGTTTGGATGGTCTTCTTTGTGCTAGGGAATATTGTGATGTTGCTACAGAGCCAGATTCTCAGAAGGATTTGCATCCTGTAGGTCAGAGATACGGTTTCTGAGGCTAAAAATATTTTTTGCTCCCATTAAGGTCCTAGCTGTTATAAAAAAAAATTGGTTGTTATATAATAGACTCACTTACAAACTGGAACAAAGAGCATCTTGTGCTTTGTTTGCAAAGCTTTTCAAGAGTTGCATGTTAGCCTTGCTGTTAAGTACTGCGAGTGGCATTTGGTTCCAAAAGTTGAGGTAAATGTTACTAACTGGTAACTATACAAATCTGAAGATACATCTCTATATTGATCTTAAATTTTGGCTGTAATACATAAACTTTCTAAACCCTCTGTTTGGGGCAATTATACCAGCATGCAGCATGTTGTGACAGTAATTGGTTCACCTCCAGCAGTTTCTCTGCAATTGTAGAATCAGATAATGGCTTGGGTCGGAAAGGACCTTAAAGCCCATCCAGTTCCAACTCTCTGCTGTGGGCTGGTTGCTACCCACCAGATCAGGCTGCCCAGGGCCCCATTCAGCCTGGCCCAGGGATGGACATCCACAGGCTCTCTGTGCCAGTGCCTCAACACCCTCACAGTGAAGAGTGTTTTCCTTACATCTGATCTCTATCTACCATCCTTTAGTTTAAAACCATTACTCCTTGCAGGTGGAATCTTGTGAGTGGAGTAGAAGATAACAATAGCCTCCCTCGCTCTGCTGGCCATACTTCTTCTGATGCAGCCCAGCATGTGGTTGGCTTTCCAGGCTGCAAGTGCACACAGGGCTGCTCTCAATCCACTCATTCCTCATCTGTACTGATGCTTGGAGTTGCAAACTCAGTTGAGAATCATAGAATCATACAATATCCTGAGTTGGAAGTGGTCTGCAAGGCTCGCTGAGTCAAACCCCTGGCTCCACACAGGACCACCCAAAACCCAAACCCTATGTCTGAGAGTGTTGCCCAAATATTCCCTGAACTCCAGCAGCCTGGGGCTGTGCCCGCTCCCTGGGCAGCCTGTTCCATGTCCACTGGTGCAGAGCCTTTCCCTAAACACTCTCGTGGCCCTCCCCTGACACAGCTCCATGCCGTTCCCTCAGGTCCTGTCGCTGTCACAGAGAGCAGAGCTCAGCACTGCCCCTCCACTCTCTGTGAGGAGCTGTAGCTGCCATGAGGTCTCCCCTCAGCTTCCTCTGCTCTGGGCTGAGCAAACCCAGGGACCTCATCCAATCCTCATATGTTTTGCACTCTATACCTTTACCATCTTCAAAACCCCCAGTAACAAATTCCTCTGTAGAAGCCAAGAGCTATTGCCAGAGGAATCAGAGGGTTAAAGCCTTCCTTTAAGGGTAGGATTTGAGAGGACATATTTTAAAGGTGGTGCTCACATTACTCTTAATGCAGAAAAGATAAGCCTTAAGAGGATTTGAGGATGAAATCCAGCAAACAAAAGAAAAGTAAGCTGAAGAAAATGAATGGTATTACGTGCCTGCACTTTTACATATCTAGCCTTACTCAGCATAATGGCTGAAGAAACTGATGCAACTTCTGGTCTCTGATAGCTGTAGGTTACTCAAGTTTAATGACATAAAGGTTAGGGCATCCAGCCTCGTGTTTTTCACACACAGGTACAAAAACATCTTCCACATCTTCCCAAATGTGACAGCAAGTAAGCCTCGATGACCACCGGGACCTCAAAAATTCAGCACCAGAGCTGAGAAGGGAGGCATTTGCCCTGAGAAGCACCGAATCACATCATGTTTACTATGTGTTATTTCCAGAAAGCAGTCTTGGAGCTAAACAGAAGCTTGGAAGTCTTGATTTGGTAAAAGACAAGTATTTAAAAGGGAGGGCAATGTGTGGGTGGAAAAGACTGAGGTTGTTTGGAGGTTGTTTCATCCCCAAGTGTGGGATGAGATGGGAAGTTAGATGGAGGAACACATGCTGTCCACAGTAGAAAACTGATGCCCTTGCAAACCCCAAGTGTAAGAGGGAAACTCCAGCAACAGGTGATGAGCTGAGACCTGTGCCATAATGCCATTTCTCAGCCAGCTTGTGACTTTATCTCAGCATTGCAAGAGAACAAAATGTACCTCTGCTTACAATATTTCCTTGTTCAGTTTCAGATTTTTAATTCTCTCCACTGCTGCTCAGATGCTGCATGGACACCTTTGCATGTAAGTATACAGACAGTGGGATAGCTCACGCTTGGGCCTTTCCACTCTGCAAGGGAAAAAAAAAATACAAACAACACAACAAAATGAGAAAGGATCCAGGCCAAGCTTTGTGTACAGTCAGTGCTTCATCTTGTCAGGAGAGACTGATGTCAGCCCTCCTGCAGGACTGTTATGCTCCACAGGCACCACCAGATCTGCAAATGGGAGAGTGTAGGTATGGTGGAAGCCATCCAGTGCCTTTTCAGCCCTGTCTGTGTCAAGGTTTTCCCTGAGCCAGGTCAGCTCAGAGGTGATTGATTTTAGTGCGTGAAGTTTGGACTCAGCAGGGAGTTGTCCCACATAGCAATCAGGCAAAGACCAGGCTGTCACGGGCTCTGGCAATGAGTGTGCAGCAGCCATTGCTCTGAGCTATGCAGGAATTTACTTACATTTCATAATGCATTTATATTTTAGTAGCTCCACAGAGGATGAAAAACAAATGAGATCTCTGCTAAATTTTGACCGAATTCACCAACTGTACCTATCTCTGATTCCATACTTTATCCACCTGCAGGCTTTGTAGTCTAAGAAAGCAATCTGGAGGCAGAGCAGAGCCCACCTCTGTATAGGGGGAATTACAAAAGGGATAATTTTTTTTTTCTGCTGATGTGGGTGCAGCGTGCCACTTGAGAAGCAAGAGGAAGGGAAGAGGAGGGAATGTTGCAAGACCTGGCTTTGTATCAACACAGGCATGCAAAGGCTTTGTAGAGGACAGGAAGTGCCTGGAACAAATTAAAACCAAGTAATTTGCATGCGTGTTGGAGCAGTCTGGCAAAAGCAGTGGTGCTTTCTGGAAGCAGCGGGAGCAGAAGTGAAAGGAAATTCCTGCAGCTAGTCGTCATGTTGTGGTGCTGAGGGGCTGCAAGAGGGACTGCCAGGAGCAATCCAGCGTTCATACAGATTTCTTCAGCATAGAAATACATGGCCAGGGAGTGATGGCCTGAGGAACACCCATGGAATGCCAGAGAATGGGGTGAGATGAATGTGAATGAAAGACTGGTGGTTGTGTTGGTGCAAGAAATAAGGGGCGTAAAAACAAAACAAGCAACACCCAGCAAAACCAGAATGTCATTATTGAATGCCTTGGATCACTTCACCTGCATCTGGGAAAGAAATCACACCTTCAGAGAGATTCCTTCAGAGACAGCAGTAGTGGATGTTCCAGGTCTCCGACAGTAAACAGGACTACAGCTCTCTCTCGGCAGTGCGAGGGATGCTTTTGGCCCCATTCCACTTACCATGCTTCTTTCCCATGGCTCAGCTGCTGTGTGACCTCAGTGAGAGCTTGTCATCAGCACCTGCTGATGGATATGTGAGGATGGAGATGGTGGACACTGGACCACTGTGTGCAGGGTGGCAGCAGAGACGTGCACAGGAGACAGAAAACATATTTGTTTCCCATGTGTTGGAAGCACATCTCTGACTTATTTATTCCTCCCACCAAAAAGCTGTGTGTGTGCACAGCTAGATGTGTGTCCTAATGGATGATGCTCAACATAGTGATGCAGCTGGTATCAAATGAGTATGAAATGATGCTGGGGAGACAGTGGGAAGGCAGAAGTAAAACTCTTTTATTTTTGCAAAAACAGAAATCTGAAGGTGTGTGAGACTCAGATTTCTGTGCGGAAGCATAGGTCGGTGCCCATCATCTTCTGTGCATAGTACTGGTCAAAGAGCGCATTCTGGGCCATGGTGAAATGGTTCTTCCAGTCACCAGTGATGCCTGGGGGGATGAGAAGGGAGTGAGTGGGGCCAGAGGATCCAGGGAGTCTGGGAACCCACTAAGGTTGCTTACCTTTGCGCATGAAGGGAGAGACGCCCTGGTCCATGAGGTGGGAGGGCACAGTGCTGTAGTTGGTGCTGGGATTGTCCCGCATGGCCTCAAAGGATGTGTGACGGGCAATGGCCTCCAGTGCCACCTCCGTCAGCTCCCGCCCCAGGAACTGGGCCACCTTAACAATCTCGCGGCAGAGATCCTGAGGCAAGGGCTGGTGTTCAGCCCCAGTACCACCAAGCCTCAGCCCCACCATCAGCCCCAGCCCCTCACCTCCTTCATGTCCTCATAGAAGAGGTAGAGGATGGGGTGCTCCTGCCGGCGCTCCCAGTAGCCCCGCACGTGGTCGAACCAAGAACCATAGGCCACTGTGTGGGGAAAGCAACCATGAGGGTGCATGGCAGCACCCTCAGTGTCCCCGTGTGCTCCCATGAGTTCCCCCCTACCTTTGCCGGCCATGAACGCCTCCAGGTACTGGTCCCATGTTCCTGGGTGTTGGTCCAACTTGTTCATCAGGTCAAAGTAGTAGAAGGAGACGGCCACGTCCTTGGCATTGCGACCCACGTAGATTATCTGTGGAAGAGGCTGGTGACAGCACCTGGTTCTCCAGTGGTGAGGCTCTGAGCACTACATACAGTGCTGAGAAGACCAAAGTTGAGGGCTACCTTGCAACCATTGTCCCAGAAGGATTTGGGCAGGATATGTGCAGGCAAGTGGCTCTTGACCACACGGGGTGAGTGCATGGTAGCTAGCACCTCTGTTCCTGGGGACCACAAAGGATTTTCCTGTGTGCCTCTGGGCACAGCCCCTGGTGGGGTGTCCCCAGATGAGCCCTTCCCCCCCTACCTGCTGGCATCTCCCCAGGGGCAGCAAATTCCAACATAGGTACCCGTTTGGTGATTGCATCCCGTTTGCACTTCTCAGGATCGCCACCTTGCAGGATCATGTCCACAATCTCACTGACCCAGGTGGTGCCTGGAGAAATTGGCCCATTGGGGAAGGTATTGAAGAGACTCTCAGCACCACCAAAGTCCCCAGACTCCAAATGAGTACTGTGGGATGAAAGGAAAGTCCACATGCACCTTCCCAAGATAGCAGGTCCTGGCCGTGCCACATGTTTGACCCCAGGACCACCACACTGCTGGGATTTGGTCTGCTCACCAGACTTGGGGAAGGTGGCCACCACAATGTCTTCAGGGCGGCTCTGGAAGTTGTCCACCCGTTCCCAGTTTGGGGCAAAGGCGCAGACCATGGGGATGCCATGCACCATGCTCCAGGGCTGGCGCAGGTATCTGTCCACCGTAGCCATCCTGATGGGGACAATGGAGGACTTATGGGAGGCAGCTGCTTGGGGGAGCAGCCTAGGACCCCCTTGTCCTCCTGGCCTGTGGGTACCAGTCTTCATGCACAGCTGGAGAGTTGCAGCCTCTAGAACAGTGAGTGGAGCCCCAAAGGTGTCCTGGGTAGTAGAAGCACCACCCCGAGCACCACTCCTCTCCTCCTATCTAGGGAGGGAAGCATGGAGACAAGGACTGGGAACATCCTGCAGCAGCTCCCATCCATGGAGGAGGCTTTGGGGTGCTGTATGCACCCCTGCAGAGCCCAAACCCCATGCCTTGTCATGCCAGGGGCTGGGTCCCATAAGTCTTTGAGCAGCCCTGCCCACTTGGTCCCATGAGGCACCTACAGTTCCAAGGGGCTGAGTATAGGCAGGAGGCCTCACCTGGCAGTGTGCGCTCTGCACAAGGATGGTGACAGCGGGAGAGCAACAGGATGGTGACACCGGGAGGGTGGCACAGGCAAGGTAGCAGCAGAGGACAGGGAGGCTCAGGTCCAGCGGAAGCTGTGGAATAGAAGTGAGGAGGACAGAGTGTGTGTGGGAGGAAATGTTTGTCAGCAGTCTACATACAAGGAAGGAGGAGCAAGCGCCGGGGAAGTTCGGAGTTCATGAGTACTGAACTCGGTGGCCCCAGTCTGGGGAATGATCATAGGTGTGTCAGGGATGAGGCAAGCACAGGGATGAGGCAAGCACAGGGATGCAGCAGCCAGCACACAGAGTGGGCTCAGCAAGGACACTTTATTTCTCTCTAGCAGCACCAAGAAAGAGGAAAGAGCACATGGTGTTGCTCAGGTGGTCCCGTGGGCATGGGTGGATGATACAGGGCTGTGGAATTAAGACAGGAGAAGGAATCTCAGATGTGTGTGCGAAAGCACAGGTCGGTGCCCGCCATCTTCTGCGCATAGTACTGGTCAAAGTGCGCACTCTGGGCCACGGTGAAGTGGTTCTTCCAGTCACCGGTGATGCCTGGGAGGGTGAGAAGGGAGTGAGCAGGGCCAGAGGAGATGAGGGGCCTGGGAGCCCTCTGTGGCTGCTCACCTTTGCGCATGAAGGGGGAGACCCCCTGGTCCATGATCTGGGAGGGCACAGTGCTGTAGTTGGTGCTGGGATTGTCCCGCATGGCCTCAAAGGATGTGTGACGGGCAATGGCCTCCAGTGCCACCTCCGTCAGCTCCCGCCCCAGGAACTGGGCCACCTTGGCAATCTCGTGGCAGAGATCCTGAGGCAAGGGCTGGTGCTTAACCCCAGTACCACCAAGCTTCAGCCCCACCATCAGCCCCAGCCCCTCACCTCCTTCATGTCCTCATAGAAGAGGTAGAGGATGGGGTGCTCCTGCCGGCGCTCCCAGTAGCCCCGCACGTGGTTGAACCAAGAACCATAGGCCACTGTGTGGGGAGAGTGGCCATGGACGTCACCACATGGCAGCACCCTCAGCATCCCCATATGCTCCCATGGGTTCCCCCCCACCTTTGCCGGCCATGAAAGCCTCCAGGTACTGGTCCCATGTCCCTGGGTGAGGGTGCAGCTGGTTCATCAGGTCAAAGTGGTAGTAGGAGACAGCCACGTCCTTGGCATTGCGGCCCACATAGATCATCTGCAGAGGAGCTGGTGTTGGTGGCACTTGGGGATTTGCAAGGTGCTAGTAGGGCTGGTCATACCCTTAGTTTGCAGAGTCCCTCCTGTTATGTCCTCTCCAACTTTGTTACCTTGCAGCCTTTGTCCCAGAAGGTTTGGGGTAAGATGGCAGCTGGGATGTGAGTCTTGATTATACGAGGGGATGGCATGTCCTCCAGCTGCTCTGTGCCTACAAAAAGCACTCCTACTACTAGCAGGATACACCTGAAAACCACAACCTGCTCCCACTCTTTTTAGCCAGTGTGGCCCCTCCAACCTGGGGGTAACCTTTGCCCAAAGCTCACTACCTGCTGGCATCTGCCCGGGGGCAGCAAACTCCAGCATGGGCACCCGGTTGACAATGGCATCCCGCGTGCACTTCTTGGGGTCACCACCTTGAAGGATCATGTCCACGATCTCGCTGATCCATGTGGTGCCTGGGATGGAAGGGACAAGGTTCTGGCTGGTGCTGTTCCTGCCCTAACTCATCACAGGCACCCAAATGCACCTTGAATCTTCCCATGCAAGGCCCCTCTACCATGCTGAGGCTGCTCACCAGACTTGGGGAAAGTGGCCACCACGATGTCATCAGGGCGGCTCTGGAAGTTATCCACTCTCTCCCAGTTCTGAGCAAAGGCAGTAACCATGGGGATGGCATGCACAGTGCTCCAGGGCTGGCGCAGATAGGCATCCATTGTGCCCATTCTGATGGGGACAAGGGACACAGGATAGCAGTGTGGTCATCACAGGGCCACCTCATCCCTGTTCAGGCCCTGAAATTCCTGCTGAGCTCAGTGGCCATAGGAGGAAACCCTGTCTGGTGTGCTGGTGTCCTGGGAAGTGGCGCCTGCCACCTGTGAGGTATATTGGGAACCCCTGAATTTTGGCGCCAAAGGTGGGGAAAAAGAGGGTGCCAAGAGGGGAAAAAGCCCATTATCCTGCCTGGCATCAGCTTTTGGGGCAGCAGAAGAAGAGTTTTGAGAAAAGTGAGTGCTGCCCCTTGGGCAAAGGGCAGGTCCTGAAGGATAACTTGTCCTTTTCCTTGTGTTGGTGTGGGTGGCATGACACACCGATGCATCTGGCAAACCAAAGACCTGGACCTGTCTCTAGACCCCTTTTGTGATCATAGAGATTCCCAAACCCATTTCTTAGGGCCTGCACCACCCCACAAAGCTGGCCTTGCAGAGATCAACCAGCAAGTGGCTAGCCAACACTCTGCAGCTGGCAGGGAAATCAGATTTCCCCCTCCTGAGCTCCTCTGGCCTTGAGGTTTAGCATTTCAGAGGCTGGTTGGGGGCTGCTCATTACCTGCTGCTGTGTGACGTGAAGAGTAGGGATGCTCTGCCAGCAGACACAGGGGGCTTTGTTTTCCTTTCCACACACAGAAGATGGAGGCGCGGGGAGGTGCTTGGGAATGGGGACGTCATTGGGGGAGGGAAAGGGCGTGCAGGGTCTGGAGCCGAAGGCGGGTTGAGGGGCGAGTCCAGCACCTATGATGAGCCGAGCTCAGCACCCAATCCTAAATGGAGCTGGGGAAGGGCGACACTTGCATGGGGCTCACTGCTATGACACAGCACTTAGGCTCGTGCCCAGAAGGAGGGTCTAAAGTTTACACAATTGCAAAAGTGCAGTGCCAGCAGCAGCCAGAGCACTGCTGGGAAAAGAATTTAAGGGAGACGCGCTGTGCTGGGAGGGAGGTTGCATATCTTTTTGGCAAAGCCAGCAGCTGGAGACACGTGGAGATGTTCCTCAGTACCGAAATTCACTATTTTGGAAACTCAAAAAACCAAAGCTGGAAATGGCATAGGTGTGAGATTTGAGGCTCCAGAGCAAAATTCCTGATGGCAAAGGGATGGAGAGCAGGTTACCCCAGTGATGCCTGAGCAGAAGCATTGCAACTGTGGGTTAGCAGGGATGATCCCATGTCACTATGCCAGTGAATGGGTGCTGGAGTTGAGTGGGGCATGAGATGTTTCCTCTTGCCTTTGCCCTGACAACCTGGGGCTGGTACAATAGCAATGGATATTTCTGCCCTGCTACTGCCCACTCTGCAAAGCAATCTGCAGCAATTCAGAGGCATAAACACGCCTAGGCAAAGAGGTACTGTGGGGCAGTGGGTACCTTCTGGCTGCTTTGGGGTTTTTCCACTCACAGAGCAATTGTTGAGCTTCTTGGCAATATTCTGTTTATTGCAATTTATTACAGGAATAAAAACGAATGGTAGCGTGCCCCAGTCTGGCACTGCTGCAGCAGGAATCCAGTGCCTGCTCCCCACTGGTTGCCGAGCCCCCACGATGTGCACCCCTCATGCCTCCATCTGGAAGCAGAGATCCGAGCCTGCCATGTGCTGCTGGTAGTGCCGGTCAAACCACTCGTTCTGAGCCACAGTGAAGTGATTCGCCCAGTCGCCGCAGATGCCTGAGGGGGTAGGAAAGCATGTGAGGCAAAACCTGCCCCTCCAAATATCTGCGTCCACAGATGAGGGCTGCAGTGTGGCCTAGGGATTCCACTCACCAGGCACCGCAAGCCAAAACCCACCTTTCCGCATGAATGGGGAGAGGCTGTGGTCCATCAGTGTAGTGGGCATTGTCTCATAGTTGGCGGTAGGGTTCTTCTTCATCTCCTTGAAGGAGGTGTGATGGAGGATCCTTGCCACCATCTCCTCTGCCACCTCCTTGTCCAGGAACTGCAGGATTTTCTGAACCTCTCCCCATGGGTCCTGAGGAGCAGCAGGAGTGGGGATGCTTGCTGCTGGCACTCCCTCAGAAATCACTTGGGGCAGCAGGGGTAGGCTCCACACCCCCCCTCCAGATTATCCTCACCTTCTTCATATCCTCATAGAAGAGGTAGAGAAGCCACTTCTCGTGCCTCTTCTCCCACCAGCCCTTCACATGATTGTACCAGGACCCATAGGCCACTGCAGGATGTGGGTAGGGTTAGCTGAAAAATGGCACAGCAAAGGATGCCCTCCTCACTGGCATTTATCAGGGGAGTCTGGGAATTCAGCCCCTACCTTTCCCATCCATGAATGCCTGCAGGAACTCGCTCAGTGTGCCAGGATCAGGGTGGATCTTGGCCATCTGGTAGAAGTAGTAGTAGGAGACTACGACGTCCTTGGCATTGCGAGCCATATAGATCACCTGGAAGGAGCCAAGGCTGTGACTGGGGGGGGCAGCAGTGGTGTCCCCTCACTAGTGCCCCAAAGGGAGAGAGACTGGGAGCTGCTTCAATACATTACCTTGCAGTCCTTCTCCTGGAAGGAGGCCGGGAGGAGGTGAACTGGCAGGTGGGTCTTCACCAACCGTGGGGATGGGGTTTTCTCCAGCTGTTCAACACCTGCAGGATGGAGGCTCAGTGCCCTGACCCCACACCCGCTCCAGCACTGCTCCTTCCCTGCACAGCCCTCAGATGCTCACCGCTCAGTATCCCAGGGACATTCATCTCCAGGAAGGGCACCCTGTTATAGATCGCATCCCGCCGACACTTCTCCAAGTTGCCATCATGGTAGATTGCATCCAGGATCTCACTCAGCCATGTTGTGCCTGCAGCCCATGGGTAAGCATTACAGGGGCCAGCAGTGTAGGAGCTGTGAACTACCCAGCTGTGCCCCATCTTTCTCCTCCCCATCTCCCCTAGAGCCACTTACCAGACTTGGGGTAGGTAGCGATGAGCAGATCATCGTGCTGGGCTTGGAAGGCCTCCACCTGTGGCCAGCCTGCCACAAAGGATTTGTAGAGTGGGATGTCATGAAGGCGGCCCAGCTCTTGCCTGAGCACCTCATCCTTTCCCATGCTGGCAGCCGGTGCCCACACACTGTCTGTGCCTGAGCCCAAGGGAAGGGCAAAGTCCATCCCACATCACGTGTGGCCTTAAAGGGCAGTGAGAGCCTCCTTGCCTGGCCCCACTGAGCTTTTTTCTACTGAAAAAGCAGTCGGTCCTTTTGGAATGAGACATGCTCAAGCAGGACAAGAGTTCCTCCTGCTCCTACAGCAGCCCCACGACACGGTTTTGCTGTTGGATGGTTTCTCTTAAGTGCCAGCGGAATAGTGAAACGCTGCTCGGCAAGGGCAGGGAATGCCTG